>NC_060129.1:181476635-181801635 GCF_021461395.2 Schistocerca americana | reverse complement strand
TGTCACATATAAAGAAGGTATTACATTTAATCTTGCTCGAAATTTTCTCATGAAGCGTCCAAAAAAGTCTTTATCTGCCAAATGAAATATTATTTGTTGTATTCATGAACTGAAAAATAGGGCTACCAACGAAATGCAGTCCAATTATATGTTCCTTGTAAAATTTAATCCAAAATAGAATGAGTATGTTTACCACTGTCACAGCTATATACCTACGTTAAGTAATTATTCAGAAGTTTTCCTGTAGATTTTATTTTTGTTGAGAATAATAACCCTCCAGATTCAAAACGTAAACTGTCACCTGTAGTCATTGGTACGATTTCAGGTAAAATCCCTCTTTCAGTGTTATTAACAAACCTTTTATTTTCATGTTGACTGTGCGTGCTCACACAGCCAGCCCCTTCGATTATATCTTTAATATTCATTTGTGTGCAAGCGCTGCTAACGGTAGGCTACCCGTAGACGCGAAGTATAACTGCACAAATAGTCACAAGTAATGTCAGCACTGCACGTAGCAGCTGACGCTGCCTTCCCCTCGCCCCTCACCTCCCAAACCCTCGTAAACCTATCGTTCCCCACAAACCCCGCGCGATTCGTCGACAGGCAGCGGAGGGAGGACTGAAGTGAAGGGAGGATGAGTGACGTAGCGCCGATGTAGTCGGAGAGGGGAAGAGGGTGAGTGAACCAGAAAAAAGTGTGGAGTGTGCTATCTGTGAAGAGTTTGAAGTACCAGTTCATTGAAATTGAGTGGTTAGTTCACACTTCACGGAAGTGAAGCGTTCATTTGAACGACTCATTCACGAGCTCCCCATCAGTAATTGATATTATAGTTATAGGATACTAACCTTTTTTTGTGAAATGCAAAATTTTACACTTCTGGACATTTAGAGGAAGTTGCCAAAATCTTCACCATGCAGCTTCTTCGAGGTAGCACTTCACTATAGACAACTGCACCACCTGCAAAAAATCCTGATTTTTACTACTAATATTGTCTGCAAAGTCATTAACATACAACATAAACAGCAAGGGTCCCAAGTCACTTCCCTGGGACACACCCAAAGTTACATCTACATCTGATGACTCTGCGTCCAAGATAACATGCTGTGTCCTCCGTACCAAGAAGTTCTCAATCCAGTCACAAATTTCAATTGATATCTCATACGATCATACTTTTCACAATAAGCGTAGATGTGGTACTGAATGAAATGCTTTTTGGAAATCAAGAAACACTGCATCTCCCTGGTTGCCTTCATCCAAAGCCTTCAATATGTCATCTGAGAAAAGTGCGAATTGGCTTCCCCATGATCGATGTTTTCGTAAACCGAGCTGGTTGGCATTTAGGAGGTCATTCTATTTAAGATACCTCATTATGTTTGAGCTCAGAATATGTTTTAAGAATCCGTAACAAACTAAAGTCGAGGATATTGGATTGTAGTGAAGTCACAGAAACTGGCACCATTCTCCATCCTCAGCTCCCATAGCAGGTTATCTTCACCAATTCTTTTTTAGTACGTTTTCGTCCACCAATAACAACCATAGTTTTCTCAGCAAAATCTTTAATATTAAGAGTGCAAGTCTCCCATCAGCATATCATCCCTGTCACAAGATATAATGCAGCAAACTAAGCGAATGTTCTAATATATACAGCATTCTAGACTATGTGAACGCACTACAATACATTTTTGGCACCAGTGCAGAGACCTCTAAGAAAAAGCAAAATATTTTGTGAACAGCAGAGGAAATGTGTGGAACACAAACTGCTTCCAGCTGCAGTGAATACATGGTGTAAAGAAATCACAATACCTGTGTTCCATAATATACTTACTGAATTTTTTTAATTTCAAATTATTTACACTACTAATATGCACTATGGAGTAATCTTCATTCTTATTTTGTACGTTAAAGTTGGCATTCAAAGAAATATGGTATCAGATAAAATCCTTTTTTATATAAACATAATATCAATGCCACTGGATGGTGCATTAAGAATTTTTCTGAATTAATTTAATATTAAATTTAAATTCTACCCCTGTATTCCAAACATGCACCATACTGTATTCATGGTGTTATAAACTATTGAACAACAGTGAAATTTCACTAGGGTTTTTTTTCACTGCAATACTTATGATTCCAGCAACATCAGTGTCAACTGAATCTGTCTATACTAATGTTGGCTCCATCCTATTAGGTAAAGACAGTATCAAGTGACATCATATGTGCACAAACAGGAAGGTAACAGACACAATATTCATCTTTCTTCTATATTAATTCATGAAATGTACGTTGTGGTGGAAGATTCGCCTGTAGCATAGCCTGATGCTTATGTTAGTTTGAAAGGTGACACTTCCATTGAAAGTAGGTGAGCAATATCAAATAGTTGTTAATCCTAACGTGACATGAATTACATTTATTTATACAGCATATGTGCACACTACCCACAGATATCGATGAAACAATAGGAAAAAATACAAGGAACATGGTGTATTACATACCCCATTTGTTCCTTCTTTTTTCAGCCAAACAGTTTTCTTGTCATCCATTTCTCAGCCCCTGAAAAACAGGAACTCAAATTAAGTAGTCATAATTAATTTCCACTATCACTGTGGAATACAGGTAAAACCACTATTTTAATTCCACTACTGGCAGCAGCAAATGAGCTACTTCATATTAAATCTATTTCACACAGGCTGAGGAACAGAGAAAGTCCAATGACAAAAACCAATTACAGCACTTGAGTTATGGAAAGTCAGCATGAATGCGTGGAGGTATGTACCATCTATGCAACTAAATGAAGGCAGGCTGTTTGTTGCCATATGCATTTCGCTTCAGTTATTTGGGAATCATGATGAGAAGCAACTTTTGTAGCACAAGTTCTGTATTGTGAATGTATCGTTCGGTGTTGCTTGTGATTTTGTGCTACAAAAATTACTTCTCACCTCAAAAGCAAGAGAAAAACATGACAAAATGTAATATATCGGCATGTTATATCTATCACATAATATGTTTATTGTATGTATAAAAAGAAACATCAGGCCACTGATGATGCTTCCCAAATAAATGAAGCGAAACGCGTATGGCAACAAACAGCCTGCCCTCATTTAGTTGCATAGACGGTACATACCTCCACAACTTTCGAGCAACTAAGGGAAAGACGGAAAACATGAAAATCGATGGTCTCAAGAACAGAATACCAAAATTTTGCAGACCACATCCAATCGTGACAAATGACTACTGATTGCTGCTGCTTCTTTGTGGCACTGACTTATGATATACTATCCTGCTGTGAGCATTATGGGAGATGTATCTTGCTTTTTCTGCATGAATTCTAGCTTCAGCACTAATCTTGATCAAAAGAACTAATACATGTAAAGTGAATTTGCTAAAAAGCATTTACTACAGTCAGTCTCAATTTGATAGATGAAGAAAAAAGGGTTCAAGTGGAACTTGCAGTCCTCTGCATAATTAATGTTCTAAATTTATTCAGGGAATTTGTAAATGTATATTATATACCAAGACACTCATAACCTGTGTTTATTCATGTTTCTTAATCATACATGAAAGACTTGAAACTGTGCGATCTCGAAACTCACATATCACCCTCTGCTTTGTTCACTGCAATATTTAGTTTCAGGCTGACAGGCACAAAATGAAAAGCTACTCCTACAACTATTCACCTGCTTCTGAAGTACATTTCATCAGACAATTTAATATGCATTTTCAAGAGAGCTGTATCTTTAATACTTTAACACCTTCTTATACATACTCTGCACATAGTTGCGTATCAAATTTATAGCAACTGCTAACATGCTGGAATTTTTATCCAGTCAGTAAAGAATATTCAGATCTATTGAAGTCCACAAACTGTACTGTGCTACGCATTATCAGTCATAATTACACTTACGTACTATAGTTGGTTTGGGTTGATTTGTGGGGGAGGAGACCAAACTGCGAAGCCATCGGTCTCATCGGATAGGCTGGGGAAGGAAGTCTGCCGTGCCCTTTCAAAGGAACCATCCCACAAAATAAAAACCAACTACTCCAAGAATTATAATAACACCACAACCATCGATACCGCAAAACCAACACATAAAACAACAAAAATTGGAATCGGACACTTCCCTTGACCTATATAGGCCAACAGCAGCTCACGACACCAAAACACACGTAGCTGCGACACATTGGAATCGGACCCTTCACTTGCCCTCTATAGGTCAATAGCAGCTCACGATACCAAAAACACATACGCCAACATATTGGAATCGAATACTACCCTTGATCTATATAGGTAAACAGCAGCTCACTACCAAAACGTAGCTACGCCACGCTGGAATCTGACACTTTCCTTGACCTATACAGGTCAACAGCAGCTCACGATACCAAAACACACGTAGCTACAACGACACATTGGAATCGGACACATTATTACTCGATGTTCTCTAGGCACAATTTGCAAGCTATAGATCAGAACAAACTAGATGAATACTCAACGCATTCTGAATAGAGATGGCAAAGGGCAAATGAATAGTCTTTCATTCCTAAATAAACTATCCCAAAAATTAAGTAATAACTGCAGGCACTTTAATTGGTTACGCTCAACACTTCGATACAGTATGGACACAACGAACGTCATACGTATTCTAATATTGTAAATGTGCGGACTTTGCTTTGCACAAAGTATTTAATAATCACTTTCGCTTTCGCTGCTGATCACAACATAAAGAATCTGCTCCAAAAACGTCTGGCAATACATCACAATGCTAGCAGTTCCTTTCACGAAGTTAGAGAAGATACATGTACGAATTTCATCGGATGTGGCTATATACATACCGGAATATCTAGGTATTTTTCAAATCTGATGTACGGTAACCCCTAAATAAAATGCATCAAAATAGACGTGAAGAAGTTATTTATCTCTCTGTTGTCATTCGAGACTTGTACGCCCACTGAACACTGATGGTTTGTTGAGATAAACAAAACGTAATATAATTACACTCAAAACTTCACACACTATCTCAAACCAAAGTCGCCAACAATCTAACCACTGACCTTTATACAAAACTAGCTGACCCGACAGACTTCGTCCTGTCAAAAAGATTTGTAATATGGCAGTTTTTTTGCCTACGTATTTAAAAAAATTCTCCTGAACAGAACCGTCACCCTGGTGATAGGGCGTTGTGAATAAGTAATCGCTTTATTGTTAATCATGTGAATCATAATTATTATTATTATCATTGTAGTGCTTTGTGGTATACGATGTTTTTTGTTTGATTACCTGGCGCATAGATAAACAAATCTGATGGTTTTCCAACACGGGAACAGGCAACATACAATTGACCATGTGAGAAACATGGGTTTTCTAGATTAATACCACAAACACTTAATGATTGCCCCTGGGACTTGTTTATAGTCATAGCAAAAGCAAGCCGCACTGGAAACTGTAGTCGTTTAAACTCAAATGGCACATCAGTCGGAATCATTGGGATGCGCGGTATGAGAACATCTTCTCCTTTATACTTTCCTTTGAGTATAGTTGCTTCTATCACATTGTTTAGTAATTTTTTTATCGCTAACCGTATACCGTTGCAAAGACGCGGTTGGTTGATATTTCGCAACATTATAACCACCGATCCAACCTTTAATTGAAGATTGTGAGGTGGCAATCCTGGCAAATCCAGCGAGTTTAAAAATTCCGGTGGATAGTTGACTACATCATCTTGATTAGTAGCCGAATCAACTGATTTATATATCCTCAATTCGCCTGTAATTTGTTCTTGAATTTTGAAATTTAATTCATTTACATCTGTTTTTTGCAGCCAGTATAGCTCGTTCGCTCAACCAATCATGGTTTCTGTAATTTTGAGAAACATCTGGAAACACCTTCTGAATAAGTTCATCTTTTGATCGAGTTAACTGACAAAAACTTTGAGGAAAGTTAATGCAGCCAGTCAACATGTCTATAGGAAATTTGCCATTACCAATGTCAATGAGTTGTTTAGAGAATATGTTTCCAGATTGGTCATTTCGCAACTCGACACGCATATTCTTGCTTAAATGAAGTACTTTGACATGTTTCCACAAATTGGAGGACTTTAGACATGCATTGAGTTCATCAGCTGGCGTTGATCGTGGAATCACTGACAATGTTTGACGAAAATCTCCTGCTAATAAAATCATTGCACCACCAAATCGGTTATTATTGCTCCGTAGATCTTTTAAGGTTCTGTCTAAAGCCTCCAAAGATTTTTTATGTGCCATCGTGCATTCATCCCAAACAATCAATTTACATTGCTGCAAAACCTTTGCCATTGCAGAGTTCTTCGAAACGTTGCAGGTTGGAGTTTCATTGTTTTGCATATTTAATGGCAATTTTAGTGCTGAATGGGCTGTTCGACCACCTTCAAGCAAAGTTGCTGCGATTCCCGACGAAGCGAGTGCAAGTGCAATTTTATTTTGTGAGCGAATTGTTGCTAATATTAATGAAATCAAAAAAGTTTTTCCTGTACCACCAGGTGCATCGAAGAAGTAAATCCCTCCAGTTTCATCATTTGTTACTTTCATAAGAGTTTCAAATACATACTTCTGTTGTTCAGTTAACGGTGGAAGATTTGTTTGAATTAATTCTTTCAAAGCGTTGAGATCATACAGTTTTTCTCGATGCAACTCTTGGTTAAAAGCGTCATGCATTGGACGATTGGGCGCGGTCAGGCCTAATTGAATTAATAGTTTGTTTGACATCATCAAGCACGTGTCCTCAATTGAAATCAATGCTTCATTGTAAATTTCTTCACTGATTTGTATATTTGGATTTCCCATTCTATTCCGTATTTGATACAAAATATCATCACACATATAATCTTTGTACTTGATCCACAAATCAATTGGGTTTGATGGGAAGCATGTAGATATGATTATAGAAAACAATGTTCGTATTTGATGAGCGTGTGATGATATTACAGCATCATTGAGAGTTTGCTCCCAATGAGCGTCATTTTCAAGCAATTGCAAACGTTGACAGGCTTCTCTGTAGGATCCACACAATTCACCATGAACAGTTCGTAACTGTTGGAATGATGTTGGGCCACGTACATTGACTAATAGCAGTCGTAAATAAAAACATTCATCATTGCTTGGATGTACTGAATAAATCCGGCCAATCGCATCGGTGGAATATACATCTGTATATCCTGGAACTGGTTTTCCTTGTTTCCGTCGTATAAATCTCCTTGAGGATTGATTCCAGGTATAATATTTTGGCATTTCAGAATATAGCAATGTTTGTGCGAAATGATCGTTTTGGCATGTCTCAAAAAAACTGGTTAATGTAGTAGATGGTGGCTGAGCAGCTCTTTGTACTGCGTTCTGTGCTGTAAAATACACTCTTTGTCCATTTTCTAAATGCACAGCTAAGTGAACAACAGAAGGGTGTCTCTCATGAATAGGAAAAGAAAATATTCGCCAAACTGCTTCATTACTACTGACATAGCGGCCCATTTGGTATTGGGTAACTTCATCATTGGAATTCTCTGCACCAATTCCAATCACAGCCATATCACTCCCTTTGGTTACATATTTGCAAATGTATTTAATAGATTTCACTGAATGGCAAGATTCAGCGTTGATGTGTGCTTTGAATGTCTTTGATAAAATGGGTGAATATGGAACAATCCAACGATTATCTATTTCAATATCTTGTTGATTTAATTTGACAATTGTTGATTTTCCATTGTCTGCTGTCGATCTGCGACGATACAATGGATAACCGTCATTACCAGTAATTGTTTCCGATATTAATGTCCGTATATCGTTTTGAACATTTACCATCCATCATACACGGTGAATTTTGATTAAGAGTTCCACAGGGACCATGTATCATGTTTTTGATAACTACCTCATGCAATCCAGGATCTACTTGTACATTAGGGATTTCAGCTGATATCACTGCATCAACTTCATTTGGCCTTATCTTTTCAACCAACCAAATCAAAATGTGTGCATGTGGCAATCCTCGTTTCTGCCACTCCACAGAATACATCCAGCAGCGTGTCTCACCAAACACATTATGTTTTACGATGAAATCCATTAAAGATTTCAACTTTTGTCTAAAGACTCTGGCTGTAATATCATGACGATCAATGGGTGATTGCCCAGGGAATAACTCCTGCTTGATTTCTATCCATTGCGGATTGCATGTAAATGTGATGAACAAATCTGCTGTACCATAATGACGAACATACGACATGGCATCTTGAGCATATTCGTGCATATGCCGAGGGCTTCCGATGTATGTTGCTGGAAGAATAGTCATCCGACCGACATTCTGTGCATTTCCATCAGTATTAATCGCATCTCGAAGGTGAATATACTCTTCAGATCGGAGTTTGGTTTGATTCAACCTGATGAATGTTAATCTCTCCGTTTCAATTTTTACATACATGTCAACAACATATTTGTGATATAATCGCCGACATTTCAATATGTGATTTTCTTCATTTTCCCGAATCATTAGGCGGTATGAATAATAGTTCATTGAACTGACTTTTTTGTTGGTTTCAGAACCTGTAAATAGATTTTCTTTTAATAACATTCAAATATAAAATTAAAATTTGCAATGTGTGTGGAACTCAACAAAATAAATTGTAATTTAAACTCATAATGTGTATTGCCTTACCTTTTCTTGAAATTTTGCCCTCCTGTTTTTCAGTGGTACAACCATATCAATAACCTGCTAATAGACATCTGTAATTTCCATCATGAGATCTCTTTCAGTAGAAAGCTTTCCCAAGACTAAAATATTTCCTAGTTGATAGAGTTCCTTAAGAATGTTTTTATATTTTTCAAAGTGGAGAAACACCCTTCTGCTTTGACTGACGACATCATTGTAATAATTAGCTTCACCGTCTTGAAAGATTTAGTGATCATCATCTCTGGATTGTTGGTTGTTATAAACTCTACTATACTTACAGCACCAGACAGTGACCTGAATCCTTGTGCTAAATAGATGACAGACAGTTCATGAAGTAGTTTCAGGTTATCCAGAAAGATATGCCCTGAACGCACTGTCTTTGATATCTCAAGGCAACTCACAATAATGTAAATGGAACTTCCGTGGAAGAAACAATGATGTAGCTATAAGGTGCCCAGAGACACTAAAACAATATCTAGCCCAGGAAAGTGGTGTCAAACACTTCATTCGCTTCTCTTTTCCACACAGGCCTGTCTAGTTTCCTTTTCTTCAGTGAGCAATCATTGGGTTCATTACTGCTGGTGAGATTGGTCTCTTCTTAGATCTTAGTGATATTTACATTGAATGCTGACACGGCTCCTGTACCACCAGGTGCATCTAAGAAGTAAATCCCTCCAGCCAGTTTCATCATTTGTTACTTTCATAAGAGTTTCAAATACATACTTCTGTTGTTCAGTTAACAGTGGAAGATTTGTTTGAATTAATTCTTTCAAAGCGTTGAGATCATACAGTTTTTCTCGATGCAACTCTTGGTTAAAAGCGTCATGCGTGAGCAAACCGAGTTCATAGAACCAATAACAACATATTGGTAGTTACTGTAGTCAATTGACACATCGTAACTGAAAGCAGCTCGATTCAAACTTGCGCGATTATTAGTTGAATGTCGCGCTCGCGCTTCACGCGTTTGTGATATCCGAATTCTTTCACGTTCATTTCCGTCGTCACGTTCTTGTGCCGGACGATTAGATCGGTAATTAGCTTGGTTTGTAGCATTTCTGGTTCTTCTACCTAAATTGCTTCGTCTTATAGGAGGCATATCAAATACAAATTAGTTTTTCACTAATCACGAACTAAACAAACACTAACTAAGTAAACACTCTGCACAAAACACGAATTTGTTTCGTGTATCAGTTGACAAAAGCAAACTCAGTAGATTAGGTCACAGACAACTTTTTTTTTTTTTAAATTTTATATGACTTGAAGTCAAATCCTTTTAAGCCGTACGAATTGTAACGCGATTTTTGTTTGACTGATGTAATGACGTGGAAACTGATGCATTTTATCTCGCGTGCCGAAACTAATACAAAAGAAACGCGAGTTTCGGAACGCGACATTAAACTTCTCCAACTATGTATTCTGTGCTCCAACGCACACACGCACATTGTTTTGATAGATATGATCTTTGACGTTAGGAACACACCTACATTGCTTAGACAACAGTGAGTGCTTGTAATTTAATATGAACTTTATACCATAGCAATAAAGCTCAAATTGACTACGTTTTAGTTACAAATCATTTGTATAGGAAAAAGAAAAGGGCTATTTTTAGGGTTTTTCCAGCAATAATTCTAATTTTTCTCGCCGTAAAAACCATCCTTGAACTTCAGCGAACATTTTAAAAAAAGATTTGGCCAAATTGGTCGAGGCGTTGTTGAGTTATGCGCTTACCAACACATTTTGCGATTCATTTTAATATGAACTTTATACCATAGCAATAAAGCTCAAATTGACTACGTTTTAGTTACAAATCATTTGTATAGGAAAAAGAAAAGGGCTATTTTTAGGGTTTTTCCAGCAATAATTCTAATTTTTCTCGCCGTAAAAACCATCCTTGAACTACAACGAACATTGTAAAAAAAGATTTGGCCAAATTGGTCGAGGCGTTGTTGAGTTATGCGCTTACCAACACATTTTGCGATTCATTTTTATATTATAGATCAATTTAAAGTGTGTTAGTAGACTATTGGGCTACTGAAATACAATACTGTCATGAACACATGGAAATTCCAATTCAGTTGCGTTGTCCACGGTTCTCCACAAATGCTGCTAACCTCACGAGGAGAGGTGGCAAAAAATAACGTAACTGATAGAAATAACCGGTTACTGAGAAGTAACGGTTACTGCGATAACCGTTCCTCTGATTCTGGCAGTTATTTCAATAACTGTTTAGTGTCAACAGTGCCTCGCGCCATCTGTTGACCGAAGATCGTACTGCGCATTTGGAAGGCGTTCTATAGACCATGGGAATAACTGTGAGACTGCGCGCCATCTGTTGATAATAACTGTGTACTATTTCGTGGGCCTTCGTTACTTTTAGCATAAACAATTAAATAAAGTTAATGTCCGAGCCGTGGCTGATAGGAGCTGCAGTACAGGCATTAACAAGTACGGTCGTTCCCTTAAGCCACCGCCTTATGTGTTAATTTAGCTTGGACGGGTAGTACAAGGAAAGTTACTAAGGAATTCGAGCGACTATGGAAATAACTGTCAGAGCCGGTATTCTCCTCTGGCAGTTATCGTTATTGGCTCGTAGTTCTAGTTCTCTGGTAGTTATCGGGCTACCACCACAGATAACCTGGAAGCTGGTAACGGAATAACTGTGTGTCTAGACGTTCCTGACTCGGTGACTCCAGTTAAAGGTCGTAGTTCCAGGTGATATTTCCAGAGAGGATAGTAACTGGAGCGAACAAATATTTTCGTACTGCTACGGAAATAGCCGCTGGCCATCGCGAATGACAAATAACATGTCAGAAAGTATAACATAATACAGTGGAATATAATAATTATTATCCTCATCATTTGTCAGGAGATTGTCAAAATATGTGAATATATCACAGTAACTGCTAATATTTACAGAATTGGTACACTGACAGAATAAAACACAGTTACGTACTTTTAATAAATTTATCGTACACAGAATACCTGATCTTGACTGTTGCAACCAAGTGCTGTCAAAACTGAAATATAGCAGAATTTTTACCTAAGCTGGTCTATCAGTCTCTGTTACGATATTCATCTACAGAGTAGAAGGAGGGGTCAATGGAAGCGTCTGATTCCACCCGTTTGCTTCGACGTAATTAGGTGTTGTGGTGTGTGAATGTCATTACGGCACGGTGTTTATGAGTTGGTTTTTGTGTGTGGGGGGGTGGGGGGGGTGGGGGGGGGGCTGTCGATCTAGGTTGCAGTGCCGGAATTTGCTGGTGGTAATTAATTTTTTTTCTAGCTGTGATGTTTTGTGTATTTATGAAGTATTGAATGTGATTTAATTTATGTAGGGATGATTGATTTGTGGACTTTTGGGATTGTGGTTTTATTTTTCGCAGTTGTAGGTGTTGGGTTTTTGGCATCAGTAGCTGTGGTGGACCTATATAGGTCACCGGAAATGACCGATTCCCATTTTCATAGTTGTGCGTGTTGATGTTTTAGTATCGTCATCTGAGGTTGACCTATGTGGGTCAAGGGAAATGTCTGATTCCAATTTTCGTACTTTTAGTTGTGGGTATTGGTGTTTTGGTATGGTCACCTATAGTTGACCTATATTGTTCAAGGGAAGTGTCCGATTCCTGCAGATTTTTGTTGGGGTAGCAGAATGCTGTATTTTTTTTCTTTTTGTTCTTCATTTTGTGTTTTGGGATCATGGTGTGTTTTTTTTACTAGCTTGTCCTCACCCTAAAACCCCCAACTTCCCGCAGTTGTCCCATTGGTTTGATTGTATTTTTGGTGGGAAATGTTATTGTATTATTTATATGTATCTTCGTGTTTGTTGCCATGTGTATGTAGTGACGTCATAGACACACTTAAAATAGCCATTTCTGGCATACTGATGATGGGTGGAATCAGACACTTCTGTATCAAATAGTCTTTCAAACACACTGTAAACCGTGCCTTATCTGAAACCAAGTTTTTAATGGTTGCTGACTTGTTGGCAGTTTATTGAAAATGCATGTTCCTGAATATTGGACCCCTTTTGGACCAAGGTAAGTAATTTTAGGTCTTTATGTAGATTGCTGTTCCCATTTCTAGTACTGATATTATGTATTAAGCTATTGGTTGGAAATACTTGTAACAAATTTCATTAAGGAATAAATATACTAGGAAGCAGTGGTTAGAATACAAAGTTCCTTGAACAGGTTCCTACATGATGTTCTTGAATTGATACCACAAACGATTTTTATTACACGCTTTTACATGCAAAAAACTTTTGCTACGTTTGATAAGTTACCACAGAATATGCTCCTTTATGAAATAATAGAATGAAAAAATGTGGTACGCCCTTCCCAACTGAATTTATTATCGAGTTGTAGTCCCAGAAATGTAACACTGTCAACCTTTTCGATCTGCATGTCTTCATATGTCATAAACATGCTGTCGCTGGAGAAATCGAGCAGTTTGCAAATCTGACATAAAACTTGGATTAGCGTACTCACACTTTCCCCAATAGGACTAGCTTTTACAGCACAGGAGTAAACGAATCTGTCACATTACGTATATTTTTTGTTGTATTACAAGGCTGTACACTTTATTCTATTATGTGAGCAGCACAATAAATTAAGCTTCGAATTTAACCTACAGAACTCAGTTTACATATTACTTCATACTTAAAAATGCACGTTGTTAACATTTTACTTAAACAGTGCTTTGGCGAAGTTCCGCGTACTTTCTGTCGCAGCTGCGAAGATAATATTTCCAATAGCGACCGATAACCTACAAACATATAATATGAAACACTAATAATCGTACTAACATCAACTAAAATGTACCCGGAGTTAATAAGCTAAGGTTATAACACGATTCATACGACATTCCTGCTATTTCACACTACTCGCAGTTATACTGATAACTAAACTGATGGATTCCAACAATGTCGTTATTTAACTGTCGGAGTATTCGGTATTAGCTAGCGAAAGATAACTTGGCAGTTATTAATAACGGTTAACGATAACGGTTATCAAAGAATAACTGGAACTGTGATAACGGTTACTCCAGAATAACCGTTTGGCCCACCTCTACTCACGAGGTTTCAAAAAACGTTGCATCAGTTAAGTACCGTATGGGATACATATCGAACGTGTGATCGTAAATCGATCATGCGACACTGGTGGCGGGCATTGCGATCAGTTATTTGTGATCGTCATTTTTATCTGTTTCCCGTCGTTCCCTTAGTTACTCAACATTACAAACCTCCGCGAATTATTTGTGAATTGCTAAGGAATCCCAGACGATTTATGTGGCTAGTGAGTGGGATGTCTGGTGTACTTGACGTTTCTTCGGCGGATTCTCTCACATGGAAAATCTAATTCCATGTTTATCCAGCGTAGGAAATTGTTCCACTTTTTGTCGCAAATGTGGAGTACTACTGGACGAGGGAAGATGGGACTGTGTAGACTGTGGCGGTGCGAAGTGTGTAAAACTCCGTAAGAACAGTTTCGATGCTGAAATACCGTTACAATTTCATTGTGGACAGTGCGGAAAACGAACGAGTATCAGGAAGAATACACGGTCCGACTCTTCCAAATTATCCATCCCGACCACTGTAATGGACTTTAACATAACAACACCGACGACGAGTAAGGCAAGTCGTCTCCTTTGCAATTAAAAGTATTTTTTGTAGGTCTCTTCTTTTGTCATTGCTGTAGCGACCACTAGAGTCGCATGATCGGTTGACAATAGCACGTTCGATATGTATCGTTTAGACCCCGGCACTTCGATAGGCAATCATTCTATACTTAACAGACGTTACAGTAGTCTTACCCGGAACATTTGAAGAAATGGGGTTTCGCTGCCCACGGGATACACTGGTTGACTAACTATACAGATAGATGCAGAAAAATTCCACAGAAGAGCCTACAATAAGTTGCTGTCTCCCTCGTTGGTTGAGAGTTTGAGTAAAGCCCGGTCCACACGCAACGATCTGTCTGCGCAGACATTGGCGCAGATGCCTGTACGTGCAAAAGATCGCTGCAAATGTGGTGTGTTCACACGACACAAACCCCAATCTACTACTCGCCCGCCATCTGTCGGTGTAGAAAAGAAAAATCCGTGGCAAGCGACTACGCTCCCCGTAAGCGTCAAAAATTTAATTCAGTTATTTTGAAATATAGAAATGGAGGAAGTTCTGTTGTGGTCTGTGTTCGCAACTTGTGTTGCAAAAAACATTCAGACCAACCGCAGGAAACAGAGAAGGCGGTCAAAATGGTGTAGACAGTGGTTACTAAAGCGAAAGCAGTTTTCTCACGTACATTTACTGCGAGAGTTGCAGGGCGAACCTGTTTTCTTTTACATTACCTCGTGTTCCATTTCCTGGCACATTGACACTCCAATTTCATCTTCAATTGTACTCCTGCTTGGTCTCGGCGTTTCTTGATCACTAAGAAAGCCAAGCAGATCAAAATACCATAACGTTGGCTGGTATACTTGATCTACTCTTACACCAGATCTTCTAGATTTCTGAACTTTGGATAACTCTTTTCGGTAAACAGTTCGCTGACAGACTTAATTTACTTAGCTTTCCTTCATGAACTCATCCTTCAGGACAGCGTAAATAGCTTCACATGTGTTGGGTATTATTTTACTCAACGCTTGTTTCGATATTGCAGTTGAAAATTCCAAATCCTTGTAGCTCCTTCCTGTTGCTAGGAATCTTAATGTTACCGCCAGCCGTTCATGAGGAGAAATTGCCCTTCTCATACAAGTATTTTGTCTCATAATATGAGGGGTTACAAGCTTTAAGAGATAATTATAAGTTTCGACATCCATCCGCAAATAATTTCGCCAGTTCGCAACGAATTTTTTTTTTAAATTATTTTAAATTACCGTTTCTCTGTTTGCCGAGGCGTCAACTGCCCGCAGTTTTTCAATTACAGCATTGTAAGCTGCTGCCTTTTTGTCTCGGTCACTATATTCTTTACTTTTAATCTTCCACAAACATGGGTGGTTTCTATATATTTCAATGAATTCACTTACAAACTCTCGAGGACACTGACGAGTATCGGCCATTTTAATTCCCTGTGCGCACAAATACAAAGACTAGACTGAGCAAACAGTTGTTTCGCGCCATATTTGCGGCGATCTCCTGTCCACACGCTCCAACTTGTCTGCGCAGATGTGGTTTGAACCCACAGATTTGAGAGGTTTCGCTCAAACCTCCTACTCCAACTTCCAGGTTTGCACACACCTCAGGTTGGTGCAAATCTTCTGTCCACACGCAACGATCTGTCTGCGCAGATGTGGTGTGCGCAGACATTTGCGCAGACAGATCGTTGCGTGTGGACGGGCCTTAAGCACGCAAGATGTGAATCAACTAGTATGTACGGTAAGGGATCTTGGCTTTCAATCGTGACTTATTCGTTATGTGACGTCTTGGCTGAGCGGTGTGTTTGAAAATAGCGTGTCAGATTAGATGTCTTTTCGTTCCGCAGGTTCATAGTGAGGAGAGCCTTCTGTATGTAAAACATAATTACACGTATAGTAGATGGAGGCGCTCTCTAGCGTTGAATTTAGGTGTTTCCGCCGTTTTGTTATTTACAGTAGGCCTAGTGAGTGGTTGCAAGTGAAGGTAGCGTTTAATTTCGCCATGAGCGATGCCATCGAAGTATTTGCAGCTGCGTGGATGTCTGGTCGAATTTGTGTAGTACCAAGAGTATCGCAAGTACATCAGGTTACATGCGTTTATTTGTATGCACAGCACGACAGGTACCAAGGCTGCAAGCCTTTCAAAGATATAGGCCTACTTTGGTTTTCCCGTTCAAAGTTTCTCAACTAGAGTCGTGAAACGCCGTGTGGCATATTTAAGCGTAATGGAATGTGATAAAGCTCTTTGTGAAGTATCTAGTAAGATTTATTTCGGCCAGGAAGTATTTACACGTACATGTGAGGCACTGCCTCGACATCGACGTAAATATAAATCTGGGGAAAGTGATGTGTAGCATTTGTGACAAAATGTTTTCATTAATGTGCCTTGTGGCAGGTGGTGATAGTTTTCTTTGGTTTAGAGTTTTGCGAAATGACAGAATCCGTAAAAGCTCTGGGTGGAGTGGGTGGTAAGACTTTTAAGCTCAGGAAGACTGTGAACAGACACATGAAGCGTTGCCATTGGATGGAAGTAGATTTAAGTTTGGTAGAGAGATGTGTGACATTCGTGTCAAAAAGTTTTCGAGCGTAGCCGTGTTTGATCGCCTCGCCAAAATACACAGTCCGGCGACTGGAAAGGCAGGAAGGAAATACTTCTGTAGATAAGAAGTCATTGGTAATGAGATGATTTTGTATGTGCTTCATCAGAGTTTGTTATTTGCCTATTGTTGAAACTGGAGACCTCAGTCTTCCCTTGTGTAGTACTTGTTTGTTTCAGAATTGCATTACAAAATACGATATTTTAAGTTGTGCAGAAATGCATAAATATGTTTACAAACATACATTACAATACACCAATTTAACTTTTTAATAAATGCGTTCTGTTAATATTAACGGTATGTTGTTTTTCGGAGGTTTTCATGTTAAATGACTGCAGCAGTCACTACAATGCTGGGTGTATAGTAATGGGCCCTAGCAACCGGATATTATTGAGCACATGGCATATGTGCCTGTCGGGGAGGCGTAACGATGCAAGTAAAGTAAAAGTGAATATTTTGAAGTAAAGTATTTTCAAAACTATTAAAACCTTTCAACCACAGAAAGACAAAGATACATTTGCAGACTTAATGGAAGGTTTCCTTAGATGGTGTGCAGAGGCCCAAGGCACTAAGAACTTTGAGGTTTATTTTAAATATGAATATGCTGGGAGGGTTGAAATGTGGGTTTCTGCCATAGGTTGGAGCTTGGCCTGAATACTAATATATATTTAGAGGCTTTTCATAGTGCTTTGAAGCATTGGTATTTTCGATCAAAAGTGAACTGGAGAGTCGATGAGTGCATTCAGGATCTACTACATAGAAGGGTCAGTAAGGGGGGGGGGGGGGAGGTTTCAGAAATAACTTGGAGTCATACAAGGAGTTGGAGTATAAAGATGGACATGATAATGTGTTGAAGACAGTGTGAAGACATTGCTATTTGCGGGGGATAAAAACTTTTTCTTTTTTTCTCTTCTTTTCTTTTTTTCTCTTCTTTTCTTTCTTTCTTTCTATTTCATATGTATATACATATTTCCGATGATATGGCATAGTGTTTATTTGTCCTGTGTTTTTGAAATTAATGTTTTTTTTTTCATGAGCAAATACATTTCTTGTTTATTGAGTAGATAAAATGTTTCATCCGCTGAAAATGTTCATTGTGGTTAAAATAGTTCATACAATTAAAAATATACTGAGGTGCTGTGTAAATGGAGTGAGAGCGATCTGGGAGTATCGATAGTGACGGTCGAACAATGTGTGTAGAGTGAGTCTGTGTGTTGGATGGAGGTGGTGCGCAAACAGGTATGGTTTGGGCTCTGTGTTTGTTTTCTTGCAAATCGGTGCGAACAAAACTCGTTAGTAGTGATATATGTTTCTGTTATTCCCGTACCAGATTCTGAAGATGTTTATTGTGCACAGAGAAGTTGGAATGTGTAAAACCGCCAACTGAACTGGGTCATGTAATTACGACAATACAGCCATGTGAGGATGACATTGTAGTTAGGGGTTTTGAGGTGAACTACGTTCGCTTTGACTGTATCACGTGCACTTTGCAAGTTTCAGAACTTCGATGTATGTTCGCATTGTGGCTGAGACTAGAGTACTGATGAGCTGCTGTGACACCATCTTCAACTTCACAACATACTGTCATCTGAACACGTCAGTACTGAAAAGATAAGACGCAAAGCTTTGTGCTCTCCCTGTTGAAAAACTAAACAGGAATTCAGCGGATGGACTTGTAAATTCATTATTTCCATTTAAAAACCATAATTTTGTTTAACTTTGTCGATGGTAATAAAACTACTTCCATTGAACTATTAGCTTTCATTGTATGTGTTGTTGACCTGCCAGTATTTATAAGCAGTTTTCTTTCATTTAAACTCTATTTCATTTTAAGTTAACGCTGCTGTATTTGCAAGTACTTTTGTGTGCCTTTTGGGGGAAAGTGTTATAATTGTGAGTGCCATATTAATTCAAAAGTGAGTAGGCATAGTTTATTGTGCGATACGCTCGTGCACATAAATTGAGGTTTCTGCCATTAGTTTCTGGGCACTGACCAATAGGATTGAAGCTACTTATTCACTAATTGTGCAAGCTTTATGGCGAGGGTAAAATTGAATGTGACAGCTGCCAGACGACACAGGCTATGTTTACATTGCACTCAGTCGTGTTACCACGCTAAGATAAGTAGAAACATCGAGTTTTGTTGATCACAGGGGATAAGTGTAGATGGCTCAAAAGGCTCTTAGCACTATGGGACTTTACTGCTGTGGTCATCAGTCCCCTAGAACTTAGAACTACTTAAACTTAACTAACCTAAGGACATCACACACATCCATGCCCGAGGCTGGATTCGAACCTGCGACTGTAGCGGTCACGCGGTTCCAGACTGTAGCGCCTAGAACCGCATGGCCACTCCGGCCAGCATAAGTGTAGAAAAGTAAAACCTAAACCTTCAGCGTGTATGGGATTATGAAAAGAAATATGTGGGATTTACACGTTTAGTAGACTTTCTCATTCAATGATGTGTTGTTCCACACAATTCGGAAGTAAAAAGAGTTCTTTTGGGGTAAATGTAATTGTCGTGTGACTAGGGCCTCCCATCTGGTAGACCATTCGCCTGGTGCAAGTCTTTCGATTTGACGCCATTTCAGCGACTTGCGCGTCGATGCGGATGAAATGATGATGATTAGGACAACACAACACCCAGTCCCTGAGCAGAGAAGATCTCCGACCCAACTGGGAATCGAGCCCGGACCCTTAGGATTGACATTCTGTCATGCTGACCACTCAGATACTGGGGGCGGACTCTTCAGGGGTGATATAATTAGATACATTCTCAATAGGGTTATTTTCGTAAGACTTTCTATAAACACACGGTCTGTAATCTCACAAAGTAAAATCCTGGGCATAGTTTTCTTCACAATGGAAAGTGGGAGGTGTAATCGTCTTTAGACCATATGGCTTGAACTGCAGCTATTGTAGACACCTCATGTTCTGTGTGTCCTTTGTCGTGTCTTAGGTGTAGGGTATGTGTAATCATTATCACCGATATAGCTTCAATTCCTGTCACTTTGTGTCACAATTTGTGAATTGATATGCATGACTTATTTTATAAGGTTTTTTAATCAATTAGTTTTCTTTTTATAGGAGTGCATCCACAGTTACATATATTCTTGCACAGATTACATGGTAAAGGCAATATGCGCAAGCGTATTTATGTCATATTGACACACACAGGAATTGTATGTTCGTTTCACAGGACTGTGTGAGTTGGGAGAGAGCCTGCAGGAGACAACAGGGACTGCAGAATTGCAGCCATCATCAGTTGCCAACACAGAGAACTCGGAACTGCAGCAAGGGACAGATGTGATTTGTTAAAAGAAATGACAGGTAGTGTAGGTGAAGAAAACTGTCATCTTTAAGCTGCATCATTAGACCGAATTATACAACAAGACGGTGTAACTCTTTCTGCACACAAGGAGAGCCCTGCCGCAGACAAGAATTAGCTGCTCCTTATTTTCCAGTAATGGAGTCAAAGCACCAGCAAACAAGTAATATAAGAGACAAAGATGTTTGAGTCTGTCAGAAAAAGCAAAGCTGAACACAGCATAACTTTTCCACACCTACTTCTTCAGAAATTGTGGCTATTGAAGAAGGGCTCTTCCACAATAACAACAGTAGTATAGAACAGGACCATTCATATATTTAATTTCTAAGTGAGGTAAGGCAGGGTTCGAAAATTCGTCCTCCTTTGTTGTTGTTGTTGTTGTTGTGGTCTTCAGTCCTGAGACTGGTTTGATGCAGCTCTCCATGCTACTCTATCCTGTGCAAGCCTCTTCATCTCCCAGTACCTACCGCAACCTACATCCTTCTGAATCTGCTTAGTGTATTCATCTCTTGGTCTCCCTCTACGATTTACTACCCTCCACGCTGCCCTCCAGTACTAAATTTTTGATCCCTTGATGCCTCAAAACATGTCCTACCAACCGATCCCTTCTTCTAGTCAAGTTGTGCCACAAACTTTTCTCCCCAATCCTATTCAATACTTCCTCATTAGTTATGCGATCTACCCACCTAATATTCAGCATTCTTCTGTAGCACCACATTTCAAAAGCTTCTATTCTCTTCTTGTCCAAACTATTTATCGTACATGTTTCACTTCCATACATGGCTACACTCCATACAAATACTTTCAGAAACGACTTCCTGACACTTAAATCTATACTCGATGTTAATAAATTTCTCTTCTTCAGAAACGCTTTCCTTGCCATTGCCAGTCTACATTTTATATCCTCTCTACTTCGACCACCATCAGTTATTTTGCTCCCCAAATAGCAAAACTCCTTTACTACTTTAAGTGTCTCATTTTCTAATCTAATGCCCTCAGCATCACTCGACTTAATTCGACTACATTCCAGTATCCTCGTTTTGCTTTTGTTGATGTTCATCTTATATCCTCCTTTCAAGACACTGTCCATTCCGTTCAACTGCTCTTCCAAGTCCTTTGCCGTCTCTGACAGAATTACAATGTCATAGGCAAACCTCAAAGTTTTTATTTCTTCTCCATGGATTTTAATACCTACTCCGAATTTTTCTTTTGTTTACATCACTGCTTGCTCAATATACAGATTGAATAACATTGGGGATAGGCTACAGCCCTGTCTCACTCCATTCCCAACCACTGCTTCCCTTTCATGCCCCTCTATTCTTATAACTGCCATCTGGTTTCTGTACAAATTGTAAATAGCCTTTCGCTCCCTGTATTTTACCCCTGCCACCTTCAGAATTTGAAAGAGAGTATTCCAGTCAACATTGTCAAAAGCTTTCTCTAAGTCTACAAATGCTAGAAACGTAGGTTTGCCCTTCCTTAATCTAGCTTCTGAGTCGTAGGGTCACTATTTGCCTCACGTGTTCCAACATTTCTACGGAATCCAAACTGATCTTCCCCGAGGTCGGCTTCTACTAGTTTTTCCACTCTTCTGTAAAGAATTCGCGTTAGTATTTTGCAGCTGTGACTTATTTAACTCATAGTTCAGTAATTTTCACATCTGTCACTACCTGCTTTCTTCGAGATTGGAATTATTATATTCTTCTTGAAGTCTGAGGGTATTTCGCCTGTTTCATACATCTTGCTCACCAGATGGTAGAGTTTTGTCATGACTGGCTCTCCCAAGGCCGTCAGTAGTTCTAATGGAATGTTGTCTACTCCAGGGGCCTTGTTTCGACTCAGGTCTTTCAGTGCTCTGTCAAATTCTTCACGCGGTATCGTATCTCCCATTTCATCTTCATCTACATCCTCTTCCATTTCCATAATATTGTCCTCAAGTACATCGCCCTTGTATAGACCTTCTATATACTCCTTCCACCTTTCTGCTTTCCCTTCTTTGCTTAGAACTGGGTTTCCATCTGAGCTCTTGATGTTCGTGTAAGTGGTTCTGTTATCTGCAAAGGTCTCTTTAATCTTCCTGTAGGCAGTATCTACCTTCCCCCTAGTGAGATAAGCCTCTACATCCTTACATTTGTCCTCTAGCCATCCCTGCTTAGGCATTTTGCACTTCCTGTCGTCATTTAGTGACATAAAAGTTTTCTGAGTACCATACCACATCCTAATGTAAAAAAACCACAGTACATTGGAGAAACGAATGTCTTGGCTGTAGTCACAGTGGCCTCTTCCTGGGTCTACAGTAAAACAAGGAAGAGGCCACTGCAAAGTTTGTTTCTCCTGTATACTGCTGGTAAACCTTTCAGGGTGTGAGGTCGTGGTCCGAGACTCTCTTCTGTTCCTGACGTTTTGTTCAGGACTGCGCTGCACATCTTCAGGGGCACTCCTCCGCTGAGTCTTGCCAACTGCGGAATCTTTTCCGTTCCTGACGTTTCATCCAGGACTGCACGAACTAACGGGCCCATAGGAACGGTTCACCGAGATGAACGGAACGAGCGAGAAACGAATTCTAAGGAACGGTCTTTCATAGTTCAGTTCGGTCTCCGTTTTCGACTTGTAGGTCGCCTGAACGGGAAACGGTCGATCTCGTTCCCGAACGGCGCGTCGGCCGGCCTCGTTCCAACCTCGGTCTCGTTCCCGCCTGCCTCGGTCTCGTTCGGCCGGACTCTCCCTTCGCGTGGTCACTCGTCGCAGTTCCACTGCCGACTGCTCATAGTTACACTCCTGGAAATTGAAATAAGAACACCGTGAATTCATTGTCCCAGGAAGGGGAAACTTTATTGACACATTCCTGGGGTCAGATACGTCACATGATCACACTGACAGACCCACAGGCACATAGACACAGGCAACAGAGCATGCACAATGTCGGCACTAGTACAGTGTATATCCACCTTTCGCAGCAATGCAGGCTGCTATTCTCCCATGGAGACGATCGTAGAGATGCTGGATGTAGTCCTGTGGAACGGCTTGCCATGCCATTTCCACCTGGCGCCTCAGTTGGACCAGCGATCGTGCTGAACGTGCAGACCGCGTGAGACGACGCTTCATCCAGTCCCAAACATGCTCAATGGGGGACAGATCCGGAGATCTTGCTGGCCAGGGTAGTTGACTTACACCTTCTAGAGCACGTTGGGTGGCACGGGATGCATGCGGACGTGCATTATCCTGTTGGAACAGCAAGTTCCCTTGCCGGTCTAGGATTGGTAGAACGATGGATTCGATGACGGTTTGGATGTACCGTGCACTATTCAGTGTCCCCTCGACGATCACCAGTGGTGTAGGGCCAGTGTAGGAGATCGCTCCCCACACCATGATGCCGGGTGTTGGCCCTGTGTGCCTCGGTCCTATGCAGTCCTGATTGTGGCGCTCACCTGCACGGCGCCAAACACGCATACGACCATCATTGGCACCAAGGCAGAAGCGACTCTCATCGCTGAAGACGACACGTCTCCATTCGTCCCTCCATTCACGCCTGTCGCGACACCACTGGAGGCGGGCTGCACGATGTTGGGGCGTGAGCGGAAGACGGCCTAACGGTGTGCGGGACCGTAGCCCAGCTTCATGGAGACGGTTGCGAATGGTCCTCGCCGATACCCCAGGAGCAACAGTGTCCCTAATTTGCTGGGAAGTGGCGGTGCGGTCCCCTACGGCACTGCGTAGGATCCTACGGTCTTGGCGTGCATCCGTGCGTCGCTACGGTACGGTCCCAGGTCGACGGGCACGTGCACCTTCCGCCGACCACTGGCGACAACATCGATGTACTGTGGAGACCTCACGCCCCACGTGTTGAGCAATTCGGCGGTACGTCCACCCGGCCTTCCGCATGCCCACTATACGCCCTCGCTCAAAGTCCGTCAACTGCACATACGGTTCACGTCCACGCTGTCGCGGCATGCTACCAGTGTTAAAGACTGCGATGGAGCTCCGTATTCCACGGCAAACTGGCTGACACTGACGGCGGCGGTGCACAAATGCTGCGCAGCTAGCGCCATTCGACGGCCAACACCGCGGTTCCTGGTGTGTCCGCCGTGCCGTGCGTGTGATCATTGCTTGTACAGCCCTCTCGCAGTGTCCGGAGCAAGTATGGTGGGTCTGACACACCGGTGTCAATGTGTTCTTTTTTCCATTTCCAGGAGTGTAGTTCAGTACCGAGTTGTTGTTGTTGTTCGTTTCGTTCGCTTCAGACACCCACTCTAGATCTGTTTCAAACCGTTCTTGAACTCTGAACTTCTGGTTCTTTTCGTACTCTATTTAGCGTCCACAACCGGAAATTAAAATGTATTTTATAATTACGTAAATTACATCTAAATTACGTGGTAACAAAACGGCGTATCAGCTTAGATCACTATTTCGATAAACAGCTGAAGTAATGCTTGTAAAAAGGCAAGATCTTTTTGTTATTACACATGCAAAGGACGTCGGCACGGCACACACGAGTGGCCGTTTTCCGTCTTTTTTTGATCCCAGGTAAAATAGCATGTTCATTGTTACGGAAGGCAGACCGACTTACAACCGAATGCGGTCCGCGCTTCGTAATAGTGTGTATGGTGTCACACTTTGTAAAGAGAATATGATTAACTCCTACAATATTATTTCAGTTTACAGGGTGGCGCACGAGAAATCGGCCCCGAGTACTGGACTGCTCATTGTTGCTTACCAATCGGCATCTATTGTTCCGAAGTTGTTTGCATTAGCTTTCTTGTTATTTCTTCACTGCCTAATTATTACGTGTTTATCTGTTCTATTCGTAGCGGTCAACAAATCGTGCGTAACTGGCGAGCAGTCTGTACTCGGGACCTGTTTTCCGTGTCCCACCTCTTATTATTTCACTGCGATCAGCCATATAATGCTACAGCTGCCGAAACGAGGTGTTCTGCATAATTCACGAAAATTACAAGTGTGTGAGAATTCTGTTATGAATAAACACGCTGTACGCCAGGGGGGAGTCAAGTGCCCCCTCTTGCACCTTCCATCTTCAGTCACCTATGCTAGCAATTTTCAGTTTTTCATAAGAACCATATACCAAGCACAGTGAAAATGAACGGTTCCCAAAAAAGAGCGACCACCAGTGGACTAGTTCCCAAGGATGAACGAGTCGGTTCCAGTCGCTTCAGTCAAGCACCACGCGGCTGCTACGGTCGCAGGTTCGAATCCTGCTTCGGGCATGGATTTGTGCGATGTCCCTAGGTTAGTTCGGTTGTAATGTCCCCACAGCAAATACCCTCTACCACGCACCAATTAATAATTTTCAATCAAACCATCCACATTCATTCACTTTGGAAAAGTCATCTGATCTGATTTTCTCGTAATATATGCGGCGACAGCTCGTCGACGCCAAAGTATTTTCTAGTGCATTTATTCGTTGAAATAACAGAGATGCGTATATGCATTCTCCATGGTTGTTAGAGTGGTAACTAGGACAGCTTCTGGAGTTTCTGTTGAGGGATTGACGTGTTTCTGAGAGATACATATTCTGCTTTTCTTCTCGCTAAAGCGAGCCAGTTAACATTTGTGCCGCTAGCGGTTTGTTTTGATGAGAAAGAGACTGTAAAAGGAAAATAATTAAAGCGTGGAATCACCGGAGATCTGGACATGTAATGGAAATGGATTTAATACACGATTTCCTCCATAAATAAGGTTTGCGACTTTTTTGTTCAGGAGTGAATGAACGAATGAGTTTTTCTGAATCATTTGTTGATCACGTTGGCCGTGTAATTAGTGGGGAAGTTTCAGCTGTGTCGAAGAGACCCTGCAATCACTGAGTCTGTGTTAAATCGTCCAAAAAGGCTTCGTGCACATCTGGAATTCGCAATCTTTCGTAAAAGGAACAAATTGTCCAAACGATTGTTTCTCCCGACTGACTGCAATGTTTAACAGTAATAAAAAATGTAAAGGTCTCTTACAGCAAGCCAGTCGCTGATTACCAAGACGAAGGACTCCACCAAAGATTCTATTTGGCTGATTCTTTTTATCACTATATCAAGTAATGAAATATTATATTAAAAACTATACATAGATAAAGGAGAGAAAGGGAGAGCGCGAATGAAAATAGAGATAATACTAATAATCCTCAATTAGTCTAATTTTTCACCTGTCTTATCACGGATCAGCCAAGAATTGGGAGGGCCTTACTTTACTGCATAGGCTTATGTGTGAAGGTGAAGGGATCTTAAAGACAACAGATACACGTCTATACAGACAATAACCACTAAATAACCCTGGGTTCGGTGTGGGGCGGCGGTGGGCTGGGTGGACTGTTGTGGGGTTGTGAATCACTGAGGACTACGGCAGCACGAAGCCTCTCCGTCGTTTCTAGGTCCCCAGTTTAAATACACAATACACCCTATAGATTTTTATGAGTGTGTTTCGAGTAGCAAAAAGTTTTTCGCATGTCTTAAGTGCATTGACTTAGAAGCTTAACTTTCGTACACCGCCAAGGATCAGTACACCTTACAAGGGAACCTCCCCATCGCACCCCCCTCAGATTTAGTTATAAGTTGGCACAGTGGATAGGCCTTGAAAAACTGAACACAGATCAATCGAGAAAACAGGAAGAAGTTGTGTGAAACTATGAAAAAAAAGCAAAATATACAAACTGAGTAGTCCATGTGTACGATAAGGAACATATAGGATACAGCGAGCAAAGGAGCGCCGTGGTCCCGTGGTTAGCGTGAGTAGCTGCGGATCGAGGGGTCCTTGGTTCAAGTCTTCCCTCGAGTGAAAATTTTACTTTCTTTATTTTCCCAAAGTTATGATCTGTCCGTTCGTTCATTGACGTCTCTGTTCACTGTAATAAGTTTAGTGTCTGTGTTTTGCGACCGCACCGCAAAACCGTGCGATTAGTAGACGAAAGGACGTGCCTCTCCAATGGGAACCTAAAACATTTGATCGCAAGGTCATAGGTCAACCGATTCCTCCACAGGAAAATCCGTCTGGTATTTTCTATACAACACTGCTGACGGCATGTGCGTCACATGACAGGAATATGTTGTCGACCCACCTAACTTGTACACTTGGCGAATGAGTAGGAAGATTCTTCTACCTTGCCCGATTTAGGTTTTCTTGTGGATGTGATAATCACTCCCAAAAAAGTGATGAAAACATAAGAGTTTGTCACATAAACTGCATACAAATGAATGCAACAGTTTCACAGTCGCACAGTTTTCCCTGTGCTCTGTCAAAACATGTTTTTAACGTTTTCATATTTTTCCGTGTGTAGACCGTCAAATCCTGTATATGTCCAAGCAAATATGAACATGTCCTGGAGTTTTTGAGAGCGAAGTTGATTATGTGTGATTGCCTGATCTTTGATAATTGTCGGAAAATAAAAAATTAAACTTCTTACTCGAGGGAAGACTTGAACCAAGGACCTCTCGTTCCGTAGCTGCTCTCGCTAACCACGGGACCACGGCTCTCTTGAGCTCACACTCTCCTTGATGTTGCCTATCTTGTACATGGACTACTCAGTTTGTATATTTTGCTTATTTTTTTCATAGTTCCACACAACTTCTTCCTGTTTTCTCGATTGATCTGTGTTCAGTTTTTCAGGGCCTATCCACTGTGCCAAATTACAACTATATCTGAGGGGGGTGCGATGGGGAGGTTCCCTTGTGGGAAAGGCGCAGACGTACGGGAAGTGCTCTCTGCCACACATAATGAGGTGGTCGCTGGGATGCAACAGCATGAAGAATAGCGAACTGACGAAATTTTGCTCGCTGTGCGTGCACAGTGTGCTGAGGTGATGGACGTCTCTGGATAGCGATGTGTACATATCGAGATGGAGGAAGTACAACGTACACGAGGTATAAGAGGGCAGTGCACTGGTGCAACTCTCATTTGTACTGAGATGATTAGTGTGAAAAAATTACCGGCGTGATTATGTCCGCACGAGACGGGGGTTGAAACTAGAATGGTAGCTGTAGCTAGTTGCATGGGACATTCAGTTTCCGAAATCGTTAGGGAATTCAATATTACGAGATTCACAGTGTCAGCAGTGCGCCGGTAATACCGCATTTCAGGCAATTCGTCTCGCCACGTACAACGTGGTGGCCCTCCCTTAATGACCCAGAGCAGCAGATGCTTGAACGGCTCTGAGCACTGTGGGACTTAAAACATCTGAGGTCATCAGTCTCCTAGAACTTAGAACTGCACTACTGGCCATTTAAATTGCTACACCACGAAGATGACGTGCTACAGACGCGAAATTTGACCGACATGAAGAAGATGCTGTGATATGCAAATGATTAGCTTTTCAGAGCATTCACACGTGGTTGGCGCCGGTTGCGACACCTACAGCGTGCTGACATGAGGAAAGTTTCCAACCGATTTCTCATACACAAACAGCAGTTGACCGGCGTTGCCTGGTGAAACGTTGTTGTGATGCCTCGTGTAAGGAGGAGAAATGCGTACCATCACGTTTCCGACTTTGATTAAGGGCGGACTGTAGCATATTGCGGTTTATCGTATCGCGACATTGCTGCTCGCGTTGGTCGAGATCCAATGACTGTTAGCAGAATATGGAATCGGTGGGTTCAGGAGGGTAATACGGAACGCCGTGCTGGATCCCAGTGGCCTCGTATCACTAGCAGTCGAGATGACAGGCATTATATCCGCACGGCTGTAACGGATCGTGCAGCCACGTCTCGATCCCTGAGTCAACACATGGGGACGTTTGCAAGACAACAACCATCTGCACGAACAGTTCGACGACGTTTGCAGCAGCACGGACTATCAGCTCGGAGACCGTGGCTGCGGTTACCCTTGACGCTGCATCACAGACAGAAGCGCCTGCGATGGTGTACTCGACGACGAACCTTGGTGCACAAATGGCAAAACGTAATTTTTTCAGATGAATCCGGGTTCTGTTTACAGCATTGTGATGGTCGCATCCCTGTTTGGCGTCATCGCTTGAACGCACATTGGAAGCGTGTATTCGTCATCGCCATACTGCCGCATCACCCGGCGCGATGGTACAGGGTGCCATTGGTTACACATCTCGCTGCATGGCCAGCTGTACCCGTACACACCATCCGAGCTCTGTTTGACTCAATGCCCAGGCGTATTGAGGCCGTTATTTCGACCAGAGGTGGTTGTTGTGGGTACTGATTTCTCAGGATCTATCCACCCATATTGCGTGAAAATATAATCACATGTCAGTTCTAGTATAATATACCCGTTTATCATCTGCATTTCTTCTTGGTGTAGCAATTTTAATAGCCAGTGGTGTAGAATGAGGCATTCCCTTTGAGACATATATGAGGTGCGACAGCAGAGTAATGAGACTGATTTTCTTTTCAAGGTGTGGCAACCCCGCAGGCTTGCGTAGGCACAATATCTTTGACCTTCGTCTGTAAGGTGCTTCTGGTCCAAGCGGCACATCGATGCAACTGCTCAGTCCTGAGTTGTGCTGTAATAAGTTAACACGTTATTGTGTCTCTCGTCATGGAAATGGAATCACATAATACAGTGTAATGATATGCCATTTCTTTTTGAGTTAAATTGGGTAAGCAGCAGAAGGCTTTTGGAGAGGAGGTTATGTCAAGAGCTGAAGTTTTTCGTTGGCATAAAATATTTAGTGAAGGCAGAACGAATGTTGAAGATGAAGAATGCGGTGGACGACCATCAACCTCACGGACGAATGTCAACTTGGCCAGGAAATTGTTCATAAAGAGTGGATGCCTCCTGGACAAACAGTTGACCAATATTACTAGAAAGACTTTGCAAAAGAGTTCTTCGTGTCCATACCAACATTGCTGATACTTGGATTCTGCACAACGATAATGCACTATCCCATACTGCTCTGTCGGTACAGCAATTTTTGACCTCTAAACAAATTTCAGTACTACCACAGCCACCTTATTCACCAGATATGACTCCGTACGTCATTTTGAAAGAGTCAAAACGGCGGTCGAGGGACACTATATTCAAGCAACACAAGGTGTCCAAAAAACTGTTACGAGGGTCTTGGAGCATATTACAGAAGATGAGTTCCAAAAATGTTACCATCAATGGCAGAAGCGCTGGAAAAAGTGTGTGCAATCAGAAGGAAACTACTTTGCAGGAGACAACACTAAACTTGACTAAAACGGTAAGCAACATTTTTTTTCACGTCATTCTCATTACTTTATAGTCGGAACTCATACAAAATCGCGTTACGTTGTTGGTTGAGGCAAATGCGCGAAGTAGCTGCTCGAAGCCCCCTGCAACTGGTTCAAATGGCTGTGAGCACTATGGGACTTAAGATCTGAGGTCATCAGTCACCTAGACTTAGAACTACTTAAACCTAGCTAACCTAAGGACAGGACACACATCCATGCCCAAGGCAGGATTCGAACCTGCGACCGTAGCAGTCCCGTGGTTGCGGACTGCAGTGACTAGAACCGCACAGCCACCGTGGCCGTCCCACTGCAACTATCAGGAAACTGTTTTGCAGACTGTGCTATATTTATCATGGCACCAAAATAGCTGTAATTCTTATAATTTTAACATGATACAGATATTTAAGCACTTTCAACTATACGCTTCAGTTACTACAGACTGACATGTCATGCCACAGCAAAATTGCTGTCTGACACGCCCAGCTAGTTAGCGTGGCTGTCTCAGAAATCTTGGGACAGAAATGGCTGTTATCCTTCTAAATTTAATATTGTGCTGATATCCATAGACTTCGAATAAAAACTTCCAGTCACCGTCCGTCACGTGGGCGAAAATGTCAGCTACGCCACATTAACATCACAGTCTAACATAACAGTCACGACACTTCGCCTCGATTTTGTTGCCTACAGCGCCAGCAGCGCCCCAAGCGGCCGATAGGTTGAACTGTGAGCTCGGCGCCATCGTGAAAGCGAATAGTGATTGTTTATTTTGATTTCTACAATGGTTTTTACAAGCTGGAGCGTTTGTAGCGCAATAAATTGCAGCAACAACAGGAAGAAGACACCACAGCTGTCTTTTTTTAGGTTTCCTAAGGATCCTAGGAGATATATGTTTCTGTATCGTCAGGATTCACTTGCAAACTATGTGTGTATAAATGATGAATGTTTCGGTTTAGGAGCAGAAAATGGCTAGTTAATAGCAGACGAGAAAACCTTATGAAGTAAGACCCAGTTTACCTGTATAATAATATTAGTTTTTGTTCGCTACATTTCGAACAAAACCAGTTCATGAGCGCAGACAATAACGAACTCGTTTGGAATGCAGTACCCACATTGTTTGACATTCCAAATAAGACCCCTCAACTGACGATGAAGAAGAAACTGCCACAAAGATTCGACAGTCAATCTAAAGCTGTAGAACAGTCCTATGACACAGAAGCAGCCAGTTCGACTCTCCACGTATCAGTGCCAGATTCGTGTGAATCATCAACACAGACCTGCTTTTACGATGAAGTGGTTAGATTAAGTGCAACTGTTTGTGTCTTACAAAAGCGTGTGAAGTGTCAGAATCTGCAGATCGAGCGAAACTATTACGGGACAAGGAAAGTGCCTACAGACAGATTGTTTGAAAATTATTCAAATATTTGGTTTTTCGTGAAATGTAACGTAATCAGCTCATTATAATGTTTTCAGCATATGTCTCCCACTATTTGTCAGTTGCTTGTCCCACTTAGAATAATATAAAGATGAAGGTCGTACTTGTGGCAACAGGCTGCAATGACAAACACAGTAGGCCTACAGAACGATAAACGAGCTGTCGATCGCTTTTGCATGTAGAGGTACATGTCTGTGCTTCTTACGTGTGAATCTGTGTGTTTATATTCTTTTGATATCAACGTGGTAAGCTGCAATTCTGTCCAGTTTCACAAGTGTTTCTTCACGAATTTGTTGCGTAGCTTGCCACTCTATTCATGGTTTTTGTCCATACTTGCGCATATTTTAGAATCATTTTTGTAAACGTAGATGCCTTCTGATACTACACAAACTCTTGGAGGCAAGAAAATAACTCTAATAATTCGGAAATTACGTAGGAAATGGATGCAAACAAGAGCATACCCAGGATCTGAACTGGGGGGGGGGGGGGGGGAGGGGGCGGGAAATAGGAAATACCAACCACCAGAACTGTTTATAACCTATAGACACAATGACAAAAATGTAAATAAAATAGCTAACATATGTACATATTCCAGGCCACTGATGATGCCTTGCAGAAAATAAAGGCGAAACGCGTATGGCACTAAAATTGTGTTTTATTCAGTTGCTGTCAGACGGTCCATAAGTAAAAATTATCAATATACCGTAATATTACACGCAACTGAGGAAGACAGGACTATAAAAGTTGAAGATCTCAATACAGCTATGTCAAGCATTCCCTGTCAACGTGTACAACAGGTTCAAGAAAATACATCTGAGACTCCATAAGACGATACAGCATATAAAATTCAACAAAACATGCAAAAAAGAACGATTTAATTCCAAGTTACATTAATGTAAAGGTTAAAAACAGTCCTACAGTGGCACAAAAGTCGAAATCATTTGTATAACGACATTGGTTATTACATGAAATTAAGATGCTCTATTCGAGAAAACAGCATCTAAACACGATGCTCTGTGAGACTCATCTAGAATTGGCAAAAAACGTAGGAAACGCCGCAGTTTTCATGGCACTAGTAGGAAAAACTGAACACAACACATACACAGCAATGAAACATTTACAAACCAAACATAAACAGAAGATAATGAAACTAACAGTAAAAAAGACGCAAAAACACATTTACATTTTAAATGTGAAACCACATGAACACCAACACACATTCCATCCACGCTTAGTTAACTTAACAGAGACAGAACTACACGAAAATGAAAAAATGCTCTTGGGAAAAGCTTTGAAACACTGCACCAATAGCAAAGTGAACAATCAATACATAGAAAATCTCATAGTAGAAACCGAACACATCCTTACATGTGAAGAACAACAAAATAATTGTGAAATAAACATAGGACTGACAAGAGAACTAGTAAAAGAAGAAATAAAAGGCATAATAAAACAAACACAGCAGACACACAATAAGAACAACCAAACAGAAGCAGCTACTATGAAAAGGTTAAAACAAAAGAACAGACAATAAAGTATTAATAGCAAGAGCAGACAAAGGGAAATGTAACAGTACTCATGGATAAAGAGCAATACATCACAAAAAGCAAGGAATACATAAACACCAACGCCATACAAAAACTGAAGTCAGATCCAATTACACGATTCCAGGCAAATGTGAAACGAACACTGAAAAACATTGAACACACACTCACAGACAAACAGAAATACTACTTAACACAGAAAAACCCACAAGCACCAACACTCCGCAGTCAACCAAAAGTACATAAAGATGGAATGCCAATGAGAGCTGTTATCAACTTCAAGAAAGCCCCAACATACCGCATAGCCAAACACCTCCAAAAGTTAGTTACAAAACACTATAAAGTAGAAAACAACAGAACAGTGATAAACACAGGAAACCTAATAGAAAACATACAGGTACCACACACAGCATCACTGATTTCATTCGATATAGAAAATATGTATACCTCCATCCCTATCACAGAAACAATAGAAATCATAGAACAAAATCTCTCATCCCACAGCAACCTCACCACAGCCGCAATAAAAGAAATAACAGATATGCTCAGACTGACAACTGAATAAAACTACTTTCAGTTTGAGAAAGAATATTATCTACAAACTGATGGACTGCCCATGGGATCCCCAATATCAGAAACACTAGCAAACATTTTCATCAGTCACCTAGAAAATCAGATATTTGATAAGATAACCACAAATGAAAGTTTCAAACTCATATATTGGTACAGATACATGGATGACATTATTTGTCTGGTAGATGAGCCAAGTGAAAAAATAGATGAACTCCATTCAGAAATAAACAAAGCTCATCAGAACATAAAATTCACACTTGAAAAAGAAAAAGAAAATCAAATAAATTTTCTTGACATTAAAATTAAAAAAAGAAAATGGTAAACATACATTTAACATCTTTCGAAAACCAACAGCCACAGACACAACAATACATTCCACATCCAACCACCCCCACAGCCAGAAACTTGCAGCACTAAGGCACATGTTACACAGATTAAACAGAATCCCACTCAGCAAGAGAAACTATGAACAAGAAATGAGTACAATCATACAAATAGCTAGGAACAACGGGTATGACACATATGTGGTACACAAGCTCAACCAAAAAATAAAAACACAAATAAAAAACAAACACAACAGTTCCACAATACAAAAGAACTCACAAGCTGAAAACTTACAAACACACTCAACACACACACACAATGGCAACACCACACAGAAAAGAACCAGATGGTACACCATGACCTACAGACATAAACTAACACACAGAGTTGCAAACATCCTAAAGAGACAGGGCTTCAAAATAGCATATAAGCCTGGGCAAACACTTCAATCACACCTAAGCCAGCCAGCTACCAAGAGAGACAAATTCCAACAATCAGGAATATATAAACTTGAATGTCAAAGTTGTGATGCAGTATACATAGGCATGACATGCAGGAATTTTCAAACAAGATACAAAGAACATATCAGATGTTGGAAGTATGAAACAAACCATTCCACATTTGCAGAGCATTTAAAACACTACAACCATCATCCTACAAACATGGAACAAGAAATGAAAATAATGAGAATAAGCAAGCATGACAAATATCTTATACAAATGCAAGAAAACTTCCACATCCAGAAAGCCATAGCAGAAAACAAACATGTGATAAATGAACAAACACACATCAACACAGGCTCCCTACTACACTTAGTAAAGGAAATAACATAAAACAAAAAATAATAAGAAAAGAAAACTCTTCCCCACACCATCTGGACACACACACACACGCACACACACACACACACACACACACACACACACATACACAAACGCACACACAAATGCATACACGAACAGACCACAGATACTTCAATAGTTACACTCATAAGTTTGGCAATAACATTCGATCTTTGGCAAAAACATATGACAGTAGGCAACAGAAACCAAAACATTGCTTTAAAACAAGCGTTCAGTGCATAGTGTTGTGGAATGTGGAAAAAACCGCAAATTGGCGTTTATAAGAAGAAGAACAACACCAAAAATGCAACAGAAGCGTAATGTGTAGGAAATTGTCCACGAAACCTGTAAGTACAGTTCAAAACATTACTACTTAATAGGAAATACCAACCACCAGAACTGTTTATAACCTATAGGCACAATGACAAAAATGTAAATAAAATAGCTAACATATGTACATATTCCAGGCCACTGATGATGCCTTGCATAAAATAAAGGCGAAACGCGTATGGCACTAAAATTGTTTTATTCAGTTGCTGTCAGACGGTCCATAAGTAAAAATTATCAATATACCGTAACAATCACACAATCTAATCTGGTCGGGACATAAGAAGACTTCACTTTTTTACGAAACGTGTTGTCCGTGGTGTTTTCAAGGCCATGGTCAGGAATATTTCTATTAATATCCAGCTCTTTTACTTTTTTTTTTTTTTTGAGAAATACTTATACGCTGCCACACTGAGCTGTTTTCAGAATCGCACGTGTCAAAACAAACAACTAGCTGACGACAGTTTAGAATCTCGAACGTTCGTAAAAGTCGATAGGTGTGTTAATCGACTAAAGCGTATATACGTCATAATGACGTCACATCATATCCAGATTGGGTGAACTTAGCATCCTCCCCATCTAGTTAATGCAGCGGGCGCGGAGATGGCGGCAGCGGCGCAGTGAGGTTCCGCTGGCGGCCGGCAGGCGGCAGTGGCGTCGGCGTTGCGGCAAACTGCAGCGGCGCCGCCGACGAATTCGGCGCTCGGCTCTCAGTGCTTGCCCGAACGTGCCCGAGTGCGGATGGGCAGAGCGGACGCCGCGAAGCAGACTCGCGGCATCGCACTATTCCCGCAATAGTACCGGCGCTCCCCTCCCACCAGGTAAGGCACGGCTCGACGCAAGCTGACCACGCACTTTTCCTCTTCAGTCAGACAGACGTCGCTATGAAAAATAAAGGCGAAGGAAAGAAAATTATTTGTTCATTTTCAGATTCTCGCACTTCTCTGAGTGTAATCCGCCTAGACACACGTCGGTGTGTGGCGGTGGGTACTTGCGAGTACGAGTCTGCGCAAGCCCGAATTTCTCTATTTTTTTCGCCAAGACCGTTGCGCGAGATATCATCATCTTTTTAAAGTTCACTGCTGAAGAAAGGCTACCTCTATGCCACTCTTACACATACCTACACACCACCAATCGGGTTGTCTCCGTCTCTTCTCATCAATTCCTCGCTTCTCCTATCTCTTCGTCGCGGCCATCTCTATTCCTACATCTACACGTACATCGGACTGTGAGGCGCGTGGCAGAGGATACTTTCCATTATACTAGTTATTTGGGCTTCCTGGAGTTCCATCCACAAAAATAATTACTAAACGCCTCTTTGTAGGCTGTTGTTCCTCTTAATTTTCTTCGCGATCCATTCTCGTACAATAGCAATAGGTAGGTGACCGATATTCCCAGATTGCTATATTCATCACTTAAAAAACTGAGGCTTGAAACTTTCTAAGAATGCTTTCGCCGTTTAGTTTGCGTTAATCTCGAAGCATTCCTGAGTTCAGTTCTTTCGATATCTCTCACACGGATCAAAAAAAACTTTTAATATTCGTGCTGCCGTTCTCTGTACACGTCCAGTATCCCTAGTCCTGTTCGGTGTAGGTCGCACAATGCATCTTCTAAGCAATTTCCTTTGCACTCTCTTCATTTCCCCAGTATTTTACCAAAGGGCTGATGTCTGCTATGAGCTTTACCTGCCACTGAGCCTATGTGATACATGCAAATTCTTACATACAGGTATTTATATGAATTGACCGGTTCCAAATTTAAAGCGGGCTGCGAGTCTTTGCACTATTTTGAAATCTTCTCAATATTCGACTGAATATCAGATCAAACTTTTTTCGTGCATTACTTAATTTATACATAACCGCAGCATCTGCGAAAAGTTTGAGGCTGCCATTAATATTGTCTAGTAGGTCATTAATATACAACACCAAGACCGAATCACTTCCTTGGGGAAAACCAGAAGTTACTGTCCATCCAGGGTAATTTGCTGCGTCGTCCCAGTCACAAATTTCACCTGATACCGCTACTGATTTCAACGCTGTTCAGGTCTAGAAATACTGGGTATACCTGGCTGCCTTGAGCCAAAGCTTTCAGCATATCCTGTGAGCGTGAGTTGGATATCCGCATGACAGATGTTTTCGGGATCGATGCTGGGTGGCAATGAGGTCATTCTACTCGAGATAGCTCCTTAAGATCATAGATCCTCTACTGCAGTTTTCTTCCCTGATACCATTCTCTGTTCTCTTGTCTCCCCCACAACGCCCTAACACGCATCTTTCAAATTCCCACACACAATAACCCTTTCTTCAGTGCCGGATTACACTGCAGGGCATATTAACTGCAACCTATGGTCCAGCACTAAAAAAAAACATTTAAAATTTAAAACCAAGTCTGTTTTAGTACCGTTGTACGGGCCTCCCTACAATCGTGAAAGGCATGAGTGTAATTATTTTATACGGTGCTATTTGGATGAATATTTCAGTAGACACGTGATATGAAGTTGAGTCAACATTCCCTCGCGTTCTTGCAGCAAATACCGGGTGGCACTTCATTTGGAAAAATCACAAAGACTTTTCCACAGCTGCACCCTCATGAATGCTCAGCAATTAAATGCTTAGCACAGGTTTCATAGAACCAGTTTCAGACTATTTCCCCATCCGTTCAACTGCAGAATACCGCGTAGGAATGAAGATGGTATCAGTTCTTTCGGACGGGAGGCGTGCCAGAGATAAGTCCTTGCAGTCGCACTATCCTCTGTGTCCTCGGTGGCTCAGATGGATTCTATAGTAAAAAAGCTGAGTAAAGGAATCAACGATCAACTTGAACGGGTGTCATGTGACGTCCTCCCAAACCAAACGAAACGAACAACACCGAAAAAAGAAAATAAAAAATAATAAAAGAAAGATGGGTTGAGCGTCTGCCATGTAAGCAGGAGATCCCGGGTTCGAGTCCCGGTCGGGGCACACATTTTTAACTGTCCCCTTTGACTTATATCAACGCCTGTATGCAGCTAAGGCTATTCATCTCATTGTAATAACACGTAAGACTTTCCGTGCGAGCTTTGATTTCTGATCATTATTACGATGGTAGTTTACCCGCACGCAGATGAGAGTCAATAAAATATTTTTCGCACTCGGCTTACAAACATAGTCATTGAAATTTCGTGAAAGTATCTCGCAGCAACGAAAATCGTCTTCATTCTACTGACTGCCACCCAAACTCTCTTCTCATATCCGCCACACTCTCTCTCGTATTTCGCGGTGTTACAGAACGAGCTGCCGTTCTTTGAACGTTTTCAGTGCCCTCCGTCAATCCAATCTGGTACACAGCAATACTCCAGGAAACGACGGACAAGCGTAGTATAGGCAATTCAGTAGATTTACTACACATTTTGCCAATAAAAAGCGGGCTCTGGTTCGCCTTACCGAAACGTTTTTCCTTGTGATGGTTACGAAATGGTTGAAATGGCTCTGAGCACTATGGGACTTAACATCTGAGGTCATCAGTCCCCTGGAACTTAGAACTACTTAAACCTAACTAACCTAAGGACATCACACACATCCATGCCCGGCCGGCCGGAGTGGCCGTGCGGTTCTAGGCGCTACAGTCTGGAGCTGAACGACGGCTACGGTCGCAGGTTCGAATCCTGCCTCGGGCATGGATGTGTGTGATGTCCTTAGGTTAGTTAGGTTTAATTAGTTCTAAGTTCTACGCGACTGATCACCTCAGAAGTTGTCGCATAGTGCTCAGAGCCATTTGAACCATTTGAACCATGCCCGAGGCAGGATTCGAACATGCGACCGTAGCGGTCGCGTGGTTCCAGACTGAAGCGCCTAGAACCGCTCGGCCACAACGGCCGGCGTGATGGTTACAATTTAAATTGTTTGTAACTATACTCCCTAGGTTTCTAATTTATCTTCAAGCTTAAAAATTGTTTCGTTTATCATGCAACCGAAATTTAACGAATTTTTTTAGTATTCGTGTGAAGGACCTAATGATCTTTATTGTTCCAGTTAAACTGCCACTTTTCACACGACGCAAGTATCTTGTGGGAAACATTTTACAATTGATTCTGATATTCAGACGAGTTTCTAAAAGTACTGGACACATTGTCTCCTAAATCTTTTTATAGATTAGGAAGAGCGGGCGGCTTATAACATTTCCTTGGGGAACGTCAGATACAGCTTCTGTTTTACTCGATGACTTCCCGTCAGTTACTACGAACTGTGACCTTTCTGATAGCAAATCACGAATCCACTTATACAACTGAGACGATACTTCGTCAGCACGCAACTTTATTAGAAGTCGTTTCTGAGGAACCAGTGTCGAAAGGCTTCTGGAAATCTAAAAATAAGGAATCAATTTGTCGATAGCACTCATTTACCCCCCGTCCTCCCGTGAATAAAGAGCACGTGAGTTCCACAAGAATTATATTCCCTGAATCCACGTTGGCTGTGTAGATCGTTTTCTTCAAGGTATTTCATAATGTTCCAACACAGTATATGTTTCAAATCCTGTTGTAAATCACCTTCATTGATCTGGGCTACTTACATTTCTTTTAACAGAATTTTTAATATAACTTTTGCAACTTGAAGTGAACTCAGTTTTGAAGATGAATGAACTACTGTTATGAGAGATGAGGCATCTCTATATTTTAGAAGTATTTATTGCAACAATCTCAGTTGCAGCTTGTCCCAAATGATAACTGGTTCCTATCAATTATCATCTTCAGATCTGATTAATCACGAGTTGTGAAAAGCCAATTCTTTTTTTATGAAAGATCACACTCATAAATCATCAAATAAGAGGACTAGCATTATAACACTATAGCTGCAAATCTGCCGTAGTGATTTTACTGCTTATGACTGTGTTCTTTTCAGATAATAAAAATCAGTTTTCACAATTATTGCCTTATCAGATTCGAAGATCGTCATTAAGTGAACGAAACCATCTCTCATTTGTGATAATTTGGAACTGAGACAGTTGCAATAAACATTTTTAAATTCAAATTTTCTGAAAGCCGATTTCTTCCATATCTTGTGTCATTCAAGTCAGGACTCACAAACGTTTTTATTTCTTGTCGCCAAACGTGGGCCCTTCAACTCTTGGACGCTTGTAAAAACCAATTTCAGATTATTCGTTAATGAGATATGGTCGGAAAGTAACTTAGATTGAATGTACTTAAAATCAGCCTTTTTAGCTGCATTCCTATTGTTACTTTACATGTGTCCAACAAACATGTTTGCTTATAGTTGCAGTATATAATTTTAAAATTGAAATACTGATTTTTGCATTGACATGAAACTCAACTTTGACACTGCATTGGTAAAAGTATCCGCAACTCTATCAATTCTATTTTTTTATTGTTCTGTCTCACTTGCACAGCTATTTGAACCACTACCTAAGTTAAAAATATCATGTTGAAAGTATCGTACGTCATTAGTCAAAATATAAAATTCACATATTAAAATATACATGCAAAAAAGTACATCAATAGTTGAAACATACAGTAACATACGCTTATTAAACTAGATGAATAGTTTTCTGGCACTCTGTATGTTCAAAATAGCAGTAGTTCATTATAATGGTTAGAACACAACTGGCTTCTTCTGTAATGATTAATAATAACATTCGTACATCTGTTCATAACTGTAAAGCTTTGAACATTCTGTACCTTAATGTTTGAAGTTGAGCGGTTATGAATAGATGAAAAAATGTCATTATTAATCATTTCAGAAAAAGCCAGGCGTCTTATAAGCATTCTAATGAACTACTGTGATTTTGAACATAGAGTGTGCCAGAAAACTATTTTATATTTCAACTATTGCTGTACTTTTAACGGTGATAGGAAACTGTTCATTTTAACAGAGATAATGGTTCGATAATGAATGGAAGATTTCGAAACTAGTCTCCATTAAGCCAAATAGTCAGTGCAACGGAGACAGAAAAATAGAGACATAATTATATTTATACTATTTTTAAAAAAAATAATCTGTCGATCCTGAGTAGGCTTCTGCTTCAGTTTTTGAATGGTTTTCCAGATAAAAAGTCCTGCCTCACTGTTCGTAATTAATATAAGTCGACATCAAACATTCGTCAGGTTTAGCTTACCAAAAGCATTCCGGGCCATCAATAACACTTCTGTTTGTACTTGGTTAATTGGTTGAAGCCGAAGGTCGCTTCATGACCAAATAAATACAGAACATTAGGAAGTGTTTCCTCTTTGATATCATCATGCTGAGCCAGACACCGACGGAAAATTCGGTTAATTATTAACTATTGCATTACTTTCTCTCATTATAAGCGACTTTTAGCGTTACCTTAAATTTCCATTAAGACTTATCCTGTCTTCCGTTTCTCTTTATAGGGATGTGAAAAGTTAATGTCGAACTTCTAAAAATAGCTTCGGTAAATTAGAATCTCCTCGCCTGCCTCTTGTATCATTTCTGAATTTTCCGTTGTCCTGATCAAGTACCGCGGAAATTTTGGATACTCGAGCACTAATGGACTCCAACAAAACCGCATGTAATCAACTAAAGATGTCCATAAGTCTAAAGCTGGTCGTGTTTTAAATAAAAAGCCTTCGGTTGTGATTGGTAAAGCATTTTCGCCAACATTACCGTATAACGGAAGGTGTAGCACCGATGCATTTATTCCACGGAATATTAACGTCGGTAGTACCAAAGTCTTGCTTCTCCAGGGCTGCTGGAACACATTCGCTTGAAAGCGAGTAAATACTTTTAGTGAAACATATTGATCGTAGACGAGCTGCTAAAACCTCATTGCTTCTCTGAATGAAATCCGTTAATCATTAGGAAACGTCACATTCTGCTACATGCACTTCTACATCCAGCTTATTTATTTAATTGATTAACATCGAATTACTTCTTTACTTACCCTGAGGTGCCCAAAATGGGACAGCCATATGTACGTACACAGACGGCGGTAGTATGCGAAGACAAGCTACATTACTGGCCATTAAAATTGCTACACCAAGAAGAAATGCAGATGATAGGTGGGTATTCATTGGATAAATATGTATTATACTACAACTGACATGTGATTACATTTTCACGCAATTTGGGTGCATGGATCCTGAGAAATTAGTACCCAGAACAACCACCTCTGGCCTTAATAAAGGGCCTTGATACGACTGGACATTGAACCAAAAAGAGCATGGATGGTGAGTACAGGTACAGCTGCCCATGCAGCTTCAACGCGATACCACAGTTCATCAAGAGTAGTGACTGGCGTATTGTGCTCGGCCAGCATTGACCAGACGTTTTAAGTTGGTGAGAGATCTGGAGAATGTGCTGGCCAGGGCAGCAGTCGAACATTTTCTGTATCCAGAAACGCCCGTACAGGACCTGCAACATGCTGTCGTGCATTATCCTGCTGAAATGTAGGGTTTCGCAGGGATCGAATGAAGGGTAGAGCCACGGGTCGTAACACATCTGAAATGTAACGTCCACTGTTCAAAGTACCGTCAATGCGAACAAGAGGTGACAGACACGTGTAACCAATGGCACCCCATACCATCACGCCGGGTGATACCCCAGTATGGCTATGATGCTTATGTGTGTTCACCGCGATGTCACCAAACAAGGAAGCGACCATCTTGATGCTGTAAACAGAACCTCCATGCATCCGAAAAAATGACGTTTTGCCATTCGTGCTATTCGTGCACCCAGGTTCGTCGTAGAGTTCACCATCGCAGGCGTCAAGGGTAACCGCAGCCACGGTCTCCGAGCTGATAGTCCGTGCTGCTGCAAACGTCGTCCGACTGTTCGTGCAGATGATTGTTGTCTTGCAAACGTCCCCATCTGTTGACTCGGGGATCGAGACGTGGCTGCACGATCGGTTACAGCCGTGCGGATAAGATGCCTGTCATCTCGACTGCTAGTGATGCGAGGCCGTTGGGATCCAGTACGGCGTTCCGTATTACCCTCCTGAACCCACCGATTCCATATTCTGCTAACAGTCTTTGGGTCTCGACCAATGCGAGCAGCAATGTCGCGATACGATAAACCGCAATCGCGATAGGCTACAATCCGACCTTTATCAAAGTCGGAAACGTGACGGTACGCTTTTCTCCTCCTTACACGAGGCGTCACAACAACGTTTCACCAGGCAACGCCGGTCAACTGCTGTTTGTGTATGAGAAATCGGTTGGAAACTTTCCTCATGTCAGAACGTTGTAGGTGTCGCCACCGGCGCCAACCTTGTGTGAATGCTCTGAAAAGCTAATCATTTGCATATCACAGTATCTTCTTTCTGTCGGTTAAATCTCGCGTCTGTAGCACGCCATCTTTGTGGTGTATCAATTTTAATGGCCAGTAGTGTATAAAAGAGCAGTGCATGGCGGAGCTGTCATTTGTAGGAAAAGGCTTCCGATGTGACTAACGCACTTTGAACGCGGATTGGTAAATGGAGCTAGGCGTATGTGACATTACATTTCGGAAGTCGTCAGGGAATTCAATATTCCTAGATTCACAGTCTCGTGAGTGTACCGAGAATACCAAATTTCAAGAATTACCTCTCACCATGGACAACGCAGTGGCCGGAGGCCTTCACTTAACGACTGAGAGCAGTCTAACTGCAGAAATCAAAGTGGGACGAGCGACGCACGTTCGGACAGTGCTGCCAAATTTGGCGTTAATGGGCTGTGGCAGCAGACGATCAACGCGAGTGCCTTTGCTAACAGCACAGCATCGTCTCTCTCAGGCTCGTGGCCATATCGACTGGACCCTGAACACTGGACCTTGACCTGGCCCTAGGAGTCCGGATCTCAGCTGATAAGAGCTGCAGGTAGGGTTCGAGTATGGCGCAAAATATAATAATCCCAATCCCAAAGAAAGCAGGTGCTGACAGATGCGAGAATTACCGAACTATCAGCTTAATAAGCCACGGCTGCAAAATACTAACGCGAATTCTGTATAGATGAATGGAAAAACTGGTAGAAGTCGACCTCAGGGAAGATCAGTTTGGATTCTGTAGAAATGTTGGAACACGTGAGGCAATACTGACGCTACGACTTATCTTAGAAAATAGATTAAGGAAAGGCAAACCCACATATCTAGCATTTGTAGACTTAGAGAAAGCTTTTGACAATGTTGACTGGAATACTTACTTTCAAATTCTGAAGGTGGCAGGGGTAAAATACAGGGAGCGAAAGGCTATTTACAATTTGTACAGAAACCAGATGGCAGTTATAAGAGTCGAGGGACATGAAAGGGAAGCAGTGGTTGGGAAGGGAGTGAGACAGGGTTGTAGCCTCTCCCCAATGTTATTCAATCTGTATACTGAGCAGGCAGTAAAGGAAACAAAAGAAAAATTCGGGGTAGGTATTAAAATCCATGGAGAAGAAACAAAAACTTTGAGGTTCGCCGATGACATTGTAATTCTGTCGCAGACAGCAAAGGACTTGGAACAGCAGTTGAACGTAATGGACAGTGTCTTGAAAGGAGGGTATAAGATGAACATCAACAACAGCAAATCGAGGATAATGGAATGTAATCGAATTAAGTCGGGTGATGCTGAGGGAATTAGATTAGGAAATGAGACGCTTAAAGTAGTAAATGAGTTTTGCTATTTGGGGAGCAAAATAACTGATGATGGTCGAAGCAGAGAGGATATAAAATGAAGACTGGCAATGGCGAGGAAAACGATTCTGGAGAAGAGGAATTTGTTAACATCGAGTATAGATTTAAGTGTCAGGAAGTCGTTTATGAAACTATTTGTATCGAGTTTATCCATGTATGGATGTGAAACATGGGCGATAAATAGCTTGGACAGAAAGAGAATAGAAGATTTCGAAATGTGGTGCTACTGAAGAATGCTGAAGATTAGATGGGCAGATCACGTACCTAATGATAAGGTATTGAATAGAAAAGGGGAGAAGAGGAGTTTGTGGCACAATTTGACAAGAAGAAGGGACCGGTTGGTACAGCATGTTCTGAGACATCAAGAGATGACAAATTTAGCATTGGAGGGCAGCGTGGAGGGTAAAAATCGTATAGGGAGACCAATAGATGAATACATTAAGCAGATTCGGAAGGATGTAGGCTGCAGTAGGTACTGGGAGATGAAGAAGCTTGCACAGGATAGAGTAGCATGGAGAGCTGCATCAAACCAGTCTCAGGATTGAAGACCACAACAGCGACAAGATGGCGCAGATCCCACAAAGCTACCCACCCACATTGTCTAAAAGGCACTGTGCAAGCTGTTGGTGTCTCCATTATAATGCGGGCTGTGTTTACATGGAATGGTGAAGGACTTTTCGTGCATGTGAACCGATCACTGATTGGGAATAGTTAAATTCGGCTACTTGGATACCATCTACAGTCCTTCATGGAGTTAATGTTCCCAGATACACTACTGGCCATTAAATTTTCTGTACCACGAATATGACGTGCTACAGACCCGAAATTTAACCGACGGGAAGAAGATGCTGTGATATGCAAATCATTAGCTTTTCAGAGCATTCACACAAGGCTGGCGCCGGTGGCGACACCAACAACTTGCTGACATGAGGAAAGTTTCCAACCGATTTCTCATACACAAACAGCAGTTGACCGGCGTTGCCTGGTGAAACGTTGTTGTGATGCCGCGTGTAAGGAGGAGGAATGTGTACCATCACGTTTGCGACATTGATAAAGGTCGGATTGTAGCCTATCGGGATTGAGGTTTATCATATCACGACATTGCTGCTCGCATTGGTCGATATCCAATGACTGGTAGCAGAATATGGAATCTGTGGGTTCAGGAGGGTAATACGGAACGCCGCGCTGGATCCCAACGGCCTCGTATCACTAGCAGTCGAGATGACAGCCATCTTATCCGCACGGCTGTAACGGATCGTGCAGCCACGTATCGATCCCCGAGTCAACAGATGGGGACGTTTGCAAGACACCAACCATCTGCACGAACAGCTGGACGACGTTTGCAGCAGCACGAAATATTAGCTCGGAGACCGTGGCTGCGGTTACACTTGACGCTGCATCACAGGCAGGAGCGCCTGCGATGGTGTACTCGACGACGAACCTGGGTGAACGAATGGCAAAACGGCATTTTTTGAGATGAATACAGGTTCTGTTTACAGCATCATGATGGTCGCATCCGTGTTTGGCGTCATCGCGGTGAACTCACATTGGAAGCGTGTGTTCGTCATCGCCATACTGGCGTGATGGTATGGGGTGCCATCGGTTACACGTCTCGGTCACCTCTTGTTCGCATTGACGGCACTTTGAACAGTGGACGTTACATTTCAGATGTGTTACGACCCGTGGCTCTACCCTTCATTCGATCCCTGCGAAACTCTACATTTCAGCAGGATAATGCACGACCGCATGTTGCAGGTCCTGTACGGGCCTTTCGGGATACAGAAAATGTTCGACTGCTGCCCTGGCCAGCACATTCTCCAGGACTCTCACCAACTGAAAACGTCTGGTCAATGGTGGCCGAGCAACTGGCTCGTCACAATACTCTTGATGAACTGTGATATCGTGTTGAAGCTGCATGGGCAGCTGTACCTGTACACGCCATCCAAGCTCTGTTTGACTCAATGCCCAGTCGTATCGAGGCCGTTATTACGGCCAGAGGTGGTTGTTCTGGGTACTGATTTCTCATGATCTATGCACCCAAACTGCGTGAAAATGTAATTACATGTCAGTTCTAGTATAATATATTTGTCGAATGAATACCCGTTTATCATCTGCATTTCTTCTTGCTGTAGCAATTTTAATGGCCAGTAGCGTATATCACCGGTCCTCAATTGTTCGTGACTGGTTTGAAGAATGTACTGGACAATTCGAGCGAATGAGATGGCCACTCCGATCACGCGATATGGAACCAATCGGACGTCTATGGGACGTAATAGAGAGGTCAGTTCGCGCACAAAATCCTGCCCCGGCGACATTGCCGCGATTGTGGACGCCTATAGAGCCAGCATAGCTCAATATCTCTGCGCTGGACTCCAGCAGCTTGCTGAGTCCATGCCACGCCGAGGTGTGGCACTATGCTGGGCAAAAGTAGTCCCAACACGATATTAGGACGTATCCCATGACTTTTGTCGCCTCAGTCTATTTCTCTTCTAACGTACTTGTTGATTGTTTTGTTTAATGTCTCGCACATTACCTAAAGTAACGTTACTTATATTTAGTTTTGAGTACCTTCTCTCTCTCCTTTCTTGTTTCTTACGGCACTGTTCCTGTTTTGCGAAAACGTCCATTGCCGGAGACAGACTGCAAATAATTTTACAAGCACCTTTCGTATTACTCTATTTCGAGCTTTAACTAATACGAGGGGTGTTTGAAAAGTCCGTGCAAAAACTTCGGGTTGTGCCCTCCGCCACACACCGTTGGGTGACTTGCGGAGTATAAATGTAGATGTAGAATTAAGGTAAATGACGACATTTTCAGCAACGTCTCTAAAACCATATTCATCATGCGGCAGTTTGGACAACATCTCCGAACAAGACTAGCTTCAAAAGTTCCACGGACCCCTAGTGGAGACACGGTACACATGTGGCATTTTTTTCGTAAACAAGTGTATCTTTTTGTTTCTTTTAAACAGTTTGAAACATTGTGTATGAAGTTTTTTTTTTTTGTACGTTTATTTGAAGACGCAGTGAGGTATGGCTACTGCCGTTATTTTAGGTGGTATTCAAACCTACCAGAAAAATAGAACAAGTACTTCGTTCTGTTAAAGATAGAAGGCCACCATTATCATCTAGCGGTGTGTAAAAAATTCCGTGTACTTGTGGCAAGGTCTATATTGGTACTACGTTAAGAAGTGTGAATACGAGGGTAAAGGAGCAAAAAAATCTTTGCCGACTGGGAAAAATAGATAAATCGGCCGTCGCAGAACATGCACTTCAGTCAGGTGACCATGTAGTTAAGTTTTTTGAAACTACATTTTTAAGTGCTACCACGAACTATTATCCACGACTGTATTGGGAGGCTATTGCAATTTATAAACATGAAGATAATTTTAATAGAAAAGAAGAGGACTTGAAATTAAGCGAGATACGGAGAGTGGCGTTATAGAATCGATAAGTGATTTTTATCTATGACGGACTATTATCGATAGTTCATTTTATCTTTGATTAGTTTTCTCTCTGCCACGATGTGCAAGCTGGACCACGCCCACTTTCCTCGGTATTTAAGCTGCTCTCCGACGCCTGACTTGTCAGTCGGTAGGACTCAGCAGGACCAGTCATACCTCTGAAGAAGTCCAACGTAGTATTGGACGAAACGTTAGGAATAGAAGAATTCCATGGACCGCGGCCATATATCCCGGAAGAATTATCAACAACAGTACCATACGGTCGTGAAAGCCTTCATTGTATGATTGGTGTCAAACAAAGCCAAAATACTTTAGTAAAACTTGTTACTATTTTTGAGAAATGGATCTGTAGCGTTCTCGAAACGCGCAAGTTAATTGCCAGATAGCTAATCATCCTGTTGTATACAAAGAAGGTGGCCGAGTGTTAGAAAATATAGTTAGTTTAGCGAATGACATCTCTCTTGAAATCTGGAGCTACCCTACATACGCATAACAAGGAGAAAGAAACCGCTAGTGTCTGATTACGAGAATAACGACAAACATCTTGGGCATGTGATATTTTATAAGTATTTAGCTGTAATCCTAAGACCTGAAATCAGTATTAGGGACGATCAGTGGAAGACTTACAAGGGGACTTTACAGAGTTACACTCTCTGATTTTCTTCGTACTGACCTGGCTTTAAGGTCACCTTCTTGACACGAATTTTCTGAAGGAGTGCGATACGATTACCAAAATAACTCGAAAAAATCGCGTTTGAAAATTAGAGCAATTCCAAGCGCTACCAAGAAGTCAGCATATGTAATGTCTTAAGGAATTCGTCGGTAGCTCACCGTGTTTCTAACTCGGAAGAAGTACAAACAAAATTAAGTTTTTGATAGACTTGTTAGAAAGTAAGCACTTTAGCAAAGCTACAAAGACGTGTCAAAGACCGGAAAGTATAATCCACATTAATTTTAGAAATTTATTTATACTTTTCGTGGTGCTGTTGTGTCATACTGTGAATGATACCAGTTTTTATTTCTACTTCCGTTCTTACTTGTTACTGAATGTATCCTCAGTTACTTCATAATTGAAGTGATATATGTAACGTGAATAATCTTACCAAAGATTTGTCAGAGTTTTTGTGTTTTCTCTGAAAATTGAGTCTTTAATAAGCCTTACCGCTTTTATAATTATATGGAAAAATATTAAAATGTAAATAAATACCAAAGAATTACTGAAAAAAGGCGTGTAGCTTAAAGCAATTGAAATCGTAAAATTGATTATTTGAATCTCGCTGCTGGGAATTATTTTATTACTCTTTTTGAACCACATTATTATTAACAAGTGAAAATGTTAATTAACAAATACTGAATCATAATTTTTAATAAAAAGTAGTATTTTTATGTTTGATTACATGTAGTATAAAATAAATTTAAATTTGATACATTAATGCGAAATTCTTTTTTAATGTAAAAAATTAAGTTACATGAATAATATTGTTTAAGCTTTAGAAATGACATAGTATTTGATTTTGTATTTGATGTTTTGCACCGCTGTGAGTACTCATGCTAAAAATGAAAAAGGAGTGATTTTTTATTTACGTATTCATTTATTTCACACATCCAGCATTTAAAATAACTAAAATGGTGCTATAGCATTAATACACATACACAGTGATTAATTACATACAAGGAATCAATTAGAGGGGAAGTTCAGTAAGATGAAGAAAGAAAATAGTACAATAAAATTATATGCATTAATTTGTACAACAATAATTTATGGATATTAATTGATTTATTAAAATTTTTGGTTCCATATTTCTTGATTAACATTTCCATTTCATAACAAATGCGGAATTTAAATAAAGTGGGAAAAGGAAATATGTTAGTAGTGAGATTCTGTGATTTCAATCGTATTATGCTACACGCTGAGCTACCGACGAATTCGCTCAGTACATCACAAACTTATTCAACTTAACTGCGTTCGGGAAAGTTATAATTCTCAAATGCGATTTATTCGAGGTATTTTGAGAATTGCCTCGCACTGCTTTAGGAAACTAATGTGAAATCCTCTAAGTAGTGACAAAATTCGGAAGGTTGGCTTGTTGGATTTGTTGGGAAAGTGTGTTGCATGTGTAGAGAAAACCGCACGAAAGACAATGGTGCGACCAATTCTAGAGTACTGCTCCCGTGTTTGGAGTCCTTAGTATGGAGTAGGCCGATAGAGTAGACATGGGAAGAATCCGGAGACGTACTGCCAGGATCATATACCAAAGTGCACCAGAGATGCTTGGGGAACTTCGGTGACTTGGAAGAGAGACTACGTAGTTCTTTCGAAATACTGTTGGTTAGACTTAGAGAACCGTAATTTGAAGGAGGATTCGCAACGCCTGTACTGCCATCGTGGCATAACCCTGCGCAGGGATAATAGGAATAAGGTAAATAGAGGTTACGATATGTACAGAAGCATGTAGACATTCATTATACCTTTACTCAGTTCGCCGACTGAATAAGATATAAAGGCTGTCATGTTGTATAGTTGATAATGATGGCAGCTGAATAAATGAATTTGTGCTAGGACCGGGCCTCGAACCCAGGTCTTCATGTTTACTATGCAGGAAAGCCGACCACTTTATCAGCGCAGCACTATGGTCAACAGTGCTGCACAGATTACTCAAGTCCAATGCCCTCTCCAACGCAAACTCCAAATCCATTTTCCCCCTAAATCGTCACTACTGCTGGGGCTCTCCAGCGCTGGAATAGCACCCCAGCGTTGGACGTAATGGGGAGGGAAGTCCTGTACCTCAGGTGACCTTATAGATCTTATAATTAAATTTTCCTCGAGACACTTAAATCTCGTCTTTATCTACGATAATGCTGGAAGCTGAATAATTGTACAGGTGGTTGCAGAGTACGTAATCTACACTCCTGCTCATAAATTAAGGATAACTGCAGAATGTGGTGCCACACAACGTGGCACTACAGAAAATTGGCGCTAATACGAGGGCAGTTCAATAAGTAATGCAACACATTTTTTTTCTCGGCCAATTTTGGTTGAAAAAACCGGAAATTTCTTGTGGAATATTTTCAAACATTCCCGCTTCGTCTCTTATAGTTTCATTGACTTCCGACAGGTGGCAGCGCTGTAAAAAGGCGTCTGTAACGGATGTGCGTTGCAAACAACGGGCAGTGATCGAGTTTCTTTTGGCGGAAAACCAGGGCATCTCAGATATTCATAGGCGCTTGCAGAATGTCTACGGTGATCTGGCAGTGGACAAAAGCACGGTGAGTCGTTGGGCAAAGCGTGTGTCATCATCGCCGCAAGGTCAAGCAAGACTGTCTGATCTCCCGCGTGCGGGCCGGCCGTGCACAGCTGTGACTCCTGCAATGGCGGAGCGTGCGAACACACTCGTTCGAGATGAGCGACGGATCACCATCAAACAACTCAGTGCTCAACTTGACATCTCTGTTGGTAATGCTGTCAGAATTGTTCACCAGTTGGGATATTCAAAGGTTTGTTCTCGCTGGGTCCCTCGTTGTCTAACCGAACACCATAAAGAGCAAAGGAGAACCAATTGTGCGGAATTGCTTGCTCGTCATGTGGCTGAGGGTGACAATTTCTTGTCAAAGATTGTGTTACAGGCGATGAAACATGGGTTCATCACTTCGAACCTGAAACAAAACGGCAATCAATGGAGTGGCGCCACACCCACTCCCCTACCGAGAAAAAGTTTAAAGCCATACCCTCAGCCGGTAAAGTCATGGTTACAGTCTTCTGGGACGCTGAAGGGGTTATTCTGTTCGATGTCCTTCCCCATGGTCAAACGATCAACTCTGAAGTGTATTGTGCTACTCTTCAGAAATTGAAGAAACGACTTCAGCGTGTTCGTAGGCACAAAAATCTGAACGAACTTCTCCTTCTTCATGACAACGCAAGACCTCACACAAGTCTTCGCACCCGAGAGGAGCTGACAAAACTTCAGTGGACTGTTCTTCCTCATGCACCCACAGCCCCGATCTCGCACCGTCGGATTTCCATATGTTTGGCCCAATGAAGGACGCAATCCGTGGGAGGCACTACGCGGATGATGAAGAAGTTATTGATGCAGTACGACGTTGGCTCCGACATCGACCAGTGGAATGGTACCGTGCAGGCATACAGGCCCTCATTTCAAGGTGGCGTAAGGCCGTAGCATTGAATGGAGATTACGTTGAAAAATAGTGTTGTGTAGCTAAAAGATTGTGGAATAACCTGGTGTATTTCAATGCTGAATAAAACAACCCCTGTTTCAGAAAAAAAATGTGTTCCATTACTTATTGAACTGCCCTCGTAGCATAGGCACATAGGGAACACACACGACACAGATCTGCAAGTCCACCGTATTGTTGATAAGTTGAGAAAACCGTCCCGAAACGCATGTGCTACAAAACGCCACTGTTTCCTGCGCACGTACCCCGACATCAGTACGGGATATGATCACCGTGCACACGTACACAGGCCGCTCAGCGGGTTGGCATACTCTGGATCAGGTTGTCGGGCAGCTGCTGGGGTATAGCCTCCCATTCTCGCACCTGTTGGAACTCCTGAAGTGTCGTAGGGGTTGAAGACGCGCAGCGATACGTCGACCCATAGCATCCCAGACGTGCTCGATGGGGTTTAGGTCTGGAGAACAGGCAGGCCACTCCATTCGCCTGATATCTTCTGTTTCGAGGTACTCCTCCACGATGGCAGCTCGGTGGGGCCGTGCGTTATCATCCATAATTAACAATCATATACAACCATTCGCTGACAGAAAGATCCGTACGTAAAGAATGGAAAATTTCTCAAGTCACAGCAATACCCAAAAAGGGAAGTAGGAGTAATCCGCTGTATTATAGGCCTATATCACTAACGTCTATTTACAGTAGGGTTTTGGAACATACTGTATCCGAACATTATGAAGTACCTCGAAGAAAACGATTTATTGACACATAGTCAGCACGGTTTCAGAAAATATCGTTCCTGTGAACAACAACTAGCTCTTTATACACATGAAGTAATAAGTGCTATCGACAGGGGATGTCAAATTGATTCCGTATTTTTATATTTCCAGAAGGCATTCGACACCGTTCCTCACAAGCATCTTCTAACCAAACTGCGTGCCTACGGAGTATCGCCTCAGTTGTGCGACTGGATTCGTGATTTCCTGTCAGAAAGGTCACAGTTCGTAGTAATAGACGCAAAAGTCATCGAGTAAAACAGAAGTAATATCCGGTGTACCCCAAGCAAGTGTTATAGGCCCTCTATTGTTCCTGATCTATTTTAACGACATAGGAGACAATCTGAGTAGCTGTCTTAGACTGTTTGCAGTTGATGCTGTCATTTCTTGTAAAGTCATCAGATGATCAAAACGAATTGCAAAATGATGTAGATAAGATATCTGTATGGTGCGAAAGGTGCCAATTGACCCTGAATAAAGAAAAGTGTGAAGTTATTCACATGAGTACTAAAAGAAATCAGCAAAATTTTGATTACACGATAAGTCACCCAAATTTTAAGGCTGTAAATTCAACTAAATACTTATGGATTGCAATTACAAATAACCTAACCTGGAACGATCACATAGATAATATTGTGGGTAGAGCAAACCAAAGACTGCGATTCATTGGCAGAACACATAGAAGGTGCAACAGGTGTACTAAAGAGACTGCTTACACCACGCTTGTCCGCCCTGTTCTGGAGTATTGCTGTGCGGTGTGGGATCCGCATCAGGTGGGACTGACGGATGACATCAGAAAAAGTACAAAGAAGGGCAGCTCGTTTTGTTTTATCGCGAAGTAGGGGAGATACATCTACATCTACAGTTATACTCCACAAGCCACCCAACGGTGTGTGGCGGAGGGCACTTTACGTGCCACTGTCATCACCTCCCTTTTCTGTTCCAGTCGCGTATGGTTCGCGGGAAGAACGAGTGCCGGAAAGCCTCCGTGCGCGCTCAAATCTCTCTAAATTCACATTCCTGATCTCCTCGGGAGGTATAAGTAGGGGGAAGCAATATATTCGATACCTCATCCAGAAACGCACCCTCTCGAAACCTGGACAGCAAGCTACACCGCGATGCAGAGCGCCTCTCTTGCAGAGTCTGCCACTTGAGTTTGCTAAACATCTCCGTAACGCTATCACGGTTACCAAATAACTCTGTGACGAAACGCGCCGCTCTTCTTTGGATCTTCTCTATCTCCTCCGTCAACCCGATCATGTACGGATCCCACACTGATGAGCAATACTCAAGTACAGGTCGAACGAGTGTTGTGTAAACCACCTCCTTTGTTGATGGAGTACATTTTCTAAGGACTCTCCCAATGAATCTCGACCTGGCACCCGCTTTACCAACAATTAATTTTATATGGTCATTCCACTTCAAATCATTCCGTACGCCTACTCCCAGATATTTTACAGAAGTAACTGCTACTAGTGTTTGTTCCGCTGTCATATAATCGTACAGTAAAGGATCCTTCTTTCTATGTATTCGCAATACATTACATTTGTCTACGTTAAGGGTCAGTTGCCACTCCCTGCACCAAGTGCCTTTCCGCTGCAGATCTTCCTGCATTTCGCTATAATTTTCTAATGCTGCAACTTCTCTGTATACTACAGCGAAAAGCCGCACGGAACTTCCGACACTATCTACTAGGTCATTTATATATATTGTGAAAAGCAATGGTCCCATAACACTCCCCTGGGACGCCAGAGGTTACTTTAACGTCTGTAGACGTCTCTCCATTGATAACAACATGCTGTGTTCTGTTTGCTAAAAACTCTTCAATCCAGCCACACAGCTGGTCTGATATTCTGTAGGCTCTTACTTTGTTCATCAGGCAACAGTGCGGAACTGTATCGAACGCCTCCCGGAAGTCAAGGAAAATAGCATCTACCTGGGAGCCTGTATCTAATATTTTCTGGGTCTCATGAACAAATAAAGCGAGTTGGGTCTCACACGATCGCCGTTTCCGGAATCCCTGTTGATTCCTATAGATTCTGGGTTTCCAGAAACTACATGATACGCGAGCAAAAAACATGTTCTAAAATTCTACAACAAATCGATGTCAGAGGTATAGGTCTATAGTTTTGCGCATCTGCTCGACGACCCTTCTTGAAGACTGGGACTACCTGTGCTCTTTTCAAATCATTTGGAACCTTCTGTTCCTCTAGAGACTTGCGCTACACGGCTGTTAGAAGGGGGGGGGGGGGGGGCAAGTTCTTTCGCGTACTCTGTGTAGAATCGAATTGGTATCCCCTCAGGTCCAGTGGACTTTCCTCTGTTGAGTGAATCCAGTTGCTTTTCTATTCCTTGGACTCTTATCTCACAGACATGATACGTGAATTGGAGTGGCAATCATTAAAACAAAGGCGTTTTTCGTTGCGACGGGATCTTCTCATGAAATTTCAATCACCAGTTTTCTCCTGCGATTGCGAAAACATTCTGTTGGCGCCCACCTACGTAAGGAGAAATGATCATCACGATAAAATAAGAGAAATTATGGCTCGCACAGAAAAAATTAAGTGCTCGTTTTTCCCGCGTGCCGTTCGAGAGTGGAACGGTAGAGAGACAGCTTGAAGGTGGTTCATTGAACCCTCTGCCAGGCACTGTATTGTGAACAGCAGAGTAATCACGTAGATGTACCTTATTTGATCGTAAGTTCTCCAAAGCTCTCTTAATTCCTCCCTGCCTATGTAAAACTTTCATTTACTCCGTTCCCCTTGTGTCCTGTAGGCGTGTATAACACGAGTTTGCCGGACGGCCTGCATCGGCGAACATCCTGCGACAGCGGCGAACGCCAGATACCAAGTTTGGTTCCATCCTCTCCCTGCCCCCCTCCCCCACGCCACCTTGAGACGGGGCGGTATCGACCGCGTCTGCTCATGCGCGAGGTCGCACAGAGGGCAGAGGTCAACAACCCCTCTGTACTCTGCACCTAAGCGGATCGCCCACCAGTCTACAGGTATTTCGCTCCTACTAGGTCAGTGGCTCCCAACTTGCGGGTAATTATCCCCTCAGGGGTAAAATGAAATTTTCTGAGGGGTAAAAACTAAACGATTCTTTTTCAGTCACGAAACTAAATTATTTTCAAAAGATCATTACTATAACGTGTACAACTTTGCTTCCGCCGTTTTTTCCCCAACATTTGAGGCTTTGATGAGTAAATTGGTTACACATGTATCATTCAAAGTATTTTCCGTCGCCGGCCACTACTTTCTCCCATCTTTCGGGCAGTGTACGAATCCCGCGCGAAAAAGTTGTTCATCTTCTGAAGCGATCAACGAATCGATCCAATTTGTCACTTCATCATGAGATCGGAACTGTTGGTCATCCAGGCAATGCTGCATTGCTCGCGTATCATGTCATTTCTGGAAACCCAGAATCTACTCTGTAGGAATCAACATGGATTCCGGAAACAGCGGTGGTGTCAGACCCAACTCGCTTTATTTGTTCATGAGGCCCAGAAAATATTAGATACAGGCTCCCAGTTTGATGCCATTTTCGCCGGCCGGAGTGGCCGAGGGATTCTAGGCGCTACAGTCTGGAACCGCGCGACCGCTACAGTCGCAGGTTCGAATGCTGCCTCGGGCATGGATGTGTGTGGTGTCCTTAGGTTAGTTAGGTTTAAGTAGTTCTAAGTTCTAGGGGACTGATGACGTCAGAAGTTAAGTCCCATAGTGCTCAGAGACTTTTGATGCCATTTTCCTTGACTTCCGGAAGGCGTTCGATACAGTTCCGCACTGTCCCCTGATAAACAGAGTAAGAACCTACGGAACATCAGACCAGCTGTGTGGCTGGATTGAAGAGTTTTTAGCAAACAGAACACAGCATGTTGTTATCAATGGAGAGACGTCTATAGACGTTAAAGTAACCTCTGGCGTGCCACAGGGGAGTGTTATGGGACCATTGCTTTTCACAATATATATAAATGACCTAGTAGATAGTGTCGGAAGTTCCGTGCGCCTTTTCGCGGATGATGCTGTAGTATACAGAGAAGTTGCAGCATTAGAAAACTGCAGCGAAATGCAGGAAGATCTGCAGCGGATAGGCACTTGGTGCAGGGAGTGGCAACTGACCCTTAACATAGACAAATGTAATGTATTGCGAATACATAGAAAGAAGGATCCTTTATTGTATGATTATATGATAGCGGAACAAACACTGGTAGCAGTTGCTTCTGTAAAATATCTGGGAGTATGCGTGCGGAACGATTTGAAGTGGAATGATCATATAAAATTAATTGTTAGTAAGGCGGGTGGCAGGTTGAGATTGATTGGAAGGAGTGCGTAGAAAATGTAGTCCATCAACAAAGGAGGTGGCTTACAAAATACTCGGTCGAGCTATACTTGAGTATTGCTCATCAGTGTGGGATCCATACGAGGTCGGGTTGACGGAGGAGATAGAGAAAATCCAAAGAAGAGCGGCGCGTTTCGTCACAGGGTTATTTGGTAAGCGTGATAGCGTTACGGAGATGTTTAGCAAAGTCGAGTGGCAGACTCTGCAAGAGAAGCGCTCTGCATCGCGGTGTGGCTTGCTGTCCAGGTTTCGAGATGGTGCATTTCTAGATGAGGTATCGAATATATTGCTTCCCCCTACTTATACCTCCCGAGGAGATCACGAATGTAAAATTAGAGAGATTCGAGCGCGCACGGAGGGTTTCCGGCAGTCGTTCTTCCCGCGAAGCATACGCGAGTGGAACAGAAAAGGGAGGTGATGACAGTGGCACGTAAAGTGCCCTCCGCCGCACACCGTTGGGTGGCTTGCGGCGTATAAATGTAGATGTAGAACAGGTGATAGTCAGAGGCAGCAATGTGTGGAGAATACGGCGGGTGGGGTAGGACTTCCCGTTTTAACGTTTCCAAATACGTTTTGACCTCTTTTACAACGTGGGGTCGAGCGTTGTCGTGCTGGAAAATCACTTTATCGTGCCCACGCTGTACCGCGGCCACTTGTCTTTCAATGCTCAGCTCAAACGCATTAATTGCGTTCGATAACGACCACCTGTGATTGGTTCACTCGGTTTTAACACCTCATAGTACAGAACGCCGAGCTGGTCCCACCAAATGCAGAGCGTGATCTTGGAGCCGTGAATATTCGGTTTGGCCGTCGTCGTGGAAGCATGGCCAGGATATCCCCATGATTTTTTTACATTTAGGGTTATCGTAATGAACCCATTTTTCGTCCCTGGTCACAATGCGATGCAGAAATCCCTTCCGTTTTTGCCTCTCAAGCAACTGTTCACAAACACACAAACGCCGTTCAACGTCTCTCGGTTTCAGCTCGCACGGGGCGCAAGTTCCTTCTTTCTGAATCATGCCCACAGCCTTGAGACGTTTTGAAATGGCTTGCTGTGTCACTCCCACTAATTGTGCCAATTCATCTTGAGTCTGACGTGAGTCTTCACTCAGCAATGTCTCCAATACTGCATCTACGAAAATATTCTCTCTTCAATTACTATGCCGGTCTACGACGTTAAAATCACCGTTCTTGAAGCGTTGAAACCACTCACGACACGTTCCTTCTGTTGTGGCGTAACAAGACAGCTACGCCACCCGGAGGTAGCCGAAAGGCACGCGTTAATCTCACGTAGGCTAGAGAGAGGTCTGAAACAGGATACATAATGAATTCTATAGAGAAAAGTACTTAACTTTAATCCATCATAGTTGTACATCGCTCTTGACGATACAAATGAGACTCTGTAGATACATGAAATAACTAATGGCGCCTTGCTAGGTCGTAGCCATTGACTTAGCTGAAGGCTATTCTAACTATCTGCTCTGCAAATGAGCGAGGCTTCGTCAGTGTGCATCGCTAGCTACGTCGTCCGTACAACTGGGGCGAGTGCTAGTCCGTATCTCGAGACCTGCCTTGTGGTGGCGCTCGGTCTGATCACTGACAGTGGCGACACGCGGGTCCGACATGTACTAATGGACCGCGGCCGATTTAAAGGCTACCACCTGGCAAGTGTGGTGTCTGGCGGTGACACCACACCTTCAGTAACAGCGTCCTTACCATACGTACTTGAGAGCATTCGATGAGACTCAGCCGCTGTTTTCTTCGTACTGAAACAAAACAGTAACACCTCCCGCAAATGACGAGAATTAGGCTCGTAAACTGACGTTTTCAATCGAGAACAACTTTATGATGCAGGCAGAAATCGACTAATGTTTGAATGAGGTTATGTTGACCGAGGTGCAAGCTAACTGCCTGACGTCTGCGATCTGTTACTTTCGACCTCTGCTTACCGTTGTCGCCACCTATCGGCAAACTGTGGAAGCAAAGTTGTACACCTTATAATATCACAATTATGTAAGACTCTAATATTGATTACATAAGTTGTGAGTAATTACTTTTTCTCAGTTTGTAGCATTACCACTACAATCATATTCTTTGTCTCGTATATCGCTGATGATAAAAGTGAGACATATACGCAGCAAATGATAAGTATCTCAAGAAAATGTCTTCTGAAAGTTGTAGGTAGTACCTGCATCAGTCAAGAAATTGCTTCATTACTCGCTTCGAAACTGATAAATGAATTAAATGACAGCACGACACAGCAGTAACTACATCAGGGCTACTATAGTGCTGTATACAGTTTTATTATTATTATTACTATTAATGTCAGAGTGGTTAGACACAAAACATTGACAGCCTGAAGTCGTCCATTTTCTGCCCGTCGAGAAGTATGAAGTTCAGTAATCAAGTCATTTACGAACGGTAAGTACAGTGTACATATCTCAACTTTTAAATGGGGTTGCAGCGTGCAGGTCAAGTAAGCGCCGCAGTGGAGAGGAGTAATGCAGGGGAAGCATGGTTTGAATGTCTGAACCCCCACTGCGGGTAGTTAGCTTTCTTAATGTAATAATTCCGCTTCCAAACAAAGCGGGCACTGGCAGGTGCGAGTATGCGAGTATCAACAAACTATCAGTTTATTAAGTCACCATTGCAAAGTACTGATACGAATTATTTAGCAAAAAATGGAAAAAAACTAGTAAAAGCCGATCTCGTGGGCGATCATACTGGATTCAGGAGAAATGTAGGAACACGCGAGCCAATACTGCCTCTACTACTTATCTTTCAAGGGAACCTCCCCAGCGCACCCCCCTCAGATTTAGTTGTAAGTTGGCACAGTGGATAGACCTTGAAAAACTGAACACAGATCAATCGAGAAAACAGGAAAAAGTTGTGTGGAACTATGAAAAAAAATAAGCAAAGTATACAAACTGAGTAGTCCATGAGAAAGATAGGCAACATCAAGGAGAATGTTTGCTGAGAAGCGCCGTGGTCCCGTGGTTAGCGTGAGCAGCTGTGGAACGAGAGGTCTTTGCTTCAAGTCTTCCCTCGAGCGAAAAGTTTACTTTCTTTATTTTTGCAAAGTTATGATCTGTCCGTTCGTTCATTAACGCCTCTGTTCACTGTAATAAGTTTAGTGTCTGTGTTTTACGACCGCACCGCAAAACCGTGCGGTTAGTACACGAAAGGACGTGCCTCTCCAATGGGAACCGAAAACATTTGGTCGCAAGGTCATAGGTCAACCGATTCGTCCACAGGAAAACACGTCTGATATATCCTATACGACACTGGTGACGGCATGTGCGTCACATGGCAGGAATATGTTGTCGACCCACCTAACTTGTACACTTGGCGAATGGGTAAAAAGATTCTTCTACATTGCCCGTTTAGGTTTTCTTGTGGATGTGATAATCACTCCCAAAAAAGTGATGAAAACATAAAGAGTTTGTCACGGACGGACGGACAGATAATAACTGTCTGAAAATAAAAAATTAAAGTTTTAAATTGAGGGAAGACTCGAACCAAGGACCTCTCTTTCCGCAACTGCTCAAGCTAACCTTTTTTTTTTTAATTCATTTTGTTCGATACTGTTCGTTGCGTTTGGTCTGGGCGGACGTCACAAAACATCCGTTCAAGTTCATCGTTGATTCCTTGACCCAGTTTTTTTATTACAGAGAGCACGCAGCCCTCTTTTTTTTTTTTTTGATCGATGTGTTTGATCGTTGCGGACGTCACATGACATCCGGTCAAGTTCGTTTTGTTGATCTTTCCACTCAGTTTTTTTTGTTACAGAGGCCAACCAGCTCTCTGACCGAACACGCTGAGCTACCGTGCCGGCATTATGGGGCCACGGCGCTCCTACGCTCCTATAGTTACCCTATCCTTGCAGTTGCCTATCTTGCGCATGGACTACTCAGTTTGTATATTTTGCTTATGTTTTTCATAGTTCCATATAACTTCTTCGTGTTTTCTCGATTGATCTGTGTTCAGTTTTTCAAGGCCTATCCACTGTGCCAACTTATATCTAAATCTGAGGGGGGTGCGATGGGGAGGTTCCCTTGTGAGCACTATGGGACATAACATCTGAGGTCATCAGTCCCCTAGAACTTAAAACTACTTAAACCTAACTAACCTAAGGACATCACACACATCCATGCCCGAGGTAGGATTCGAACCTGCGACCGTAGCGGTCGCGCGGTTCCAGACTGAAGCGCCTAGAACCGCTCGGCCACACCGGCCAGCCTAGGTTTCTTATGTGAGAAGGAGTTGTGGGTAGCATTTGCGAGGCACCACAAATTTCTTGGTCGTTCATTATAACACACACACACACACACAAACTAAATATCACTCATCTTTCATCGTTTTAAAAATAACAGTGGTCCGAAAAAAAGTCTTTCATATACGGTTTAGTAAGGTGCTAAAGTTGGTGGGGTAATGTTGTGGAGGGTGCGGCAGCAGATGGCAGGGGAGGGGAGGGAGGGGGGGGGGGGGGAGTGCGAGGGTACTAGCTGACTTCTGATTGCACTGAGGGGTGATGGTCTAAGAACTGTAAAGGTGATATCGATCGAGAATAAAAGTGATTTACTGAATACAATAGTTATTTGTTCAGACATTCTAAGATCATTTTACAGTATGACTAACTATACCCGGTGACCTTCATTCCGCCTCTGAAAATCTTTATATGTTATAGCTGACGCGGCAAACGTTGTTTTGCCATATAAGAATAATGTATACGTGTAACACAATAGCCGTTGTTCGCGGGAGCTCATGATACAAACAATAATAATGGCCGAAAACTGTGCAGGGAGTGAGAAAAGGCTTAGGGGGAAGTCCGGCAGTATCGGCCACTGTTAGTTCCGGCGTTTCTACGGCAGATCGCGCGGATTTAACAATTGCAGCCGATACACAGCTCGCCCATGAGCACACAAACATGGCGGCAATTTCGTGTCGAAACGTGTTCGCCAGCATTAAAACGAAGTGCACACGCATCGATTTATATCGTACGTAAAAATATTGTACGATTAAATTCTTTTAGAGGAACAAAGGAGAGCATAGGAACTTCTTTGTTCCACTAAAAGAATTTGATCGTACGATATATTTCCGTACGATAAAAATCGGTGCTTGTGCGCTAGGCCCAAATGTCGTTTTGGCGAATGACGCGTGCTACCTAGTTAAACTTCTCGGTCTAGTTACGTCTATTCAAAGAGGGATATTCGAATCGTTGCTTATGGTACGTTCTCTTCAATTACCCATGTATCGAAATAGTGAAAGACTATCGCCGGTAGACACCTGGCGGGGATAACTGATCAAGTGATAATTGATCAGTTATCGACTGGGGTTGAAAATTATTAAATTACTAAAATCGATATTAAAAAATAGGGGTTGGTGGTAGAAGGGTGAAAATTTAGGATTGCGTGTATTTTGTAATGACATATCATAAAAAAATAAGAATAAAAAGTTCTGTCCAAAAAATAAGAAAAATATTTTGGGATTGACCACCCTTATCACTTAGGGGTATGAAAAATAGATTACGACCGATTCTCAGACGTACCGAATATACATGTAAAATTTCATCAGAAACGATCGAGCCATTTCGGAGGAGTATGGCAACTAACACTGTGACACGAGAATTTTATATATAAGGATGTGTCTGGAAACCAATAACTGTCGAAAATCCGTAGTTCACAGCGAACATTTCATTTACAGGCGAGACACAATTGACATAAGGTGGCACAGTAAATTAACACAACACGAACGCCTGGAGTTACGAAAATGTTCGCGCTATCATGAAGCTGAGTTAGGGCCATACTCTTTATCATAAGTGTTTATCATACAGATTACCAGGTGGTGCGTGTCACCGATTTCTACGCGATGAATTACCAGCATAATTAAAGATGTGTTACATGATGCTCAGTTTGGCTTTAGAAAAGGTAAAGGCACCAAAGAGGCATTTCTCATGTTGTGGTTGATAATGGAAGCAAAACTAAAGAAATATAAAGACGCACTCATAGGATTTGTCGACCTCGAAACAGCGTTCGACAATGTAAAATACTGCAAGATGTTCGAAATTGTGGGAAAAATAGGTGAAAGCTATAGGGAGAGATGGGTAACAAGAGTAAAGAGGGTATAATAAGAGCGGACAATCAAGAATGAAGTGCTCCGATTAAAAAGGGTGTAAGACAGGGATATGGTTTTCCGCTCCTACTGTTCAATTTCTACATCGAAGAAGCAACGTGGGAAATAAAAGTAAGGTTCAAGAGTGAAATCAAAACTCAAGGTGAAAGGATTTCAGTGACACGATTCGCAGATGAGATTGATATCCTGAGTGAAAGTGAAGAAGAACTATATCATCAGCTGAATAGAATGAACGGTCTAATAAGTACAGAATATGGATTGAGAGTAAATCGAAGAAAGACGAAAGTAATGAGAAGTAGCAGAAATGAGAACAACGAGGAACTTAACTTCAGGATTGATGGTCACGAAGTAGATGAAGTTAAGCAATTCTACTGGCTAGGCAGCAAAATAACCAATGGTAGACGGAGCAAAGACGGCATCAAAAGCAGACTCGCTATGGCAAAAAGGGCATTCTTGGCCAAGAGAAGTCTACTAGTATCAAACATAGGCCTCAATTTGAGGAAGAAACTTCTGAGAATGTTCGTTTGGAGCACAGCATTGTATGGGAGTTGTAATGGTACTTCAATTACGTAACCATTACGGCACCGCAACTCAACCTCTCGATACGAGCAATATTCTACTGTGTTTCTGTAAAGTAATTAACATATTTCTGAGACAACATTCAGATTTGATTTCATTAATGTAGAGGTACTTTGATACATCGATATGTTTATGTTGCAATGATATTATTCTTATGTGTATTCTTTCTTTTGTCACTATGATCTTTGTCGTACTTGTAACTCTGATTTTTGGGCGCGTAAGCGATTATTAGTTAGTTAGAGAGTCGGACCTTGAAAAAAGTCTTGGACGTCATGTTGGAAAGACGCATAACGTAGTCAGCTTATAAAATGTGAGCTTTAACAGTGAGGAAGATGTTGTCAGGTATGTTCTGTATTGTGAAGTGATATTTTGTGTGTTACGCGATATTGCAACAAAATTAATAAAAAGGAAGTGTAACTTAAATTCGGAGTGCTGATTACTTTTTTACATCACCATTGTCCTGCAAAAGTGTAATCTTCAAGAATGGTTTGTGAAGTGTATCTACAAAACTTTTGAATATCGCAGAATAAAACCTAGGCCTCTTTGCATTCGAGCTTGGAATCATCACCACCTAAGGGATTTCCGGAGATTGAGCCATGATTTTACAACGAGACCAGCGTGGGAAACAAGAAAAGATGAATGCCTAGTTTATTCATTATTACATGAAATGACTTTATTAACTGTGCTCTAATGACACCTGCCACATAATAACTTTGTTGTTGCCCGAAAATGCAGTATTTACCAGCGTGAGCAACACCGCAATCATTATTAAATTTTGACCTTTCTGTGGTAGGGTTGTTCGAGAGTGCAACATGAACTGTGGGAAAACCGCAAAAAAAGAGATTCGAAGCGTTTGGATATGTTGCTACAGATAAATGCTGAAAATTATGTTGGCTGATAAGGTAGGGAATGAGGAGGTTCTGCACAGAATCGGAAAAAAATGGTTCAAATGGCTCTGAGCACTATGGGACTAAACATCTGAGGTCATCAGTCCCCTAGAACTTAGAACTACTTAAACCTAACTAACCTAATGACATCACACACATCCATGCCCGAGGCAGGATTCGAACCTGCGACCGTAGCAGTCGCGCGGTTCCGGACTGACCGCCTAGAGCCGCTAGACCATCGCGGCCGGCCAGAATCGGAAAAGAAAGGAGTATGCGGAAAACACTGACAAGGAGAAGGGACAGAATGATAGGACATCTATTAAGCCATCAGGGAATGACTTTCATGGTACTAGAAGTAGCTGTAGGCCAACAGCCTTGCCGCAGTGGTAACACCGGTTCCCGTCAGATCACCGAAGCTAAGCGATGTCGGGCTGGGCTAGCACTCGGATGGGTGACCATCTGGTCTGCCGAACGCTGTTGGCAAACGGGGTGCACTCAGCCCTCGTGAGGCAAACTGAGGAGCTGCTCGATTGAGAAGTAGTGGCTCCGGTCTCAGAAACTGACACACGGCCGGGAGAGCGGTGTGCTGACCACATGCCCCTCCATATCGGTATTCAGTGACGCATGTGGTCTCAGAATAACGCGGCGGCCGGTCTGTACCATTGGCCTTCATGGCCTGTTCGGGAGGAGTTTAGAGTTAAGTTTTAGAGGGAGCTGTAGAGCGCAAAAACAGTAGCGGAAGACAGAGATTGGAATGTTGTTGTTGTTGTTGTTGTTGTTGTGGTCTTCAGTCCTGAGACTGGATTGATGCAGCTCTCCATGCTACTCTATCCTGTGCAAGCTTCTTCATCTCCCAGTACCCACTGCAACCTACATCCTTCTGAATCTGCTTGGTGTATACATCTCTTGGTCTCCCTCTGCGATTTTTACCCTCCACGCTGCCCTCCAATACTAAATTGGTGATCCCTTGATGCCTCAGAACATGTCCTACCAACCGATCCCTTCTTCTGGTCAAGTTGTGCCAAAAACTTCTCTTCTCCCCAATCCTATTCAATACTTCCTCATTAGTTATGTGATCTACCCATCTAATCTTCAGCATTCTTCTGTAGCACCACATTTCGAAAGCTTCTATTCTCTTCTTGTCCAAACTATTTATCGTCCATGTTTCACTTCCATACATGGCTACACTCCATACAAATACTTTCAGAAATGACTTCCTGACACTTAAATCTATACTCGATGTTAACAAATTGCTCTTCTTCAGAAACGCTTTCCTTGCCATTGCCAGTCTACATTTTATATCCTCTCTACTTCGACCATCATCAGTTATTTTGCTCCTCAAATATCAAAACTCCTTTACTACTTTAAGTGTCTCATTTCCTAATCTAATTCCTTCAGCATCACCCGACTTAATTCGACTACATTCCATTATCCTCGTTTTTCTTTTGTTGATGTTCATCTTATATCCTCCTTTCAAGACGCTATCCATTCCATTCAACTGCTCTTCCTAGTCCTTTGCTGTCTCTGACAGAATTACAATTTCATCGGCGAACCTCAAAGTTTTTACTTCTTCTCCATGGATTTCAATACCTACTCCGAATTTTTCTTCTGTTTCCTTTACTGCTTGCTCAATATACAGGTTGAATAACAGCTGGGAGAGGCTACAACCCTGTCTTACTCCCTTCCCAACAACTGCTTCCCTTTCGTGTCCCTCGACTCTTATAACTGCCATCTGGTTTCTGTACAAATTGTAAATAGCCTTTCGCTCCCTGTATTTTACCCCTGCCACCTTTAGAATTTGAAAGAGAGTATTCCAGTCAACAAGATTGGAATACATCCGTCAAATAATGGGGGATGTAGATTGCAGGTGATACTTTTGGATGAAAAGGTTGGCATGGGGGAGGGATTCGTGGTGGGTCACATGAAACCAGTCAGAAGACTGATGACTCAACAAGAAAAAAAAGTGGGAGAACGTTACCCTTGCACAAAGACAAGGACTGTGGTTTTCCCACCATGGGAAACCACCTTATTTTCTACTGGTCGAGCAGCAGCCCATCACTGTAACGTTCCGTGGCTGAAGGATAGGTCGAGGAGCGCCACGTTCACTGAATCCCTTGGAATTCTGCCTCTAGAGGCATTTAGGAGACATTAAAAAGACTGTTGTTTGCTGACCCCATGGATAATGCGCAGGTCTTACCGGATCGTGTGACCAAAGCATGTGACATAATCTGAACAGATGTAGGTATATCTGAAAGTGTGCATAATTCCCTGAGAAAGGCTGAAGGATGTGTGGCAACCACAAGCGGCGCTGCCCATTGTGTCTACTTCTTCATTACAGATAGATGGGTATCAGAGGATGGATTAGTCCACATCTCGACAGGCATTGGTTTCAGGACATGTAGGTATAGGAACATTTTTTTTCTCTAGTTTTGACCAATCCTGTTTTCTGTTACTCTTTTTTTAAACACCTTATAGATGCCTCTAATGTTCTCGAACAAAAGTGGAATGAAATGCTACCAGTATTATCTTCTGAACCATCTCCACAGCCTCGTGGTCTAGTGGCTAGCATTGCTGCCTGTGGATCACCAGGTCCCAGGTTCGAATCCTGGCCGTGTTGGGGATTTTCTCCGCCTGGTGTCTGGCCATTTGTGTTGTCCTCATCATTCCTTCATTATCATCATCATCATCGTCATCATCATTCGTGACAGTGGCTAGACTGGGTTGAGTAAAAATTGGACTGCATAAAAACTGGGACGATTTTACGGGCGCTGATGACTGCACAGTTGAGCGCCCCACAAACCAAGCATCATCATCCTCTTCATCCGTCCATGGGGTTGATGGTCGTCCACTGGGGTCTTCATCTTCAACATTCGTTCTGCCCTCACTAAACATTTTATCCCAATTAAAAGCTTGAGCTCTGGACATAACCTCCTCTCCATAACTCTTCTGAAGCTTACCTTAAGTTGTCGTCATGTTTGCACCCATCACAAAAAGAAATGGCATACCGTTGTGCAATATTATGCAGTTCCATTTCTGTGATGAGAGACACAAACTCGTGTCAACTTATTACAGCACAACTCACAAATGACCAGTTGCATCGATGTTCTGCTTGGACTAGAAGCAGCTCATAGACCAACGTTAAAGATATTGTGCCTATGCAAGTCTGCAGGGTTGCCACATCTCACAACGAAAATCTGTTTCTTTCTTTCTTTTGCTACTGCCTTTATCCCGCATTGTGTGCAGGGTCAGCAGGGTTAAGTACGGATTTGGCATGGTTAATTTTAAGGGGTGGCTGGATGCCCTTCCTGCCGCCACCCCATACCCCCCTGGATGGAATTATTGTACCCCAGCTACCTGCATCTAGTGTAAATCGTGAAATAGTGTGAATATGTTGCAAATGTCTGTGAGTCGTGTAACTGGCGCAGGACGTGGGGACCAGCCCAGTATTCACCAAGTAGGATGTGGAAAACCGCCTAAAAACCACTTCCAGGCTGGCCAGCACACCAGCCATCGTTGTTAATCCGCTGTGGCACCTACCCGAGTCCAGGAAGCAGTGCATTAGTGCTCTCGGCTACCCTGGTGGGTCTCGCAAAGAAAATCAGTCTCATTACTTTATTGTCACACCTCGTATATTTTTAATGTATATAATAAACAAATAGATATGTGATATGCCTAAAATTTCGAAAAGTTATTGATTTACTTTAAATTTTCGTACCATACTGGAATGAACAATTTTAGGACCATAGGCGATAATGTTTTTCAAACAACAATGCACAGGTTTTCTGTTAAAACCGAATGTGAGAAACAACATGCTGGGGTGTGCTGTGAAAATGGGTGGTTTCGGTGTCCTTCTTGTAGTTGTAGTCACCCCCATGAACAAGCAGAAACGCCACAACACGACGTGGCATGGACTCGACTAATGTCTGAAGTAGGGCTGGAGGGAATTGACACCTTGAATCCTGCAGGGCTCTCCATAAATCCTAAGAGTACAAGGGGATGGAGATCTCTTCCGAAGCACCTTGCAAGACATTCCAGATATCCTCAAGCGGAAGTGTTTGAACTCAGAATTGTGTTCCTGGAGTCACTCTGTAGCAATTCTGGACGTGTGGGGTGTCACATTGTCGTGCTGGAATTGACAAAGTCTGTCGGAATGCACAATGAACTGAATGGATGCAGGAGGCTTACGTATATGTCACCCATCAGTCATATCTAGATGTATCAGGGGTCCCATATCACTCTGACATCACATGCCCCACACCATTACAGAGCCTCCATAAGCTTGAACAGTCCCCCGCTCACATACAGTGTCCATGGATTCATGAGGTTATCTCCAGACCTGTACACATCCATCTGCTCGATACAATATGAAACAAGACTCGTATGACACGGCAACATGTTTCCAGTCATCAACAGTCCATTGTCGGTGTTGACGCTCCAAGGTGAGGGGAAAAGCTTTGTGTTGTGTAGCCATCAAGGGTACAAGAGTGGGCCTCCTGCTCTAAAAGCCATATCAATGATCTATTGTTGAATGGTTCACACACTGTCGCTTGTTGATGGTCCAGCATTGAAATCTGCAGCTGTCTGTGGAAGGGTAGCACTTCTGTCACTTTGAACAATTCTCTTCAGTCATCGTTGATCCCATTCTTGCAGCATCTTTTTCCGGCCTCAGCGATGTCGGAGACATGATGTTTTACTGGATTGATGATATCCACGGTACAAAAAAAAATGGCTCTGAGCACTATGGGACTTAACATCTGAGGTCATCAGTCCCCTAGAACTTAAAACTACTTAAACCTAACTAACCTAAGGACATCACACACATCCATGCCCGAGGCAGGATTCGAACCTGCGACCGTAGCCGTCGCGCGGCTCCAGACTGAAGCGCCCAGAACCGCTCGGCCGCCAATTCAAGGTACACTCGTGTAATGATGATATAGGAGAATTCCCACTTCATCACTACCTCACAGATTCTGTATCCATCACTCGTGCATTGATTGTAATACCACATTCAAACTCACTTCAATTTTGATAACTTGCCATTGCAGTAGCAGTAACCGGTCTAACAAGTGCGCCAGACACTTCTTGTCTTAACAGGGAGTTACAAAAAGGTACGGCCAAATTTTCAGGAAACATTCCTCACACACAAATAAAGAAAAGATGTTAGGCGGACAAGTGTCCGGAAACGCTTACTTCCATGTTAGAGCTCATTTTAATTTCGTCAGTATGTACTGTACTTCCTCGATTCACCGCCAGTTGGCCCAATTGAAGGAAGGTAATGCTGACTTCGGTGCTTGTGTTGACATGCGACTCATTGCTCTACAGTACTAGCATCGAGCACATCAGTACGTAGCATCAACACGTTAGTGTTCATCACGAACGTGGTTTTGCAGTCAGTGCAATGTTTACAAATGCGGAGTTGGCAGATGCCCATTTGATATATGGATCAGCACGGGGCAATAGCCGTGGCGCGGTACGTTTGTATCGAGACAGATTTCAAGAACGAAGGTGTCCCGACAGGAAGACGTTCGAAGCAATTGATCGGCGTCTTAGGGAGCACGGAACATTCCAGCCTATGACTCGCGACTGGGGAAGACCTAGAACGACGAGGACACCTGCAATGGACGAGGCAATTCTTCGTGCAGTTGACGATAACCCTAATGTCACCGTCAGAGAAGTTGCTGCTGTACAAGGTAACGTTGACCACGTCACTGTATGGAGAGTGCTACTGGAGAACCAGTTGTTTCCGTACCATGTACAGCGTGTGCAGGCACTATCAGCAGCTGATTGGCGTCCACGGGTACACTTCTGCGAATGGTTCATCCGACAATGTGTCAATCCTCATTTCAGTGCAAATGTTCTCTTTACAGATGAGGGTTCATTCGAACGTGCTCAAATCGTAAATTTTCACAATCAACATGTGTGGGCTGATGAGAATCCGCAGACAATTGTGCAATCACGTCATCAACACAGATTTTCTGTGAACGTTTGGGCAGGCATTGTTGGTGATGTCTCGTTTGGTCCCCATGTTCTTCCACCTGCGCTCAATGGAGCACGTTATCATGATTTCATACGAGATACTCTACCTGTGCTGCTAGAACATGTACCTTTACAAGTACGACACAACATGTGGTTCATGCACGATGGAGCTCCTGCACATTTCATTCGAAGTGTCCATACGCTTCTCAACAACAGATTCGGTGATCGATGGATTGGTAGAGACGGACCAATTCCGTGGCCTCCACGCTCTCCTGACCACAACCCTCTTGACTTTCATTTATGGGGGCATTTGAAAGCTCTCGTCTACGCAACCCCGGTACCAAATGTAGAGACTCTTCGTGCTCGTATTGTGGACGTCTGTGATACAATACGCCATTCTGCAGGGCTGCATCAGCGCATCAGGGATTGCGTGCGACGGATGGTGGATGCTTGTATCCTCGCTACCGGAGGACATTTTGAACATTTCCTGTAACAAAGTGTTCGAAATCACGCTGGTACGTTCTGTTGCTATGTGTTTCCATTCCATGATTAATGTGATTTGAAGAGAAGTAATAAAATGAGCTCTGACATGGAAAATAAGTGTTTCCGGACACATGTCCACATAACATATTTTCTTTCTTTGTGTGTGAGGAATGTTTTCTGAAAGTTTGGCCGTACCTTTTTGTAACACCCTGCATAGACATTGCCCACCACAGCATCATATTTTGCCTGTTTACATATCTCTCTATTTAAATACGCATGCGTATACCAGTTTCTTTGGTGGTTCAGTGTATTATAGGATCTGTCCTTACCAGCATGAGATATTATAACATACAAATCAAGCGCCTCAGGAAAGGCGATTAAATGTGGAACAGTTCACATAAAAAAATAATTTGGACTGGAGGAAGATTGAACACATTTTAAATGGGATTATTACCACTCAAAATAATGACAGCAATTTTGATATACATTTTAATCGTTCTCCAAGATACACACAACAACTTTTGAGTATGTGACACCAAATTATTAATATTTTTCAGCTGCAGATCTTCTCAAAATTAATTTACTCACTCTTACTGAATTCAAAGTAGATCAATTTACTTGTGCTGTTCGGTAAAGAGGCGACTGTAGATCATTTGCCGCCCTTCTCTCCTGGCGGACTTGAGATGTATAAATAAACACACTTCATCTTTGTCTGTGCAAGAGAAAACTTTAGAAGGTAGGTAGAGATGTACATTTGACCTTTACCTGTGACATTACATAATCTGTGACAGAGGTTCCTGTTGAATTACTACTTAATAATTTATTGAAATCTTATGAAAGCATTCCTCAGAAGTTTTTAATAAAATATTAAACAGCAGATCAATGAGAACTCACGATATAATTTCTACAAAAGTAATGGCAGTATAAAAAAATATTGAAAAAAATAAGATCAATGACAATAGAGCTGATCAGATGAAATAAATTTGTTATATCAGTAGACCAATAGATGCTTATGGGAGTTGAGAGACTCATTGAATTGGCAAAACAGGCATTTATGATGAAGAAAAGCATTTTAACCTGTAAACATACGAATGTGGATATTTGCAAAGCCTTAGGAAAATCATTTGTGTGAACTACACCGTTCTATCGAAGTAAAAGTTGGACTGTGGATAAATTGAAAAGGAATATATTTGTAGCTACTGAAATACAGATATTCAGGAAAATTACAAGAACGATCTGAACGAAAGAAAAAACTAACCTCGAAGACATTGTTAATAAAGGAAGAAGATCATTAGGAAAATACAGTTATACCTCATCAGATACAACACTTTCATCGTTAATACACTACTGGCCCTTAAAATTGCTACAGACGCGAAATTTAGCCGACAGGAAGAAGATGCTGTGATGCGCAAATGATTAACTTTTCAGAGCATTCACAGAAAGTTGACGCCGGTGGCGACACCTACAATGTGCTGACATGAGGAAAGTTTCCAACCGATTTCTTCTACACAAACAGCAGTTGACCGGCGTTGCCTGGTGAAACGTTGTTGTGATGCCTCGTGTAAGGAGGAGAATTGCGTACCATCGTGTTTCCGACTTTGATAAATGTCGGATTGTAGCCTATCGCGATTGCGGTTTATCGTATCGCGACATTGCTGCTCGCGTCGGTCGAGATCCAATGACTGTTAGCAGAATATCGAATCAGTGGGTTCAGCAGAGTAAATCGAAACGCCGTGCTGGATCCCAACGGCCTCGTATCACTAGCAGTCAAGATGACAGGCATCTCATCCGCATGGCTGTAACGGATCGTGCAACCACGTCCTGATCCCTGAGTCAACAGATGGGGACGTTTGCAAGACACCAACCATCTGCACGAACAGTTCGACGACGTTTGCAGCAGCACGGACTATCAGCTCGGAGACCGTGGCTGCGGTTACCCTTGACGCTGCATCACAGACAGAAGCGCCTGTGTTGGTGAACTCGACGACGAACCTTGGTGCACGAATTGCAAAACGTCATTTTTTAGGATTAATCTAGGTTCTGTTTACAGCATCATGATGGTCACATTAATGTTTGGCAACATTGCGGTGAACGCACATTGGAAGCGTGTATTCGTCATCGCCATACCGGCCTATCACCCGGCTTGATGGTATGGGATGCCATTGGTTACACGTCTCGGTCACCTCTTGTTCGCATTGACAGCACTTTGAACAGTGGGCGATACATTTCAGGTGTGTTACGACCCTTGGTTCTACCCTTCATTCGATCCCTGTGAAACCCTACATTTCAGCAGGATAATGCACGACACGACCGCATGTCGAAGGTCCTGTACGGGCCTTTGTGGATACAGAAAATGTTCGACTGCTGCCCCGGCCAGCACATTCTCCAGATCTCTCACCGATTAAAACGTCTGGTCAATGGTGGCCGAGCAACTGGCTCGTCACAATATGCCAGTCACTACTCTTGATGAACTGTGGTATCTTGTTGAAGCTGCATGGGCAGCTGTACCAGTACACACCATCCAAGCTGTATTTGACTCAATGCCTATGCGTATCAAGGCCGTTATTACGGCCATAGGTAGTTTTTCTGGGTTGAGTTCTCAGGATCTATGCACCCAAATTGCGTGAAAGTGTAATCACATGTCAGTTGTAGTGTAATATATTGTCCAATGAATACCCGTTTATCATCTGCATTTCTCCTTGGTGTAGCAGTTTTAGTGGCCAGTAGTGTATTATTGAAAGGAAAATGCTAGGAAGGAGAGAAGATTGATGACCTAGGAAGTATTTGGAAGACAACAATAAGAGATAGGATGTGTCAGCTAGATGGAACGAACTTCCAGTTACAGAAGGGAGTGGTTGAACTGAGAAAGCATTAGCCTATAGATTATATATAACTTCTGTCCACTACAAATGGATACGCAACATATTATGGTATTAGGATGCACTTGTAGGGTCTGTACCAGCAGACGCTGAATTACAGTTGCAGTGGATCGGTTGTGTTTGGGTACTCCTGTTTACACGCGGAACAAAAAACCTCAAACGCAGCACACCAGAAGTCACAACAGGGCCGGTCGCGCTTCGTTTGTGTGGAAAACTCATTGTACCGGAATCGCCTTTGTCCGTCTGCTTTCTGTGCGCTTCACAATGGCCACCGTCGGGGTCCGGGAAGTCTACCAGGAGAAGAGAGAGACAGAGAAAGAGGGAGAGAGAGAAAGGTGGGCGGGGAAGGTAAGGGAGGACGACTGCGAGAAGGAGAGGAAAAAATAAATAAAAAGGATTGAAAAGCGAAAGATTTCCCTTTGTCGCGATTCGCAACTGTTGCGTGTGCGAGCATCGATCCAGCGCCGGCGGCAGAAAGCAAAACAAATGACAGACTGGCGAGGCGCTAAAGGAACAATGGCGCATCGCCGCGCGCAACGGACAAATGAAATGCGCATCGGCAGCTCTGTATCTCCCTGGCAGCTGGGCGCCGCAGATGTTTTTTTCTTTTTTCTGTGTCTTTTTTTTTTTTTGGGAATCAGGAAGCTGTTTTTTATTTTCGCCCACAATTCTGCTCACCAGTTGAAGCAAATTTGATTTTAAGGGGAGAATTGGCGCGTTTATTAGCCCACTGATCAATCTGGCACCCGTTTTATTAATAAAAGTCTATTAATTCCCTGTTCCCTTTTTTTTTTCATTTCTGTCGCTGACGAAATATAGCGAGGGCTGAACTGCATTTTGGATGTACTGTTTCTCCATAGTACCACACAGCCTCAAACGTTTTTGTTTCATTGCTATTTGCCTGTCCACTTCCTTCATATTATACTCTTATTTATTGAATTACAGTGCGTCAGCACTTTTTACTCAGCTTAGCTGCTAGTTCAATTAATTTCCAGAGATACTTCTTTTCGGCAGTTTCCCAAAAGTATCAATTATAATAGGTCCTCTTCTCTTTCTTTGTTTCTTTTCTTCCTCATCGCTCAAATATTTCGAGGTGTGACGTACATTTTGAATACATAGGTCAACAAAATCGGTGTTCTGAGTCAAATGAAACTTCTGACAGGTTTCTGTTTTGTTAGATTATATTTACCCTGAACTTGTTTGATAATTTTTCTATTTTTTAAATCAAATTACATTAATTTTTTATCCCTACCCAACTACTACCTTAATTAATGTGCACAGGAGCTAAATTTCTATAGATTTTCTTAGAGAATGCGTCATATGTCCTTTTCCTTTCTTTTATTTCCTTGAGAGGTATAAGCTACATTCTGAACAGATAGTTTCTCAATAGCAGGAATCTGCTTGAACTAAAACCTTGAGTACTTTCTATTTTGTTTCATCGCTGTTTGCCTATCAACTTCTTCAATCCTTATATATTTTGTAACCATATTGTGTCAATAATGTCATCCCTGTACTACTTCTACTTCAATTAATCTTCAGAGGAACTGAACTTTTGTAAATACTACCACTGAAATCATATCTTCTTATATTTCTTTTCTTCCTTGCCAATAAAATGACGTGAGGTTGAGCTACATTTTGAACACAGTGCCTCTCAATAACTGTTAGGCCTGCTCTGAACCAAACTTCTAAAATTTTTTGTTATTTCATTGCTTTTTTACCTTAACCTCTTCAATATCGTTAAGTATTTTTTTAACCATAGTGCAGTAATATTTTCAACTCCATACATCTACTTGTTCAATTAATTTGCAAAGGACCTACATTTCAATATGAATTCCAAAAGGATCAATGATAACTCTTCTCCTCTTTTTGTATTCATATCTTTCTTTTATGTCCACTATCAAATACTGCAAGACCTGCACTGTAATTTGAATGTATTGGTTTTTGAAAACAGTGTTCTCCCTCAAACAAAGTGTCTAAAAAAATTAATTTTTATTGGATTGCCATTTATCTTTGAATTTCTTTGATATTACATTTCGTTGATATATTTCGCTAATATTCTATTCTATACACACCCAGTAAGACAATTAACAGTAATATATCCATATTAAGAGACTCATATATTTTCTTAACTTCATTTTATGAAATTTTAAAATAATTTTGTCTTAAAATATACTCCAAGTTATTTATTATGAGGAAAATATAAAACAGTAAATTACTTTCAGCAGAATCATATAAATAATTTTTCCAGAAATTACATTTATTTCTATTAGGAGCATATTAAAGTAATATGAACACCAATTCTTAAAATTTTTAAATAAGAAGTCTCAATAACTACTGTACTGTGCCATTTCATTAAAAATTATCGAAAAGCAAAACAGCAAATAACCAAATTATGGAAAGAAATTATCATTAATTTAAAATACCATAAAATGGACCAAATTAATATATACAGAAAAAATTGCAAAGGAGCAATGAAATTTATGAACAGATCAGTATCTTCCTTGGTAAATCTAAGGCATTGGCCATGCATACATATTCCACAAATCCCACAGTCTCAAAATTTCCATTTTGACTTCACAGCAAATAGCACAGTAATAGCTTTCAGTGTTTATTGATGAAGTTTTCATGAAAGCCGCCTGCTTTTTGACTTGGTTAGTGCCCCCAAGTTTCTTTATGATATGAGGAAAACTTCGTTCAATATGTCACTGCCTGTAACTATTGATGGTAGGTTTCACAACCACAGCAGCTCACCTTTACTTTTTCGATGTTTGCAGCATTTCTGTGAACGAGGTGTTATTGGACAAATTTTCTCTCTGCTACCAGTGTATCCAGATCGTCAGAATCATCTGACAATCCAAAAATATAAAATATCGTTTCTCAAGAAGTTGTTAAAATGTCGAGTTCGAGCTACTACATCCAGGTGTGGCCATATTAACAATGTAGTTAATTTTTTTAGAAAGCCTTAAAAGCAGAAGTATTGCTTGGAGTAAATTAAAACCTCACAATTAGGCTCAGCGTATAAAACTGTATGGGCAGCAACTAGGTAACCTAAATAATTGGTTATATAGCATTACATTAGAACTTACTAGAGATAAATGACAAGTGAGTTTCACGAACGAATTAAGGACTACAAAATAGTTATTGGGTGGTCTTACTAGGAATGGAAATGTTGAAAATTTCTAGAAGTTAGTCATGAAGGCCACATCAGTGTCACCTATCATTTTCCAAGCAAATTATGTCCCACGGAACCACTTGTCCATATCACAACTCTGGTCACATTTTCACAGATCTCTGCACAATTAATTTGCAGATGGGCTAAATTTCACTAGATGCTCCGGAAGTCTAGATCACAGTTCCTCGTCTCTTGTTATATTTGTTTCCATTCTTCCTCGACAACCAAGAAATGCGAGCTCTGGGCTAAATTTTGAAGGAACTGGTTCTCGATAAGAGCATTATGTCTCAACAGACACCACTGAAAACTGTATTTTTTGTTTGGTTTCTATTTGCCTCTCAGCTTCTACGATATTGTTTCTATTTTTGCTTTTTGTAATAATATTGTGCTAATATTTGCATTTCTATACATCTCGTCTGTTCAGCAGCTGTTGCACTGTTATCTGTAACATTTTCTCTCATGACGCATTTGTTTCCTTTTTGTTTCATTAGTTCAATACTGTGAGGTCAAGGATGCTTTTCAAAAGTATTCTCGCTAACAGCGCCCAACCAAGGACATTTGGAAAGGAAATTAAAGTTCAAGTAGAAGAAATAATAACGTTGACCTTTGGCAGTTACCTTACAATTCTGCGTCCGACAGAAATATTTAGAGATACCGTTGAAAGAAGTGGATAGCGTTTGAAACCAAGTTATGAGATGAATATTAAAAAAAAGTGAAACAAAGGTAATGGAATGTTACCAAATTAAATCAGTTATATCAGAAATTGAGTTGTATATAACTTGTGTCAAATAGGAAATTGTTGAACCAGTGGTAAATGGCCTTCCTTGTTGATGGCGTCTTACCGTACTTGGTTGTCAGCATCCGTTGAACAGCTGTACCATACTTGTTTTTGTCGAACTCCAACAAATAGAAAACTCGCTACGCACCTGAACTCGCCATCTTTGCAACTAGGGCTGACTATCGGCAAATTAGCAAACTACGCTGTGGCGGTATACATGAAAAAAAAAAAAAAACCTTCGCGGTTTATCTTCGAAATGACATATGTATGATATCTGTACAGTGATTGGTTCTTGTGCAATATACATTGCTGGCCATTAAAATCGCTACACCAAGAAGAAATGCAGATGATAAACGGGTATTCATTGGACAAATATATTATACTACAACTGACATGTGATTACATTTTTCACGCAATTTGAGTGCATAGCTCCTGCGAAATCAGTACCCAGAACAACCACCTCTGGCCGTAATAACGGCCTTGATACGCCTGGGCATTGGGTCAAACAGAGCTTGGATGGCGTCTACTGGAATAGCTGCGCGTGCAGCTTCAACACGATACCACAGTTCATCAAGAGTAGTGACTGTCGTATTGTGATGAGCCAGTTGCTCGGCCACCATTGACCAGACGTTTTCAATTGACAGACCTAGAGAATGTGCTGGCCAGGGCAGCAGTCGAACATTTTCTATATCCAGAATGGCCCGTACCTTCAACATGTGGTCGTGCATTATCCTGCTGAAATGTAGGGTTTCGCAGGGATCGAATGAAGGGTAGAGCCACGGGTCGTAACACATCCGAAATGTAACGTCCACTGTTCAAAGTGCCGTCAATGCGAACAAGAGATGACGGAGACGTGTAACCAATGGCACCCCATACCATCACGCCCGGTGATACGACAGTATGGCGATGACGAATACACGCTTCCAATGTGCGTTCACTGCGATGTCGCCAAACACGGATGCGAGCAACATGATGCTGTAAACAGAACCTAGATTCATCCTAAAAAATGACGTTTTGCCATTCGTGCACCAAGGTTCGTCGTTGAGTACACCATCGCAAGCGCTCCTGTCTGTGATGCAGCGTCAAGGGTAACCGCAGCCACGGTCTCCGAGCTGACAGTCCGTGCTGCTGCAGACGTCGTCGAACTGTTCGTGCAGATGCTTGTTGTGTTGCAAACGTCCCCATCTGTTGACTCAGGGAGCGAGACGTGGCTGCACGATTCGTTACAGCCGTGCGGATAAGATGCCTGTCATCTCGACTGCTAGTGATACGAGGCCGTTGGGATCCAGCACGGCGTTCCGTATTACCCTCCTGAACCCATCGATTCCATATTCTGCTAACAGTCACTGGATCTCGACCAACGGTAGCAGCAATGTCGCGATACGATAAACCGCAATCGCGATAGGCTACAATCCGACCTTTATCAAAGTCGGAAACGTGATGGTACGCATTTGTCCTCCCTACACGAGATATCACAACAACGTTTCACCAGGCAACTCTGGTCAATTGCTGTTTGTGCATGAGAAATCGGTTGGAAACTTTCCTCATGTCAGCACGTTGTAGGTGTCGCCACCGGCGCCAACCTTGTGTGAATGCTCTGAAAAGCTAATGATTTGCATATCACAGCATCTTCTTCCTGTCGGTTTCGCGTCTGTAGCACGTCATCTTAGCGGTGTAGCAATTTTAATGGCCAGTAGTGTATAACTGAAAGTGTTCACAGACTTTATGTACACAAGATAAGGAACTCGCCAGCCTGGACAGGCGCGAGTAATGAGTGAGCGAGCAAATATCTATTAGGAACACTACGAATATAGGCTGTGGCAGTTGGGAATGTGGGTCTCACGGAGAGCGTGCAAGTGATAAGTCCCTGCAGTTGCACTATCCTCTGTGCCCTCCGTGGCTCAGATGGATAGAGCGTCTGCCATGTAAGCAGGAGATCCCGGGTTCGAGTCCCGGTCGGGGCACACATTTTCAGCTGTCCACATTGATGTATATCAACAACACCTGTCGCCATATAAGGGTTTCGATTTAATTATCATTTCATATGGAAAATCTTTGGACGACAACAGCAGTGTCAACCACAAATAGCATTAACCGTTCCTGTATTGACCGACCAAGTGCAACAGGCATGGAATTCTATCCCCCAAAGTGACATCCGGCACCTGTACAATTGTACAATACAGTGCATGCACGTCTGCTTGCTTGCATTGTAGTGTAACGACGTAAGTTTTTTATAAATGATTTTCTTTTAACCTATGGCCATGTGTAGACTTCGTCACCTACGTCAGTTACAACCCACTTCAAAATTATTTATATTCTTTTTAAATTGTCTCAGAATGGTTCTTGAACGAAACTGTAAAACATCATTTGAGTCGTATGCGCAGAATTACGTCACTCGGGCCAATTGGTTTGCGTAAACTTTTTCAATTTTAGATGTCGTTTGTTTCTCCTCAGAAATTATAATGATACACGTTATCTGATTTAATCGATATTAGAACCACATTGAATAAACTTTTGAGATTCAAAGTCGCGATGAACGCTGTCAAAATTCAATAATCTTGTCATATATATTATTAATTCATTCACATAATTCTTCATAAATAAATCCTCGGAACACGTATTTCAACTTTTGTAGCATCCACTAGTTTATTATCTTCCTACATACAGACGTGAACCTGAGCCTTGACAAGATAGGACTAACATTTTCAATAAGATTAAACTCTCTATGACGTCATTGTTGTACAAAATATTACAAATTATTCATTTTCAATTTTTAGAAGCACGACGCAACAAATCGGTTTCAGGATCTTCTGTTGCTCTTTGGCTGTCGGCCCGCGACGTATAGTGGCCAGCAATTTTCTCTCTGGTCCCGGCAGCGAAGATGCTGTCTCCGTTCGTTGCGCCGCCCTCTCCGTACATGAAACATAAAAAATAAATACAAAAACTTTAGACAATTCACAACCATTACAAATATTACAATAAATGCATAAACAAAACTAAATTAAACTTATATTCACCTGCAAACTTGGCTGACACTGGTGGATGGGTGACGCTTCAATTTCGCGTCCCACTACAGCATTCAACATTCTGGTGGTTACACCTGTTATTAAAGTACCAGCATTTCGCACTTGCAGTGGCTTATCTAGCGCTTACATTAACCTGTAATCTTGCAATGTTAATCACTTACTCATGTTACTTAGAGATATGTATTCTCAAAATTTCAATACTCTCCAATAATTATTTTTTCGTAATGCCATTTTTTTCGCTATAAGTGTATGTTGTTAACAAATGGCTCTGAGCAATATGCGACTTAATTTCTGAGGTCATCACTCCCCTAGAACTTAGAACTACTTAAACCTAACCAATCTAAGGACATCACACTCATCCGTGCCCGAGGCAGGATTCGAACCCGCGACCGTAGCGGTCGCGCGGTTCCGGATTGAAGCACCTAGAACCGCTCGGCCACCTCGACCGGCTATGTTGTTCACAGCAATAGACATAAAACACTTCTCCAGGGTAAACATGACCTTACTATCTGAGTATTTCTTCCCATTGAGAATGACAAGTTGTATTCTGTTTGCTAGGAAATCAGAGAGCTGACCTCATATTCCTCATTCCTTTCCCTTGTTTCTAACAAGGGAACCTCCCCATCGCACCCCCCTCAGATTTAGTTATAAGTTGGCACAGTGGATAGGCCTTGAAAAACTGAACACAGATCAATTGAGAAAACAGGAAGAAGTTGTGTGGAACTGTGAAAAAATAAGCAAATTATACAAACTGAGTAGTTCATGGATAGATAAGCAACATCAAGGACACTGGAACCCCAGGAGCGCCGTGGTCTCGTGGTAACGTGAGCAGCTGCGGAACGGAAGGTCCTTGGTTCGAATCTTCCATCGAGTGAAAACTTTAATTTTATTTTCAGTTTATGTGACAAACTCTTATGTTTTCATCACTTTTTTGGGAGTGATTATCACATCCACAAGAAAACCTAAATCGGGCAAGGTAGAAGAATCTTTTTACCCATTCGCCAAGTGTACAAGTTAGGTGGGTCGACAACATATTCCTGTCATGTGACGCACATGCCGTCACCAGTGTCGTATAGAATATATCAGATGTGTTTTCCTGAGGAGGAATCGGTTGACCTATGACCTTGCGATAAAATGTTTTCGGTTCCCATTGGAGAGGCACGTCCTTTCGTCTACTAATGGCACGGTTTTGTGATGCGGTCGCAAAACACAGACACTAAACTTATTACAGTGAACAGAGACGTCAATGAACGAGCGGACAGATAATAACTATGCTAAAATAAAGAAAGTAAAATTTTCACTCGTGGGAAGACTTGAACCAAGGACCTCTCCTTCTTCAGCTCCTCACGCTTCCACGGGACCACGGCACTTCTGAGCTCACGTTTTCCTTGATGTTGCCTATGTAGCCCATGGACTACTCAGTTTGTATATTTTGCTTATTTTTCCACAGTTCCACACAACTTCTTCCTGTTTTCTCAATTGATTTGTGTTCAGTTTATCAAGGCCTATCCACTGTGCCAAGTTATAACTAAATCCGAGGGGGGTGCGATGGGGAGGTTCCCTTGTAAGAGGATATTCTAGACTGTTCTTTTCTTACTATTCTGCCCTCATTTAAAGTAAACAAGCTGTGCTCTAGAATGAGATTGAGCGCCATCTTCTGTCCTTCTTCATCAGAAACCGTGGACGACGCCAAACTACGACACTTTCTTCCACCAGAGCCTTCCCTCCTGCTTTTTGTTCAGCTTTCCCTCGCCCTAATTGAATCTCGTAGACAATAACTTCTCTTTGTGCGCCGCAGCAAGCTGAGTTTGCGTAAAAACGAACTCGAAGCCGTTGTTCGTAACTTTCCGCCGCCACAAGCAAATAGACACAAGTTCTCCGTAACTTGCTATCTCTGCCTTTAGTTATTTCAGCCCCGTGGCTTTCTTCCATTTGCATGGGGGGAGGGGGGGGGGGGAATACTTTCTCACAGGAGTCTATCTAGGCTTAGGGGTGGCGGTTGTCGTTGAAACAACTCGTTTACGAATATACAACCATACATATAAGGCTCACCGGCCATTTGACCATCTTCTTCTGTACGGGTGGACAAACAGTGCCCGAACTATTACGGGAACCGGCAAAAAGCCGCGAGTAATGAGTATAATGGGCGGGGGCACTATAAATATGTTGCGGGACAATACGTTGGGAATGTGGGTTTCACGGTAATTTTCACATCTGTCAACACCTGCTTTCTGTGGGATCGGAATTATTGTATTCTTCTTGAAGTCTGAGGGAATTTGGCCTGCCTTCATACATCTTGCTCACCAGATGGTAGAGTTTTGTCAGGACTGGCTCTCCCAAGGCTGTCAGTAGTTCTAATGGAATGTTGTCTACTCCCGGAGGCCTTGTTTAGACTTAGGTCTTTCAGTGCAGGTGTTTTTATTTGTCACGATAGCACTAGAAAAAGTCGCAGTTTGGGGGCGGCCTTCATCTTGCTGAAACGTAAGCGCAGGATGGTTTGCCACGAAGGGCAATACAAAGCGGCGTAGAATATCGTCGACGTACTGCTGTGCTGTAAGCGTGTCGTGGATGACAACCAAACGGGTCCTGCTATCAAAACAATTGGAGCCCAATGTCACCACACCTGAATGTCAGGCCGATGGTGGGCGACAATCACGTCTGTACCCCACCGCTGTCTGGGCCGTCTCAACATGTGTCACCGCTGGCGCTCAGATCTCATCCCAGAAGACAATTCGACTCCAGCCGATGAGACTCCAGGCGACATGTGCCCGACACTACTGCAATCGGATTGGTGTACAGAGGTCAATGGTAACTGGCGAAAGGGACGCTGTGAGCACAGCCCCAATTCTGTGGCCCCTGACTGTACAGTTCAGTAATGTGTCAGTTTTGCTATACAGGGTGTTACAAAAAGGTACTGCCAAGCTTTCAGGAAACATTCCTCACACACAAAGAAAGAAAATGTGTTATGTGGACACGTGTCCGGAAACGCTTACTTTCCATGTTAGAGCTCATTTTATTACTTCTCTTCAAATCACATTAATCATCGAATGGAAACACACAGTAACAGAACGTACCAGCGTGACTTCAAACACTTTGTTACAGGAAATGTTCAAAATGTCCTCCGTTAGCGAGGATACATGCATCCACCCTCAGTCGCATGGAATCCCTGATGCGCTGATGCAGCCCTGCAGAATGGCGTATTGTATCACAGACGTCCACAATACGAGCACGAAGAGTCTCTACATTTGGTACCGGGGTTGCGTAGACGAGAGCTTCCATATGCCCCCATAAATGAAAGTCGAGAGGGTTGAGGTCAGGAGAGCGTGGAGGCCACGGAATTGGTCCGCCTCTACCAATCCGTCGGTCACCGAATTTGTTGTTGAGAAGCGTACGAACACTTCGACTGAAATGTGCAGGAGCTCCATCGTGCATGAACCATATGTTGTGTCGTACTTGTAAAGGCACGTGTTCTAGCAACACAGGTAGAGTATCCCGTATGAAATCGTGATAACGCGCTCCATTGAGCGTAGGTGGAAGAACGTGGAGCCCAATCGAAACATCAGCAACAATGCCTGCCCAAGCGTTCACAGAAAATCTGTTGATGACGTGATTGCACAATTGCGTGCGGATTCTCGTCAGCCAACACATGTTGATTGTGAAAATTTACAATTTGATCACGTCGGAATGAAGCCTCGTCCGTAAAGAGAACATTTGCACTGAAATGAGGATTGACACATTGTCTGATGAACCATCCGCAGAAGTGTACCCGTGGAGGCCAATCAGCTGCTGATAGTGGCTGCACACGCTGTACACGGTACGGAAACAACTGGTTCTCCCGTAGCACTCTCCATACAGTGACGTGGTCAACGTTACCTTGTACAGCAGCAACTTCTCTGACGCTGACATTAGGGTTATCGTCAACTGCACGAAGAATTGCCTCGTCCATTGCAGGTGTCCTCGTCGTTCTAGGTCGTCCCCAGTCGCGAGTCGTAGGCTGGAATGTTCCGTGCTCCCTAAGACGCCGATGAATTGCTTCGAACGTCTTCCTGTCGGGACACCTTCGTTCTGGAAATCTGTCTCGATACAAACGTGCCGCGCCACGGCTATTGCCCCGTGCTAATCGGTACATCAAATGGGCATCTGCCAACTCCGCATTTGTAAACATTGCACTGACTGCAAAACCACGTTCGTGATGAACACTAACCTGTCGATGCTACGTACTGACTTGCTCGATGCTAGCACTGTAGAGCAATGAGTCGCATGTCAACACAAGCACCGAAGTCAACATTACCTTCCTTCAATTGGGCCAACTGGCAGTGAATCGAGGAAGTACAGTACATACTGACGAAACTAAAATGAGCCCTAACATGGAAAGTAAGCGTTTTCGGACACATGTCCCCATAACATCTTTTCTTTATTAGTGTGTGAGGAATGTTTCCTGAAAGTTTGGTCGTACCTTTTTGTAACACCCTGTACACACTGAAGAGCCAAAGAAACTGGTATGCCTACGTAATGTCAGGTAGGGCCCCACGAGCACGCGATACGTCGCGGCACGGCCTCGACTAATGTCTGAAGTAGCGCCGGAGGGAACTGGCACCATGAATTCTGCAGGGCTGTCCATAAATCCGTAAGAGCACGAGGGGGTGGAGATCTCATCAGAACAGCACGTTCCAAGACATCCCAGCTATGCTCCATAATGTTCACGTCTGGGCAGTTTGGTGGCCAGAGGAAGTATTTAAATTCAGAGCAGTGACGCAAAATTTTGTACATGGCTGCACGTTCAGAGACCGTGAATAGTTACAATTGAAAGAAAAACAGCCCTCGGTCACTATTTTTAACGAATTAACCGGGTTTCGACACTGCTAGGAGTGTCTTCCTCTGAATTTAAATCATAGAATGCTCTATATTCTATAACATAGTCACAGAATTATGACTAAAAACGTATGATTATAAGTACGGAATTATCGTGAAAGACTGGTAGTACTTATATGTAATTTTTTTTTTTTTTTTTTTTTTTTTTTTTTTGTCATCAGTCTACTGACTGGTTTGATGCGGCCCGCCACGAATTCCTTTCCTGTGCTAACCTCTTCATCTCAGAGTAACACTTGCAACCTACGTCCTCAATTATTTGCTTGACGTATTCCAATCTCTCTCTTCCTCTACAGTTTTTGCCCTCTACAGCTCCCTCTAGTACCATGGAAGTCATTCCCTCATGCCCTAGCAGATGTCCTATCATCCTGTCCCTTCTCCTTATCAGTGTTTTCCACATATTCCTTTCCTCTCCGATTCTGCGTAGAACCTCCTCATTCCTTACCTTATCAGTCCACCTAATTTTCAACATTCGTCTATAGCACCACATCTCAAATGTTCCGGTTTTCCCACAGTCCATGTTTCACTACCATACCATGCTGTACTCCAGACGTACATCCTCAGAAATTTCTTCCTCAAATTAAGGCCGGTATTTGATATTAGTAGACTTCTCTTGGCCAGAAATGCCTTTTTTGCCATAGTGAGACTGCTTTTGATGTCCTCCTTGCTCCGTCCGTCATTGGTTATTTTACTGCCTAGGTAGCAGAATTCCTTAACTTCATTGACTTCGTTACCATCAATCCTGATGTTAAGTTTCTCGCTGTTCTCATTTCTACTACTTCTCATTACCTTCGTCTTTCTCCGATTTACTCTCAAACCATACTGTGTACTCATTAGACTGTTCATTCCGTTCAGCACATCATTTAATTCTTCTTCACTTTCACTCAGGGTAGCAATGTCATCAGCGAATCATATCATTGATATCCTTTCACCTTGTATTTTAATTCCACTCCTGAACTATTCTTTTATTTCCATCATTGCTTCCTCGATGTACAGATTGAAGAGTAGGGACGAAAGGCTACAGCCTTGTCTTACACCCTTCTTAATACGAGCACTTCGTTCTTGATCGTCCACTCTTATTATTCCCTCTCGGTTGTTGTACATATTGTATATGACCCGTCTCTCCCTATAGCTTACCCCTACTTTTTTCAGAATCTCGAACAGCTTGTACCATTTTATATTGTCGAACGCTTTTTCCAGGTCGACAAATCCTATGAGATTTTTCTTTAGCCTTGCTTCCATTCTTAGCCGTAACGTCAGAATTGCCTCTCTCGTCCCTTTACTTTTCCTAAAGCCAAACTGATCGTCACCTAGCGCATTCTCAATTTTCTTTTCCATTCTTCTGTATATTATTCTTGTAAGCAGCTTCGATGCATGAGCTGTTAAGCTGATTGTGCGATAATTCTCGCACTTGTCAGCTCTTGCCGTCTTCGGAATTGTGTGGATGATGCTTTTCCGAAAGTCAGATGGTATATCGCCAGACTCATATATTCTACACACCATCGTGAATAGTCGTTTTGTTGCCACTTCCCCCAATGATTTTAGAAATTCTGATGGAATGTTATCTATCCCTTCTGCCTTATTTGACCGTAAGTCCTCCAAACCTCTTTTAAATTCCGATTCTAATACTGGATCCCCTCCCTCTTCTAAATCGACTCCTGTTTCTTCTTCTATCACATCAGACAAATCTTCACCCTCATAGAGGCTTTCAATGTATTCTTTCCACCTATCTGCTCTCTCCTCTGCATTCAACAGTGGAATTCCCGTTGCAGTCTTAATGTTACCACCGTTGCTTTTAATGTCACCAAAGGTTGTTTTGACTTTCCTGTATGCTGAGTCTGTCCTTCCGACAATCATATCTTTTTCGATTTCTTCACATTTTTCCTGCAGCCATTTCGTCTTAGCTTCCCTGCACTTCCTATTTATTTCATTCCACAGCGACTTGTATTTCTGTATTCCTGATTTTCCCGGAACATGTTTGTACTTCCTCCTTTCATCAATCAACTGAAGTATTTCTTCCGTTACCCATGGTTTCTTCACAGCTACCTTCTTTGTACCTATGTTTTCCTTCCGAACTTCTGTGATGGCCCTTTTTAGAGTTGTCCATTCCTCTTCAACTGTACTGACTACTGCGCTATTCCTTATTGCTGTATCTATAGCGTTAGATAACTTCAAACGTATCTCGTCATTCCTTAGTACTTCCGTATCCCACTTCTTTGCGTATTGATTCTTCCTGACTAATGTCTTGAACTTCAGCCTACTCTTCATCACTACTATATTGTGATCTGAGTCTATATCTGCTCCTGGGTACGCCTTACAATCCAGTATCTGATTTCGGAATCTCTGTCTGACCATGATGTAATCTAATTGAAATCTTCCCGTATCTCCCAGCCTTTTCCAAGTATACCTCCTCCTTTTGTGATTCTTGAACAGGGTATTCGCTATTACTAGCTGAAACTTGTTACAGAACTCAATTAGTGTTTCTCCTCTTTCATTCCTCGTCCCAAGCCCATATTCTCCTGTAACCTTTTCTTCTACTCCTTCCCCTACAACTGCATTCCAGTCGCCCATGACTATTAGATTTTCGTCCCCCTTTACATACTGCATTACCCTTTCAATATCCTCATACACTTTCTCTATCTGTTCATCTTCAGATTCCGACGTCGGCATGTATACCTGAACTATCGTTGTCGGTGTTGGTCTCCTGTCGATTCTGATTAGAACAACCCGGTCACTGAACTGTTCACAGTAACACACCCTCTGCCCTACCTTCCTATTCATAACGAATCCTACACCTGTTATACCATTTTCTGCTGCTGTTGATATTACCCGATACTCATCTGACCAGAAATCCTTGTCTTCCTTCCACTTCACTGAACCCTATTATATCTAGATTGAGCCTTTACATTTCCCTTTTCAGATTTTCTAGTTTCCCTACCACGTTCAAGCTTCTGACATTCCACGCACCGACTCGTAGAACGTTATCCTTTCGTTGATTATTCAATCTTTTTCTCATGGTAACCTCCCCCTTGGCAGTCCCCTCCCGGAGATCCGAATGGGGGACTACTCCGGAATGTTTTGCCAATGGAGAGATCATCATGACACTTCTTCAATTACAGGCCACATGTCCTGTGGATACACGTTACGTGTCTTTAATGCAGTGGTTTCCATTGCCTTCTGCATCCTCATGTCGTTGATCATTGCTGATTCTTCCGCCTTTAGGGGCCATTTCCCACCCCTAGGACAAGAGAGTGCCCTGAACCTCCATTCGCTCCTCCGCCCTCTTTGGCAGAATGAGGCTGACTTCTTATGCCGCAAGTCTTCGGCCGCCAATGCTGATTTTTTATCAAAATTTAGGCAGCGGCGGGGATCGAACCCGGGACCGAAGACGTTTCGAATATGAATCAAAGACGCTATCTCTAGACCACGGGTACAGTCCCACGTAGATGCCGTGTTTCTTGACTTCCGCAAGGCGTTAGATTCAGTTCCCCACAGTCGTTTAATGAACAAAGTAAGAGCATATGGACTATCAGACCAATTGTGTGATTGGATTGAAGAGTTCCTAGATAACAGAACGCAGCATGTCATTCTCAATGGAGAGAAGTGTTCCTAAGTAAGAGTGATTTCAGGTCTGCCGCAGGGAAGTGTCGTAGGACCGTTGCTATTCACAATATACATAAATGACCTTGTGGATAACATCGGAAGTTCACTCAGGCTTCTTACGGATGACGCTGTAGTATATCGAGAGGTTGTAACAATGGAAAATTGTACTGAAATGCAGGAAGATCTGCAACGAATTGACGCATGGTGCAGGGAATGGCAATTGAATCTCCATTTAGACAAGTGTAATGTGCTGCGAATACATAGAAAGAAAGATCCTTTCTCATTGAGTTAGAATATAGCAGGTCAGCAACTGCAAGCAGTTAATTCAATAAAATCTGGGTGTAGGCATTAGGATTGATTTAAATTGGAATGACCATATAAAATTAATCGCCGGTAAAGCTGATGCCAGACTGAGATTCACTGGAAGAATCCTAAGGAAATGCAGTCCGAAAACAAAGGAAATAGGTTACTGTACACTTTTTCGCCCACTGCTCGAATACTGCTCACCGGTGTGGGATAGGGTTGACAGGAGAGATAGAGAAGATCCAACGGAGAGCAGTGCGCTTCGTTACAGGATCATTTAGTAATCGCGAAAGTGTTACGAAGATGATAGATAAACTCCAGTGGAAGACTCTGCAGGAGAGACGCTCAGTAGCTCGGTACGGGCTTTTGTTGAAGTTTCGAGATCATACCTTCACCGAGGAGTCAAGCAGTATATTGCTCCCTCCTACGTATTTCTCGCGAAGAGACCGTGAGGATAAAATCAGAGATTAGAGCCCACACAGAGGCATACCGATCATCTTTCTTTCCACGAACAATACGAGACTGGAATAGCAGGGAGAACCGATAGAGGTACTCAAGGTACCCTCCGCCGCACACTGTCAGGTGGCTTTCGGAGTATAGATGTCCATGTAGATGTAGATTAATAAAATTTCTCTTGCTTATAGCTGTTTTTCTATGTATTGTCGGTCTGAATCCGATATCCCCTCTATTTCAACTATCATTACTTATTTTCCTGCCAAAATATCAAAATCCACCTACTACTATTAATATCTCGTTTGCAATTCCATCCTGAGGTAACAAAAGTCATGGGACGCGTCCTAACATAGCGTCGGACCTCCTTTTCCCGGCACAGTGCAACAACTTGACGTGACATGGATACAAGAAGTCGTTGGAAGTGCTCTGCAGAAATACTGAGCCATTATGGTTCTATAGTCGTCCGTAATTGCGAAAGTGTCTCCAGTACAGAATTTTCTGCACGAACTGATCTCTCGGTTGCGAGGGGCGTTTGAAAAGTCCGTCCAAAAATGAAAACTACTTATGTGTTTGGGGTAAACCTTTTCTATTTTTTGACATAGTCTTCTTTTAGACTTACACACTTCTTCCAACGCTCTTCTAATTTGTTGATCGCTTCCGAATAATAGCAATTGTACAAGTCTGCAAAATAGCTGTTAGTTGCAGCGATCATCTCCTCGTTTGAATAAAATCTTTGGCCCGCCAGCCATTTCTTCAAATTGAGGAGCAAATAGTAGTCTCAAAGAGCCAAGTCTGGAGAATAGGGGGGATGTGAAACGAGTTGGAATCCCATTTCCATTAATTTTGCCACCACAACTGCTGAGGTGCGTGCTGGTGCATTGTTGTGATGGAAAACAACTTTTTTGCGGTCCAATTGTAACCTCCCCACCGAAATTTAAAAGAAATAAATGACAATACTTAATACAAATGGGAGCCGAGTGTAACCTCCCCACAAAAATTTGAAAGAAAGAAACACGACAATATTTAATTATGAATGCGAATGGACATTGCGCTAATTGTAACCTCGCCCACAATGAGAGGTATTGAAAATGGCAACAAAAATGTGAAATTCGCAATCTGACTCAAATATAAATTCTTCACAAAAAATTAAAGTCCATTCAGTGATAAGAAAATTCAATTAAACCGAAATATCGGTCTTTGGCCCTGTGCAAAACAATCAGAATTAAAGTCTTACCTCAGAATAAATGGATGTCACATTTCTGCTCTTGTTGTTGCGCACCGCTTGGAGGAACTGCATTGCAAATAATAATATTCTCTTTTTTTGTGATTCTAGTGAAATTTTTCTTCAAAAGAAGTGGAATGAAATGGGAAGTGCAACGAAATCTTTAGTTCAATAAAAAATTAAATTTTTGAAAAAATGCTTTTGAAATAAAAATTATTATTGGGGGACTTGTTGGAGAATAATTACAATAAATAAAATTTTTCATTATCTAATGATTATATTAATTAACAGTATACCTTATTCACCATCTTGACCAGTGTTGCCGACCGCCTACATCACACAACCGCACTGGGCTGCTACAACTGACCGACCGCTCTGCATGACGACTATTAGCGTACTGCACACAACGACTACTACTAGAGTACTGCTCTCAACTAGACCGAGCTACAGACTCGCAACGACTACTGACAGACTCGCAAACGACTGACTGACAGACTGAGAACCGCTCGCAACACTCGCGCGGTCAAGCGCATACTCTCTGGTCACAGATGCTACAATGCCTCGCCATCGCTGCTATGTTACATACGTGTTTCACAATCACCCGCGTTTTTCTTGCAGCTCGGTCCAATAACGATGAATAATATGCGCCTGTAATAGTTTTACCCTTTTACAGATAGTCGATGAGGATTATCCCTTGCGAATCCCAAAAGACAGCCGCCATAAACTTTCCAGTCGAAGGAATGCTCTTCGCCTTTTTTGGTGCAGATTCTCCCTTGGTAACCCATTGTTTAGATTATTGTTTGGTCTCGGGAGTATAGTAATGTATCCTTGTTTCATCCACAGTTACGAAACGACGCTTAAAGTCCTGCCAATTCTTCCTGAACAGCTGCAAACCATCCTTGCAACACTTCACACGATTCCGTTTTTGGTCAAGCGTGAGCATTCGGGGAACCCATCTTGCGGATAGCTTTCTCGTGTCCAAATTTTTATGTAAAATATTATGTACCCGTTCATTCGAGATGCCCACAGCATTAGCAATCTAACACATCTTAACTCTTCTGTCATCCATCACCATATCATGTATTGTATCAATGATTTCTGGAGTCTTAACTTCCACAGGGCGTCCAGAATGTTCAGCATCACTTGTGCCCATATTCCCACTCAGAAAATTTGAAACAACATATAAACTGTTCTAATTGAATGTTTATCGAGCTTCTCTTTAGTCTCCTGAGGCGTTTTGCCTTTCATAAAGTAATATTTAATCACTACACGAAATTCTTCTTCGTCCATTTTTTTACAATCACTCGACTTCCTTGATTCACACGAATGCCAAACACAAATAAATAGACCAATATGGCTGAAACTTGGATTGCGTTCTTTCCAAAGATGCTACTAACTAAACAGGACCTCGATACGCGCCGGTGGTGCCATCTCCCGGACTTTGCACGGACTTTTCAAACGCCCCTCGTGTGTGCCACAAATGTTCGACGGAATTCATGTCGAGCGATCTGGGTGGCCAAGTCGTTCGCTCGAACTGTCCAGAATGTTCTCAGATCACTCGTGAACCGTTGTGTCCCCGTGACGGGGCGCACTGTCATCCACAAAATAAAAAAAGAATGATGCTGCAGGCGATGTCGTGCTGTTAGAGACGGCTCTTGCGTCGGCCCCCTGCTGCCATAGTCCATTAATGCAAAATTTTGCTTCACCGTCCTAAAGGGTATGTTCGTCCCACATTCATTTTTGCGGTTATTTGACGCATTGTTACTTGTCTGTTAGTACTGACAACTCCATGCAAACGCCGCTGCACTCGGTCGTTAAGTGGAGGTCGTAAGCTACTGCGTTGTACGTGGTGAGAGGTAATGTCAGAAATGTAGTTTTCTCGGCACACTCTTGACACTGTGCGTCTCGGAATATTAAATTTCATAGCAATTTCCGGAATGAAATGTCCCATGAGTCTAGCCCCAATTACCATTTCGCTTCCAAAGTCTGTTAATTCGTGTCGTGCGGCCACAATCACGTTGGAAAGCTTTTCACATGAGTTACCTGAGTGCAAGTGACAGCTCCAGCCAAAGCACTGGCCTTTGTACCGTGTGTACGCGATACTACACTACTGGCCATTAAAATTGCTGCACCACGAAGATGACGTGCTGCAGACGCGAAATTTAACCGACAGGAAGAAGATGCTGTGATATGCAAATGATTAGCTTTTCAGAGCATTCACACAAGGTTGGCGCCGGTGGCGACACCTACAACGTGCTGACACGAGGAAAGTTTCCAACCGATTTCTCATACACAAACGGCAGTTGACCGGCGTTGCCTGGTGAAACGTTGTTGTGATGCCTCGTGTAAGGAGGAGAAATGCGTACCATCACGTTTCCGACTTTGATAAACGTCAGATTGTAGCCTATCGCGATTGCGGTTTATCGTATCGCGACATTGCTGCTTGCGTTGGTCGAGATCCAATGACTGTCAGCAGAATATGGAATCGGTGGGTAATACGAAACGCCGTGCTGGATCCCAACGGCCTCGTATCACTAGCAGTCTAGGTGACAGGCATTTTACCTGCATGGCTGTAACGCATCGTGCAGCCACGTCTCGTTCCCTAAGTCGACAGATGGGGACGTTCGCAAGACGACAATCATCTGCACGAACAGTTGGACGACGTTTGCAGCAGCACGGACTATCAGCTCAGAGACCACGGCCGCGGTTACCCTTGACGCTGCATCACAGACAGGAGCGCCTGCGACGGTGTACTCGACGACGAACCTGGGTGCACGATTGGCAAAACGTTATTTTTTCGGATGAATACATGTTCTGTTTACAGCATCATGATGGTCACATCCGTGTTTGGCGACATCGCGGTGAACGCACATTGGAAGCGTGTATTCGTCATCGCCATACTGGCGTATCGCCCTGCGTGATGGTATGGGGTGCCATTGGTTACACGTCTCGGTCACCTCTTGTTCGCATTGACGGCACTTTGAACAGTGGACGTTACATTTCAGATGTGTTACGACCCGTGGCTCTACCCTTCATTCGATCCCTGCGAAACCCTACCTTTCAGCAGGATAATGCACGACCGCATGTTGCAGGTCCTGTACGGGCCTTTCTGGATACAGAAAATGTCCGACTGCTGCCCTGGCCAGCACATTCTCCAGATCCCTCACCAATTGAAAACGTCTGGTCAATGGTGGCCGAGCAACTGGCTCGTCACAATACGCCAGCCACTACTCTTGATGAACTGTGGTGTCGTGTTGAAGCTGCATGGGCAGCTGTACCTGTACACGCCATCCGAGCTCTGTTTGACACAATGCCCAGACGTATCGCGGCCGTTATTACGGGCGGAGGTGGTTGTTCTGGGGACTGATTTCTCAGGATCTATGCACCGAAATTGCGTGAAAAAGTAATCAAATCTCAGTTCTAGTATAATATATTTGTCCAATGAATACCCGTTTATCATCTGCATTTCTTCTTGGTGTAGCAATTTTAATGGCTAATAGTGTACTACCATCTGTATATGTGCGCATCGCCGCCCCATGACTTTTGTCATCTCAGTATAATTCAATTACAATGTCAGATTTAATACCGCTGATATGGATTACTGTTGTTTTTCTTTTCTCAACATGCATCTTCTAACCTCATTTGAAGGCACTATCCATTCCCTTCAACTGTTCGCCCACGTTCTTTGCTGTACCACACTTTTTTTTTTAAATTTCTGTACCCTCAACTTTAACTTCTTTCTCCAATTTCTTCTTGAATTGCTTCACTGTGCCTCAACTCAGTTTTTGGTCTCACTCCCTTCTCAACTACTGCTTCTCAGTACTACTGCTTGTCTGACAAGCCTGACGACTGTACTCTGGTTTCTTTTCAGTTTAAAAATAACTTTTCACTCCCTGGATTTTATGTCTGCTACATCTACAACTCCAGTCAACCTTGAGAAACTTCTATTGTAAATCTAAAATAGTATGAATGTGAAACTCCCTGGCAGATTAAAACTGTGTGCCGGACCGAGACTCGAACTCGGGACCTTTGCCTTTCGCGGGCAAGCGCTCTACCAACTGAGCTACCCGAGCACGACTCACGCCCCGTCCTCACAGCTTTACTTCTGCCAGTACCTCGTCTCCTACCTTCGAAACTTAACAGAAGCTCTCCTGCGAACCTTTCAGAACTAGCACTCCTGAAAGAAAGGATATTGTGGAGATATGGCTTAGCCACAGCCTGGGGGATGTTTCCAGAATGATATATCCACTCTGCAGCGGAGTGTGCGCTGATACGAAACTTCCTGGCAGGTTAAAACTGTGTGCCCGACCGAGACTCGAACTCCGTAAAGTTTGGAAGCTAAGAGACGAGGAACTGGCGGAAGCAAAGATGTGAGGATGGGGCGTGAGTCGTGCTCGGGTAGCTCATATGTTACAGCACTTGCCCGCGAAAGGCAAAGGTCTCGAGTTCGAGTCACGGTCCGGCACACGGTTTTAACCTGCCAGGAAGTTTCGTATCAGCGCACACTCCGCTGCAGAGTGAAAATCTCATTCTGGAAGCAAGAATGTGGTTTCGCTTTTCTTAAGTCTAGCGTACATCACTGGCTTAGCATAGCCTTGTGTATTCCTACAATTTTCTTCTGCTTTTCTCCAAGATCAGCAGATAGCTTCCTTTGTAAGAGAATAAAAAATATTTATTACACGCCCGGTTTCGAAGCCTGAAGCTCGATGTTCAGCTGCCCGCTAAATAATCAATGCAACATGGATGTGTAGCAGCCGTGCCGGTCAGTCGGGAGGGATAACACCTACTCCAAAAAACGCACCTGAGAGTAGAACCAACGACTGGAGCGCCCGCATTCACAGCCGATAGGGAAGATTTCCATTCAAACCCCAGTTGAATATGGAACAGATAACAGTTCATATGCTCCACACTCGTCATTATTATAATTATAAATTATATACACAAGTCTTGGTTTGTCAATAAGCTTATCCTCACTGAAGGAAAAACAATAGCAAGAGCAAAAAGTAATTAATGGAGAGTAACGAAATTTATGAAATAAATTTGTCTGACAAGGAGACGGCACGACCGTGGGGTCGGGGATTTGTCCGCAATTTTGTCTGGTGAAAGAAGACCCCTAACACCTCACGTGGTTAAAATATTGGAACGCACTACTCGGAAAATCCCGAGAAAAATCGATCCAAAGTTTCTTAGGTGCCTTATGAGCATAGAATGTTAGTCCATTGTCGTGCCGCCGTCTGGCCTACATGGTTAGCGCTCGGACCCTTACGCCAGAGGTCTCGGGTTCGATTACTCCTCCGGCACTTTCTTTTTTCTTCTGTTTCATTTTCTTTGGTAATTCCACCAATTATTCAGAAAGTTTCCCAAACCTACATCATCTTTAACAAATTAGTTCCATTACTGAATAAAAATTATTTTCTTTTTGTTCAACAATACAATTCCATTTTTCATTGTAAAGTATATGACGAGAAACATTGCCTTTTTAATCAGAATAACAAAGTCGATTGGGAAACATTTCGGTTTTTATACATATAATAATTATAAACAACAACCGCAGTGGTAATTATCGTAAAAACAAACAAAGCAATAATTTTTGCGACATCTTGCGCAACATATAAAAGCGGATTTTTTACAATCACAGGGCGTTTGCAATAAATCTGTACAAAAACATGCCCCATTAACATTTACGAAAATGTTTCGAGTTTCTGACAATTTTGAGGCAAACCAGGCATATTAAATCATGTCTCGGAATATTGGTAACGATAATTGATGGTGACTTACACAATGAATTTTTATACAATCTTCCCGGGAACTAATTTCACGATTCTCCTGTAACAATCCGCTGCAATTTTGTAAGCAACAGAAGAAAAAAAGGTGCCGGAGGAGGAATCGAACCCGAGACCTCTGGCGTAACGGTCCGAGCGCTAACCATGTAGGCCAGACGGCGGCACGACAATGGACTAACATTCTATGCTCATAAGGCACCTAAGAAACTTTGGATCGATTTTTCTCGGGATTTTCCGAGTAGTGCGTCCCAATATTTTAACCACGTGAGGTGTTGGGGGTCCTCTTTCACCACACAAAATTGCGGACGAATCCCCGACCCCACGGTCGTGCCGTCTCCTTATAAGTAATTAACACTGCAAGGTCGCAGGTTAACGTAAGAGCGAGATAAGCCATTGCAAATGTGAAATGCTGGTCCTTTAATAATCCATGTAGCCGCCAAAATGTTGAATGCGAACATGCAAACGTCTCTGCATTGTATCGTATTGGTACCAGACGTCAGTTTGTGGGATGGAGTTACATGCTTATTGCATTTGGTTGGTCAATGCAGCGACGATTAATGCTGTTTGTGGATGACGCTGGACTTATCGAATGATAATGTTCGATGTATGCTCGATTGGAGACAGATTTGATGATCGAGCAGGCCGAGGCATCGTATCGACTCTCTTCTGACCATTTTGGGTTACAACAGCGGTATGTGGGCGACCGTTATCCTGTTGGAAATCACTCCATGGAATGGTGTTCACGAATGGCAGCGCTTGAGGTCGAATCACCAGACTGGCATATAGAATTGTAGTCACGGTGCGTGGGATAACCACAAGAGCGCTCCTGCTGTCTTCCGAAAAATCACCCCGGACCAGTAACTGCACTTATTTTTAAATGCATTATGCAATATGGAACACGGTAACAAAATCCTTACTGAGTGTTTCGATAGTCATTTTTCCCGTAACTCTGTATTACGAGGGCTGTCCAGAAAGTAAGTTACAATTGATCGCGAAATGAAAATCACAGTGAAAATCAGAAATGTTTCATTTGTAACAGTCAGCTACACCTTTCAGCTACTTCTCTACGTAGTCGCCGTTCTGACACAGACATTCGTCGTAGCGTTGTACCAACTTTCCAATACTCTCACTATAGAAGGCAGCCGCCAGTGCTTTCCGCCAATTCTCTACGCTGGCCTAAAGCTCGTTGACAGCCCCAAAATGTTGTCTTCATAGCCAGCGGTTCGTTTGAGCAGAGATGAAACTCAGTGGGAGACAATTACGGGCTGTATTGTGGGTAACCAAACATTTCCAATTGAAACGATGCAGGAACATCTTCATTGCCCCTGCAGAATGAGGCTGAGAATCGTCTTGAAGAAGAAACCGCACGACACTTATGTAATGTTGGTTGCATAGCCTCAGGGGTAAATTCTCACCAGGCCCTCGTAATTGGCGGGAGACACTATTTTCTATAACATCTTTACGCCCTCACTAAGAGCTCAGGAATGAAAAGAGCGACATAATCCTATCTAAAGTCGTACTAGAGACACTGCCCAACACATCTTTGCAAAGCTTTATCGGATTTTCATAGTCGTTTCCATTTCGCGACCGATCGTAACTTACTTTCTGGACAACCCTCGTACAACAGCGTTAGTTTAGTTTCCTATTCCTTGCTACAAATATGTTCACACATTCGACAACAACCAGTTCTGCAACGCACACTCAAAACCCCGTGTTACCTCCATGTCAAAAATTATACTATCGTAGCTGATTGGGCCGGCCGTTGTGCCCGAGCGGTTCTAGGCGCTACAGTCTCGAACCACGCGACCGCTGCGGTCGCAGGTTCGAATCCTGCCTCGGGCATGGATGTGTGTGATGTCCTTAGGTTAGTTAGGTTTAAGTAGTTCTAAGTTCTAGGGGACTGATGACCTCAGAAGTTACGTCCCATAGTGCTCAGAGCCATTTTAACCCTTTTTCGTTCTAGGCGCTTCAGTCCAGAACCGCATGACCGCTATGGTCGCAGGTTCGAATCCTGCCTCGGGCATGGATGTATGTGATGTCCTTAGGTTAGTTAGGTTCGTTCTAAGTCTAGGGGACTGATGACCTCAGAAGTTAAGTCCCATAGTGCTCAGAGCCATTATTTGGAGCAGCTGATCGGTACTAGTCGTGCGCGCCGTGAATTTTCATCTCTGGGTCACACCCTTTAACCCCGAAGTGACCCCGTGTTACCTCCATGTCAAAAATTATACTATAGTTGCTGATCGGGCCTGCCGCTGTGCCCGAGCGGTTCTAGGCGTCCTACGTATCCCGCCACCCCTCAGGTAAGCGAGCAGCCTTACTTAGCTCACGGACGAATCCAACAACGTAAATTAAAATTAAATACTATGGCAAAATACAGTCTTAAGAAGATCTTAAGGTTAGTTGACATTTCCTGATTCGGCTGTTAATAGCTAGAAGCGTATTATTATAAACCATGACTGAAAACCGCGGGCCGCACGAGTACTTGATTCGCGCCGTACGCAGCTTCTGTCGGAAATTTGGTTACGACAGCTCCAAGGCTGCGTAAGACTTCCCATCTCGGCGTGCCCCTAATCGCCGCCACGCTGCAGCCACACTCGCGCCCCAGCTGCGCGGGTTGCCGGCGCGCCAGGCGGCCACTGCGGGGTCGCCGCTGCCGCTATTGATCGGCGCGTCACGGCCGGGCCCGCCGCCTACGTCACTGTCCTACGTCACCGCGCCGCCGCGTGACGTCAGCGCGCTAGCCCCGGCCGGCGGGGTCACGTGACGCGGGCTGCATCGACCGCTCCGGCCCGGGGGCTTCCCCGCGCGTTAGCGGCTGTGAGCCAACTGCTGGGAGCACGGGGGCAGGCGACCCCGTAATAACGGGATAAGATGGGCCGATGGGGGGAGGGGGGGGGGGGGGCAGTAGACCCTATATAGCGGTGACCGCTCTAATTTTAGGGCGCGTTTGTCACACGTCTAGTCAGCCGACTGGAAGAACAGGCGACTAATTTTAAGTATGTACAGAAGTCAAGAGGACTGAACGGGATATTTATGATAGGACGAAAAAAATCAGCGTGGGACAGAGACAGGGGTGCCCTCTTTCCGCCTAACCTGCTTAATATTTCCGTCGAGTAGCAATAAAAAGCTACGGTCGCAGGTTCGAATCCTGCCTCGGGCATAGATGTGTGTGATGTCAAATGGTTCAAATGGCTCTGAGCACTTTGGGACTTAACTTCTAAGGGCATCAGTCCTCTAGAACTTAGAACTACTTACACCTAACTAACCTAAGGACATCACACACATCCATGCCCGAGGCAGGATTCGAACCTACGACCGTAGCGGTCGCGCGGTTCCAAAGTGTGTGATGTCTTTAGGTTAGTTAGGTTTAAGTAGTTCTACGTTCTAGGGGACTGATGACCTCAGAGCCATTTGAACCATCTGAAGTCGGAAGGTGCGAGATCCGGGCTGTAGGGTGGATGAGGGAGAAGAGTCCAACGAAGCTTTGTGAGGCCTTGCGTTGCCGTGGAGAGAGACAAGTTCTGGCAACGAACAGGGTGAATTGTTTTCTTCAGTTCCCTGAGGGTAGCGCAATACACTTCAGAGTTGATGATTGCACCGTGAGGGAGGACATCAAACAGATTAACCCCTTCAGAGTTCTAGAAGATCGTGGTGATAACTTTACTGCTCGACGGTGCGGCTTTGAACATTTCCTTCCGAGCAGAAGTGCTGTGGCTCCACTCCTTGGAAGGCCGTTTTGTTCCTGGTTCGAAGTGATGAACCCATGTTCCATCGCCTGCGACAATGTTCGAAAAAAAATGGTCACGATCGGCCTCGTAACGCGAAAGAAACTCCGCCCAAATGGTCCATTGTTGCTCTTTATGCTCTTCTGTTAAGCGGTTAGGAACCCATCCTGCACACATGTTTGGGTACCACTACTGATGGACGAGTATGTCAGCACTGCCAGCAGACACGTCTACATCTACATCCATACTCCGCAAGACACCTGACGGTGTGTGGCGGAGAGTACTTTGAGTATCTCCATCAGTTCTCCCTTCTATTCCAGTCTCGTATTGTTCGTGGAAAGAAGGATTGTCGATATGCCTCTGTGTGGGCTCTAATCTCTCTGATTTTATCCTCACGGTCTCTTCGCAAGATATACGTAGGAGGCAGCAATATACTGCTTGACTCCTCGGTGAAGGTGTGTTCTCGAAACTTTAACAACAGCCCGTACCGAGCTACTGAGCGTCTCTCCTGCAGAGTCTTCCACTGGAGTTTATCTATCATTTCCGTAACGCTTTCGCGATTACTAAATGATCCTGTAACGAAGCGCGCTGCTCTCCGTTGGATCTTCTCTATCTCTTCCATCGACCCTATCTGGTACGGATCCCACACTGCTGAACAGTATCCGAGCAGTGGGCGAGCAAGTGTACTGTAACCTGCTTCCTTTGTTTCCGCATTGCATTTCCTTACCATTCTTCCAATGAATCTCAGTCTGGCATCTGCTTTACCGACGATCAACTTCATATGATCATTCAATTTTAAATCACTCCTAATGCCTACACCCAGATAATTTATGGAAAACTGCTTCCAGTTGCTGACCTGCTATATTGTAGCTACATGATAAAGGATCTTTCTTTCTGTGTATTCGCAGCACATTACACTTGGCTACATTGGGATTCAATTGCCATTCCCTGCACCATGCGTCAATTCGCTGCAGAGCCTCCTGCATTTCAGTACAATTTTCCATTGTTACAACCTCTCGATATACTACAGCATCATCCGCAAAAACCCTCAGTGAACTTCCGATGTTGTCTACAAGGTCATTTACGTATATTGTGAATAGCAGCGGTCCTACGACACTCCCCTGCGGCAGACCTGAAATCACTCTTACTTCGGAAGACTTCTCTCCATTGAGAATGACATGCTGCGTTCTGTTATGTAAAAACTCTTCAATCGAATCACACAATTGGTCCGATAGTCCATATGCTCTTACGTTGTTCATTAAACGACTGTGGGGAACTGCATCGAACGCCTTGCGGAAGTCAAGAAACGTGGCGCGTACCTGGGAACCCGTGTCTATGGCGCTCTGAGTCTCGTGGACGAATAGCGGGGGCAGGGTTTCATACGATCGTCTTTTTCAAAACCCATTCTGATTACTACAGAGTAGATTTCTAGTCTCCAGAAAAGTTATTATACTCGAACATAATACGTGTTCCAAAATTCTACCACTGATGGACGTTAGAGAAATAGGTCTATAGTTCTGCACATCTGTTCGACGTCCCTTCTTGATAACTGGAATGACCTGTGCCCTTTTCCAATCTTTTGGAACCCAACGCTCTTCTAGAGACCTACGGCACACCACTGCAAGAAGGGGGGCAAGTTCCTTGGCGTACTCTGAGTAAAATCGAACTGGTATCCCATCAGGTCCTGCGGCCTTTCCTCTTTTGGGTGATTTTAATTGTGTTTCTATCCCTCTGACAGTTGAGCAGTGAGGTGTTTGACTGTGATCGCCGATAACCTCGAATGAGAGTGTCCGCACGTTCCAACACATGCGGGATATCGTGCAGGTTTGAGCGACCTTGTTGCGATGGAGACAGACTCTTCGCCCAGCGACTCGCCGTGCTTTTGTTCACTGACACATTCTGCAAGCGCCTGTGATTATCTGCGATTCTCTGGTTTTCTGCCAAAATGACAGCTCTCTGCCTGGACCGCACCTCCGTTGGAGCCATTTCGGTGGGTCGTATCTACCGAAAGTTCATGGAACTACAGGAGTTGGTTGGTTGATTTGGGGGCGAGGTCCACGGTCCCATCGGATTAGGAAAGGATGGGGAAATAAGTTGGCCGTGCCCATTCAAAAGAACCATCCCGGCATTTGCCTGAAGCTAATTGTGCTATGAAGGAAAACTTAAGGGGAGGTTCACTATCTTTGGCCCGAAAAAAGCATGTTCTTTGAGATTTTTTTTCTGTCAAATTTGGTCAAAATGTTTATTGATATTTACTCTATAAACTGGAATTTTTTTCGACCGAAAAATGTCGAAGAGCAAAGGCGGAAATACGTCGAAACGAAACAAAATTTCGATGTAGACCTCCACACGCGATATGTCAGACGTCAGCCGGCTCGTCTGAAACCAAAATTGAGTTGACGTTAGCGAAGTATGTCAGATTCGTTAGGAGTTGTACCTCGCTTAAGTTATTTGGGCCATAGGAAACAAAACGGCGGCCATTTGAAAAAAAAGTAGGGTTCTTTTCATCGATTTTTTGACTTCGTCAGCCAAGTACAAATATTTATAGTTGATGGCTAGGAATAAAAGTGGTACAACTCCTAGACAATTTAGTTAGCTCCGTCGGAAACAAAGAATCATGCCAATCGGCTCAGTAGATTTGAAGTTACCATACCGCGCGATAAAAAAAAGTCATTTCGAGAGAAATGTCTTTGAAGTTTTGACAACATATAAATGCAGTACTATGCAACGTACGTTCAATCTGCTATTCCGGGTCCATAAACTAGTCCTCCCTCTTCCTCATAGACGGCGTTCTGCTCGATATGGGCCATGCTGCGTTGCTCCAGAGCTGCTCGCACGGCCGGTGACAAGCGGTTCTCGGCCGCTCGAATCCGGTGGTCGTCCGAATGCTCGGCGAACTGCGTCGAATAGAGCCCCGGGGTGACGCCCATCGTTGTCACGGTCTTCAGAATTGCTGAATACCCTTCGCCGAAGCTGCTCACTGCCAGAGTCGCAATCCACAGTCTTCGCACCAGAATGCAAATGCTTGGAGGATAACTTCGAAACACACGCGATGAAACTTTCATTCGAATTTTTTGTGATTCCTCCCAAGCCCGGGTCCAATAACTCGTCCTCCGAAAGAAAAAAACTGGGCCGTGAAAAAGGCCGATTTCAGGCAGGTGCATTTTCTTGTTCAACAGCGAATAACAAACATTTCCGTTCCGTATTCGGAATAACCGTTTCAGGGGTGGATTCTAAACACTTTTATGGATCCAAAAATTCAATTTAAGATATCAATTTTTTGAACCAAAAGATAGTAAACCTCCCCTTAAATCAGGTTGGGGTTGAAGTAGGAATATTCCGCAATGTCCCACAGCAAATTCCGCATTTTTTTCAACAGAAATTAGCCGAGGGAAAAAAATTGTTGCAGTACTTATTGAACACCCCTCGCAAAATGCTTACTGTCCTAAATGGATAGATACTACTTACTTTACGCGAGCTGGCCCAGAGCACTGCACACAACTATAGGTTTCCCCTGGCACTGGATTCTATTTCCTCTTTTGTGTCGCCACGTGGCGTAGCACCATACGCAACTCCTGTAGAAGTCTTGACGATATCAAGGAGCTTCATACAGGTAGTGACGAGTCACACCTCCTTTACAAAAGATATTCAGGCAAGACAGCTATTTGCTAGTAATTACGGTTCCGGCAGAGAGCTGTCGCTATTGTACAGGCAATGAGATGATAAGCAGACAAAACCATGTATTTGTCGTAAATAATTTTACCTGTTTTGAATATTATGTCTTCCGTTAATTACTGTTGATTTTATGTATTTAATTAAGAGAGTGGGAAATACAGGGCGAGTCAAAAGCCCTTGGACACCTTCATAAGTTGGAAGATTAAAGGGAAAATTGAAGTCTGATGAGGGCAACATGGGTTTGATGTGGGGCCGCAACTTTGGAGTGAATGTCATTTATGGCCGCCATCTTGAAATCCGCCATTTTGAATCCAAGTCTTTTTTTTTTCTTTTTAATGGGAAGGGGGTGTATGACACATCGAATAACACTCGCCTGAGCTCTGGAATTTAGTGGTGTAATTTGTTTTTCTCTATACTGTACAGTTTAGAGGTTATTAATGTTCAAAGTTGGGAAATTACCTTCACACCCATTTTAGATCACATGGAACAAAGAGAGAGATGAGTCGGTAACAAGGTAACTTTCGACATTAGTAACTTCTAAACTGTACAAGATAGACAAAGACGAATTACAGCACTCTATTCCAGAGCTCAAGCGAGTGTTATTTGATGTGTCATACACCCCCCTTCCCATTAAAAAAAAAAATGAGTTGATGTTAAAAAATATATCGGCACAACCACTTCTTTATAGTGTAAAACACTAAGATTTACGCGTTTCGGAAGTCAAGCTTCCATCATCAGAATAATAAAAAGTAAAAGAACCTGTTAAAACTCGCTAAAATGGAACATGCACCAGGCACAATAAAATTCATAATAAAATTAAAACATCGTGGCTACTTTCCTTGTTGCGGCCGTGTCTTCCAAGGTACAACAACAATGGAAGTAGCCACGATGTGTTAATTTTATTATCAATTTTATTGTGCCTGGTACATGTTCCATTTTAGCGAGTTTTAATAGGTTCTTTTAAATGCGAACATTTTTTAGGTTAAGCTTTACCGTGACTGTTACTGACATTAAATGAAACTGACATTAAATGAAACAACAAGTTTACTGTTGCCAGTCACCGTTTTATTTTTTCCACGACGCGTTTCGAAGATTTAAACCTCCATCATCGGGTGGATTTACATTAGTTAGTATTACGTATGTGTGTATGTTGTGTTACGACTTTGGAGGAAGTTGTGGCACTGCCTAGTGGAGAAACAAGACACTATTTCAGAATATGGTTTTGGATAACTTTTGACAAAAAATTAAACTGATATCTAATGGTAAACTTTAATAAGTAAACTAGAGTACCTCCAGTGGTCACAAAGTGTCTTGTTTCTCCACTAGGCAGTGCCACAACTTCCTCCAAAGTCGTAACACAACAGACACACATACGTAATACTAACTAATGTAAATCCACCCGATGATGGAGGTTTAAATCTTCGAAACGCGTCGTGGAAAAAATAAAACGGTGACTGGTAACAGTAAACTTGTTGTTTCATTTAATGTCAGTTTCATTTAAGGTTCTTTTACTTTTTATTATCCTGATGAAGGAAGCCTGACTTCCGAAGCGTGTCAATCTTAGTGTTTTACACTATAAACAAGTGGTTGAGCCGATATATTTTTTAACACTGACATTCACAACCACGACCTCTCATCCAGAATGGGTAAAATCAAACAATGACTTGAATCCAAAATGGTGGATTTCAAGATGGCGGCCATGAATGGCATTCACTCCAAAAGTTACGGCCTCACCTCAAGCCTATGTTCCCATCATCACATTTCAATTTTCCCTTTAATATTCCAACTCATGAAGGTGTCCCAGGACTTTTGACTGGCTCTGTATTTTTTTGTTACCTACGATATTGATCGAAGCTGACGAAATGAATTAAATTTTTGATGCGGCCGCTACTCGAACTAGGGTCTTCTCCCTTGTCAGGCAGAAATGCTAACTGTTACACCACCACTGCCTAGCAAGCGAGAAGACCCGGGTTCGAGTACCGGCCACATCACAAATTTTAATTCATTTCGTCAACTTCGGTCATTATCGTAGATAATAATTTGGAAATTTTCTATGGGACAAATTGATGAGATCATCGGTCCCTAGGCTTACACACTACTTAACTTACTGCGACAATACACACACCCATGCCCGAGGGAGGACTCGAACCTCTGATAGGGGGAGCCGCGCCGAGACTGGCAAGGCGCCCCAGACCGCACGCCTACAACGCGCCTTTAGTAGAGTGCATGAATGTGTAAATGAGAACGAATACGATACGTGAATACTGTATACTAAATTAGTATACACGGTGTTACAAAAAGGTACGGCCAAACTTTCAGGAAACATTCCTCACACACAAATAAAGAAAAGATGTTATGTGGACATGTGTCTAGAAACGCTTACTTTCCATGTTAGAGCTCATTTTAGTTTCGTCAGTATGTAATGTACCTCCTCGATTCACCGCCAGTTGGCCCAACTGAAGGAAGGTAATGTTGACTTCGGTGCTTGTGTTGACGTGCGACTCATTGCTCTACAGTGCTAGCATCGAGCACATCAGTACGTAGCATCGACAGGTTAGTGTTCATCACGAACGTGGTTTTGCAGTCAGTGCAATGTTTACAAATGCGGAGTTGGCAGATGCCCATTTGATGTACGGATTAGCACGGGGCAATAGCCGTGGCGCGGTACGTTCGTATCGAGACAGATTTCAAGAACGGAGGTGTCCCGACAGGAAGACGGTCGAAGCAATTGATCGGCGTCTTAGGGAGCACGGAACATTCCAGCCTATGACCCGCGACTGGGGAAGACCTAGAACGACGAGGACACCTGCAATGGACGAGGCAATTCTTCGTGCAGTTGACGATAACCCTAATGTCAGCGTCAGAGAAGTTGCTGCTGTACAAGGTAACGTTGACCACGTCACTGTATGGAGAGTGCTACGGGAGAACCAGTTGTTTCCGTACCGTGTACAGCGTGTGCAGGCACTATCAGCAGCTGGTTGGCCTCCACGGGTACACTTCTGCGAATGGTTCATCCGACAATGTGTCAATCCTCATTTCAGTGCAGATGTTCTCTTTACGGATGAGGCTTCATTCCAACGTGATGAAATTGTAAATTTTCACAATCGACATGTGTGGGCTGACGAGAATCCGCACGCAACTGTGCAATCACGTCATCAACTCAGATTTTCTGTGAACGTTTGGGCAGGCATTGTTGGTGATGTCTCGATTGGGCCCCATGTTCTTCCACCTACGCTCAATGGAGCACGTTATCGTGATTTCATACGGGATACTCTACCTGTGCTGCTAGAACATGTGCCTTTACAAGTACGACACAACATGTGGTTCGTGCACGATGGAGCTCCTGCACATTTCAGTCGAAGTGTTCGTACGCTTCTCAACAACAGATTCGGTGACCGACGGATTGGTAGAGGCGGACCGATTCCGTGGCCTCCACGCTCTCCTGACCTCAACCCTCTTGACTTTCATTTAAGGGGGCAGTTGAAAGATCTTGTCTACGCAACCCCGGTACCAAATGTAGAGACTCTTCGTGCTCGTATTGTGGACGACTGTGATACAATACGCCATTCTCCAGGGCTACATCAGCGTATCAGGGATTCCATGCGACGGAGGGTGGATGCACGTATCCTCGCTAACGGAGGACGTTTTGAACATTTCCTGTCACGCTGGTACGTTCTGTTGCTGTGTGTTTCCATTCCAGGATTAATGTGATTTGAAGAGACGTAATAAAATGAGCTCTAACATGCAAAGTAAGCGTTTCCCGACACGTGTCCACATAATATATTTTCTTTCTTTGTGTGTGAGGAATGTTTCCCGAAAGTTTGGCCGTACCCTATATAGTACCTTGAGAATTGTATCTGGCGAAGGTGAGTGCAATTCACCACTTTGTGGTACTGGAGAAACGGCAAATAATATTCTGAAAGTTTAGTTATGTAAAAAAGGGATAATTTTGTTATTCATGGGTTTTCTGAAATTATTTATAAATTAATCTGGAGAGATACTATGCTCTAATTGGTTAAAAGAGGGCGCTGGATGATTAAAATTAGATCTGCTAGAAGAGAGAGCATTTGCGCGCATTTTGCGGGCTAAGAGAATTGCTTTGTGGACCGTAGAAGAGATCTAAAGCTCAGCTATCAAGACGATCGTATTCATGGAGCTCTGAAGAGATGCTTCAATTTTGCAAAATTGTGGTCTAGAATTGATCGTCGAATGTCGAAAGTGTTTACGTGCAAAGGACAAAGACAGAGGTACGAATTCCAGAACTTTTTGTGTGAACTGTGAACTTTTGGTTCAGATGGTTCAAATGGCTCTGAGCAGTATGGGACTTAACATCTGAGGTCATCAGTCTCCTAGAACTTGGAACTATTTAAACCTAACTAACCTAAGGACATCACACACATCCGTGCCCGAGGCAGGATTCGAACCTGCGACCGTAGCAGCCGCGTGGTTCCGGACTGAAGCGCCTAGAACCGCTCGGCCACCGCGGCCAGCTGTGAACTTTTGGATCAGTAACATCGTCGTGGCGTACTGTGCAGACTGGGGCCGAGAACTGATACTTCAAAGTATCGGACTTGTGCAATACTGAGTGAGCATTCTTTGTCACTGACAACATATTTGTTAATAATCCCGGTGATAGGTTTAAGGTGGCACCACAAGCTGGGTAGTCAGAGTGATTGTGACTGTATGTGAATATAAAAAGTTTGGCAGGAAATACCGGGTGATCAAAAAGTATAAATTCGAAAACTGATTAAATCACGGAATAATGTAGATAGAGAGGTACAAACTGACATACATGCTTGGAATGACGTGGGGTTTTATTAGAACCAAAAAAATACAAACGTTCAAAAAATGTCCGACAGATGGCGCTTCATCTGATCAGAACAGAAATAATTAGCATAACAAAGTAAGACAAAGCAAAGATGATGTTCTTTACAGGAAATGCTCAATATGGCTACCTTCATTCCTCTACAATAGCTGTAGTCAAGGAATAATGTTGTGAACAGCGCTGTAAAGCATGTCCGAAGTTATGGTGAGGCATTGGCATCGAATGTTGTCTTTCAGCATCCCTAGAGATGTCGGTCGATCACGATACACTTGCGACTTCAGGTAACCCCAAAGCCAATAATCGCACGGACTGAGGTCTGGTGACCTGGGAGGCCAAGCGTGACGAAAGTGGCGGCTGAGCACAAGATCATACTAGCAATACTTTTTTTTTTGTTCTAAGAAAACCCCATGTCATTCCAAGCATGTGTGTCAATTTGTACCTCTCTATCTACAGTATTCCGTGGTTTATTAAGTTTTCAAATTTATACTGACTTTTTGATCACCCGGTACATCAGAATTTTCTTACTCTCATTGAACAGCTAGTAAAAACCTGGAAGTGGAGAACATTTGTTATGCACTTTAGGTACGTTTCGTACAGCTGGTTCTGCTACAGCTTGTCTAGTCGGGAAACATTATTGGTTTTCTAACGGGGCAGGCGAGAGTGCTACAGGAGAAGAAAACTTCACCGAAAGGCGGGTGGGGCGTTTTCTGGAGACGCCGCTGCAGCCGTATCTGATCACTCTCTGTGCCGATCTGCAGCAAGTCTTCACAGATTACACCTCTCCACCTTGCTTAGTGGTCTTCTATCACAGGGAATAAACTCCAAGGATTTAAAAGGCTGTCGGTGTATCAGAGCGACATGTGCTGCCCGTACTAGCCGTAAGGTCTCATTTGGCCTACAATATTTGCTCTGTTGCAGAGCTCACCCAGCTGACAATTACGTCGAATCTTACGTTTGTACACCGGATTTGCATCGGAGAGCACGGCGTTTCAATCCCGCGTCCACCCATCCTCATTTAGCTTTCGCATGATTTCCCTAAATCGCCCCAGGAAAATGCCGGGATGGTTCCTTCGAAAGGGCACGGCCGACTTCCTTCCCCATCATTCCCTAATGCAATGAGACCGATGTCCTCGCTGTTTGGCCTTCTCCCTCCAAAAAAACCAAAAAAATGGTTCAAATGGCTCTGAACACTATGGGACAACATCTACGGTCATCAGTACCCTAGAACAGAACTACTTACACCAAACTAACCTCAGGACATCACACACATCCATGCCAGAGGCAGAATTCGAACCTGCGACCGTAGCGGTCACGCGTTTCCAGACTGAAGCGCCTAGAACCGCACGGCCACACCGGCCGGCCCAAATAACCCAACCCTACGGTTATATCGCCTCTCTCTGTCTCTTTCTTTTTTTTATACAGGATGGTCCTTCGATCGTGACCGGGCCAAATACCTGACGAAATAAGCGTCAAAAGAAAAAACTACAAAGAACGAAACTTGTCTAGCTTAAAGGGGGAAACCAGATGGCGCTATGGCTGGACCGCTAGATGGCGTTGCCATAAATCAAACGGATATCAACTGCGTTTTTTAAAAATAGGAACCCAATTTTTTATTACATTTTCGTGTAGTACGTAAAGAAATATGAATGTTTTAGTTGGACCATTTTTCTCGCTTTGTGATAGATGGCGCTGTAATAGTCATAAACGTATGGCTCACAATTTTAGACGAAAAGTTGCTAACAGGTAGGTTTTTTAACTTAAAATACAGATAATAGGTACTTTTGAACATTTTATTTCGGTTGTTCCAATGAGATACATGTACCTTCGCGAACTTATCATTTCAGAGAACGCATGCTGTTACAGCGTGATTACCTGTAAATACCACATTAATGCAATAAATGCTCAAAATGATGTCCGCCAGTCTCAATGCTTTTCCCAATACGTGTAACGACATTCCTCTCAACAGCGAGTAGTTCGCCTTCCGTAATGTTCGCACATGCATTGACAATGCGCTGACGCATGTTGTCAGGCGTTGTCTGTGGATCACGGTAGCAAACATCCTTCAACTTTCCCCACAGAAAGAAATCCGGGGACGTCAGATCCGGTGAACGTGCGGGCCACGGTATGGTGCTTCGACGACCAATCCACCTGTCATAAAATATGCTATTCAATACCGCTCCAACCGCACGCGAGTTATGTGCCGGACATCCATCATGTTGGAAGTACATCGCCATTCTGTCATGCAGTGAAACATCTTGTAGTAACATCGGTAGAACATCACGTAGGAAATCGGCATACATTGCACCATTTAGATTGCCATCGGTAAAATGGGGGCCAATTATCCTTCCTCCCATAATGCCGCACCATACATTAACCCGCCAAGGTCGCTGATGTTCTACTTGTGGCAGCCACCGTGGATTTTCCGTTGCCCAATAGTGCATATTATGTCGGTTTACGTCATCGCTGTTGGTGAATGACGCTTCGTCGCTAAATAGAGCGCGTGAAAAAAATCTGTCGTCGTCCCGTAATTTCTCTTGTGCCCAGTGGCAGAACTGTACACGACGTTCAAAGTCGTCGCCATGCAATTCCTGGTGCATAGAAATATGGTACGGGTGCAATCGATGTTGATGTTGATGTAGCATCCTCAACACCATCGTTTTTGAGATTCCCGATTCTCGCGCAGTTTGTCTGCCACTGATGTGCGGATTAGCCGCGACAGCAGCTCACACACCTACTTGGGCATCATCATTTGTTGCAGGTCGTGGTTGACGTTTCACATGTGGCTGAACATTTCCTGTTTCCTTAAATAACGTAACTATCCGGCGAACGGTCCGGACACTTGGATGATGTCGTCCAGGATACCGAGTAGCACACATAGCACACGCCCGTTGGGCATTTTGATCACAATAGCCATACATCAGCACGATATCGACTTGGTAAACGGCCCATTTTAACACGGGTAATGTATCACGAAGCAAATACCGTCCGTACTGGCGGAATGTTACGTGATACCACGTACTTATACGTTTGTGGCTATTACAGCGCCATCCATCACAAAGCAAAAAAAGTGGTCCAACTAAAACATACGCATTTCTTTACGTACTACACGAATATGTAATAAAAAATGGGGGTTCCTATTTTTAAAAAAACGCAGTCGATATCCGTTTGACCTATGATAGCGCCATCTAGCGGGCCAACCATAGCGCCATCTGGTTTCCCCCTTCAAACTAGATGAGTTTCGTTCTTTGTAGTTTTTTCGTTTGATATATGTATATATATATATATATATATATATATATATATATATATATATAACAAGGAACAAAACTTCTGGTCAGGTGACTACCTACAGGGTTATAAACACAAAATCAAATAGGGGTAATGCAGGAGTAGGTTTAATAATGAATAGGAAAATAGGAATGCGGGTAAGCTACTACAAACAGCATAGTGAACGCATTATTGTGGCCAAGATAGATACGAAGCCCACACCTACTACGGTAGTACAAGTTTATATGCCAACTAGCTCTGCAGATGACGAAGAAATTGAAGAAATGTATGATGAAATAAAAGAAATTATTCAGATTGTGAAGGGAGACGAAAATTTAATAGTCATGGGTGACTGGAATTCGAGTGTAGGAAAAGGGAGAGAAGGAAACATAGTAGGTGAATATGGATTGGAGGACAGAAATGAAAGAGGAAGCCGCCTTGTAGAATTTTGCACAGAGCACAACATAGTCATAACTAACACTTGGTTTAAGAATCATGAAAGATGGTTGTATACATGGAAGAACCCTGGAGATACTAAAAAGTATCAGATAGATTATATAATGGTAAGACAGAGATTTAGGAACCAGTTTTTAAATTGTAAGACATTTCCAGGGGCAGATGTGGACTCTGACCACAATCTATTGGTTATTAAAACTGAAGAAACTGCAAAAAGGTGGGAATTTAAGGAGATGGGACCTGGATAAACTAAAAGAACCAGAGGTTGTACAGAGATTCAGGGAGAGCATAAGGGAGCAATTGACAGCAATGGGGGAAATAAATACAGTAGAAGAAGAATGGGTAGCTTTGAGGGATGAAGTAGTGAAGGCAGCAGAGGATCAAGTAGGTAAAAAGACGAGAGCTAGTAGAAATCCTTGGGTAACAGAAGTAATACTGAATTTAATTGATGAAAGGAGAAAATATAAAAATGCAGTCAGTGAAACAGGCAAAAAGGAATACAAACGTCTCAAAAATGAGATCGACAGGAAGTGCAAAATGGCTAAGCAGGGATGGCTAGAGGACAAATGTAAGGATGTAGAGGCCTATCTCACTAGGGGTAAGATAGATACTGCCTACAGGAAAATTAAAGAGACCTTTGGAGATAAGAGAACGACTTGTATGAATATCAAGAGCTCAGATGGAAACCCAGTTCTAAGCAAAGAAGGGAAAGCAGAAAGGTGGAAGGAGTATATAGAGGGTCTATACAAGGGCGATGTACTTGAGGACAATATTATGGAAATGGAAGAGGATGTAGATGAAGATGAAATGGGAGATATGATACTGCGTGAAGAGTTTGACAGAGCACTGAAAGACCTGAGTCGAAACAAGGCCCACGGAGTAGACAATATTCCATTGGAACTACTGACGGCCGTGGGAGAGCCAGTCCTGACAAAACTCTACCATCTGGTGAGCAAGATGTATGAAACAGGCGAAATACCCTCAGACTTCAAGAAAAATATAATAATTCCAATCCCTAAGAAAGCGGGTGTTGACAGATGTGAAAATTACCGAACTATCAGCTTAATAAGTCACAGCTGCAAAATACTAACACGAATTCTTTACAGACGAATGGAAAAACTAGTAGAAGCCAACCTCGGGGAAGATCAGTTTGGATTCCGTAGAAACACTGGAACACGTGAGGCAATACTGACCTTACGACTTATCCTAGAAGAAAGATTAAGGAAAGGCAAACCTACGTTTCTAGCATTTGTAGACTTAGAGAAAGCTTTTGACAATGTTGACTGGAATACTCTCTTTCAAATTCTAAAGGTGGCAGGGGTAAAATACAGGGAGCGAAAGGCTATTTACAATTTGTACAGAAACCAGATGGCAGTTATAAGAGTCGAGGGACATGAAAGGGAAGCAGTGGTTGGGAAGGGAGTAAGACAGGGTTGTAGCCTCTCCCCGATGTTGTTCAATCTGTATATTGAGCAAGCAGTAAAGGAAACAAAAGAAAAATTCGGAGTAGGTATTAAAATTCATGGAGAAGAAATAAAGACAGCAAAGGACTTGGAAGAGCAGTTGAATGGTATGGACAGTGTCTTGAAAGGAGGATATAAGATGAACATCAACAAAAGCAAAACAAGGATAATGGAATGTAGTCGAATTAAGTCGGGTGATGCTGAGGGAATTAGATTAGGAAATGAGGCACTTAAAGTAGTAAAGGAGTTTTGCTATTTGGGGAGCAAAATAACTGATGATGGTCGAAGTAGAGAGGATATAAAATGTAGGCTGGCAATGGCAAGGAAAGCGTTTCTCAAGAAGAGAAATTTGTTAACATCCAGTATTGATTTAAGTGTCAGGAAGTCATTTCTGAAAGTATTCGTATGGAGTGTAGCCATGTATGGAAGTGAAACATGGACGATAAATAGTTTGGACAAGAAGAGAACAGAAGCTTTCGAAATGTGGTGCTACAGAAGAATGCTGAAGATTAGATGGGTAGATCACATAACTAATGAGGAAGTATTGAATAGGATTGGGGAGAAGAGAAGTTTGTGGCACAACTTGACTAGAAGAAGGGATCGGTTGGTAGGACATGTTCTGAGGCATCAAGGGATCACCAATTTAGTATTGGAGGGCAGCGTGGAGGGTAAAAATCGTAGAGGGAGACCAAGAGATGAATACACTAAGCAGATTCAGAAGGATGTAGGTTGCAGTAGGTACTGGGAGATGAAAAAGCTTGCACAGGATAGAGTAGCATGGAGAGCTGCATCAAACCAGTCTCAGGACTGAAGACCACAACAACAACAACAAATATATATATATTATATATATTATATAATTCAGTTTGTTACGCCAACGGCCTTGCCGCAGTGGTAACACCGGTTTCTTTCAGATGACCGAAGTTAAGCGCTGTCGGGCTGGGCTAGCACTTGGATGGGTGACCATCCGGTGTGCCGAGCGCTGTCGGCAAGCGGGGTGCACTCAGCCCTTGTGAGGCAAACTGAGGAGCTAGTCGATTGAGAAGCAGCGGCTCCGGTCTCGTAAACTAAAATACGGCCGGGAGATGGGTGTGCTAACCACATGACCCTCCATATCCGTATCCAGTGACGCCTATGGGCTGAGGATGACACGGCGGCCGGTCGGTACTAATGCGCCTTCATGGCCTGTTCGGACGGAGTCTTTTTTCTCGGTTTGTTACGGTTGTAATCGTCGCTGTCAGTATATGTAAGTCGTGACGTCGCGTATATTTCGCACATCCAAAATAGAAGGTAAAATATACACTAACAACCATCAATATTGCTACGCAGGCAAACAATTGTGAGTAAAAGTACTAGGTTGGGTTGTGACAATTTACTTTTGTTATCAAGCCACACGACTAGATCAAAAATACGCGTGGTGTGTTCAATAGTCTAGTAGTTATTGGCCAATAAATACGAGGGGGGACCCAAAAGAAACCGGATTGTTGTCATAAAAAATTTATTGACGAACCTTTTTACAAAATTACTTCAGTCACCTTCAAAATACTCTCCATTACATGGGATGCACTTGTCAAGTCTCTTTTCCCACTATTGGAAGCATGTTTGGAACTCTTCAAGTTTGATATTGTCCAGTGCCCTTTGCGAAGCTGTTTTCACCGCCTGCACAGCGTCATGACGCTCCCCTTTTAGCGTTTTTTTCATCGTGGAAATAGGAAAAAGTCACACGGGGCTAGGTCCGGCGAATACGGAGTGTGGGGAACGACGGACCGCCTCTGAGATGCCAAATAGTGGGTCACTCGTAAGGCCGTGTGTGCTGGAGCGTTGGCGTGATGCAGAAACCAGTCACCTGATCGCCAAAGTTCCGGGCGTTTCCTCCTCACATCCTCTCGCAGACGCCTTAAAACATCCAAGTAAAAGTGCCGGTTAACAGTCTGGCCAGGGCGTACGAATTCCCGATGCACAATTCCACGAACATCAAAAAAGGCAGTGATCATCGTCTTCACATTTGACCTCACTCGCCTCGCTTTTTTTCGTCGGGGAGAGTTGGGAGTCCTCCACTGGTTCGACGCTTGCTCGGTTTGTGGGTCATACCCGCAACATCAACTCTCATCCCCTGCAATGACTTTGTTCAGGAAGTTTGGATCAGGCGCAATCTCTGTTTTCAAGTCCTGACACACATTCGTGCGGATGGTTTTTTTCTCCTGTGTGAGAAGGCGCGGAACGAATTTAGTAGCAACACGTCTCGTGTGCAAATCCTCACTCAAAATCCGCTGGCACGAGCTCCAACTGATTCCTGTCTCTGCTGAAATTCGGTCGATCGTTTGGCGACGATCCTCGTTGATCTTCTGGCGGATCTTTTCAATGTTCTCCTCATTTCACGCTGATGAAGGGCGTCCAGAACGTGCTGGGTCATCAACACACATCTCACCACGTTTAAAGCGCCCAAACACTTGAAAACCTGTGTGCGGCGCATAGCGTCCCCCTGGAAAGCTTCCAGAAACATTTGGTGTGTTTCCGTTGCAGTTTTTTTTAGCAGGAAACAAAATTTCACACACACTCTTTGTTCTTTTAGAGTTGCCATAACGACTTCGCAGAGGTAACCCGCCGATAGTCAGAGAAACACAATACCACACTTGCACATTCAGCTCTACACTGACGCCGTCTGCACAGCTGTTTCATGAAGGTCTCTACTAACACCATCTAGCGTGAGAACCCTGCGCTACGTCTACGAGTGCCAGCGCCCTAGGAGCCCGGTTTCTTTTGGGTCCCCCCTCGTAAATATTGTTGCAGAGACACGAATTTAGCTGCGCTGTTATTCTCAATGTTGCCTAAATTCTTTGCTAAACACTGACGTTTTATAGCGTTAATTATGATTTGAGTAATATTTGCGGCACTGAAAGTAAGATTTTTCAGTCAGCGATTTACTCATAAGCAAGACTGAGCCTCGTATTATTAATTATTATCTTCGCATTCGTCGTGCATATTCAATGAAAACTTTTCTGCAAAAAGTATTTTTTTTTTTTTCCTGATAGGAAAAATATCTAGAGTATTTGTATTTAACGTAATGGCTGCGAATGCGCCATTGCGACAAAAGAATGACAGATGGCCAATGATAAAACTTGAGTTCCAGCGATAATTAGTTATTTCTGCCCAATCCCACTCACATGAAGGGAGAGGTAAGATATGAGATTACAAGAGCAAATACTTTTTATACATATATACTCTGAAAGAAACTTACATACAATTAATAAGATCGTGCGTTCAGGAGCAGCCTCGTACAGAAGCGTCTAGTAGGTTCCGGAGCTGACACCAGAGAGATCATTTTATTCGCCCAAATCTTTAACACACAATTATACAGAAATCCCATTGACGTGATATACTCATAGACTTTGTTATTCTTTCTATTTTTTACACAGAAATATATTTATTATTAAATATTTTTATGTTCAAAACCTGTAAAGGTGGAACGTTTTTCTCGTTCAAAAATAATATTCCATCACTGATAGCACGCTTACACACATAAACAGACATAGTTTTGTTCGTAATTGACAGTTCACTTGTGGTTATCCTAACACTTTACAACGGTTTTTAGAAGGATTTCCAGGACACGGTACACATTATCTAGGGATCTAATCTTTTACCGTACGATACATCTTACTAAACACTTTAAGGCTCCAGAACGAAGTCTTTTTTTTCGACGCTCCGAGTTTCGCAACCATGATATCCCTGTGGCTTGGATCAGTGTTTTCACAGCTGTCGTTTGAAATTCCTTGAGAGACTGCTTGATTTAAAACGCTGAATCACTCTAAAGCACGATCGGTTTGCGGTTTTGACCCCAACTTTGATCTCCGCGTCAGGCTATCCTTCCGCAGCAAAGAACGCAGCACGTCATTCTCAATGGAGAGAAGTCTTGCGAAGTAAGAGTGATTTCAGGTGTGCCGCAGGGGAGTGTCGTAGGACCGTTGCTATTCACAATATACATAAATGACCTAGTGGATGACATCGGAAGTTCACTGAGGCTTTTCGCGAATGCTGCTGTGGTATATCGAGAGGTTGTAACAATGAAAAATTAAATTGAAATGCAGGAGGATCTGCAGCGAATTGACGCATGGTGCAGGGAATGGCAATTGAATCTCAGTAGACAAGACATACAAAGAAAGATCCCTTATCATTTAGCTACAATATAGCAGGTCAGCAACTGGAAGCATTTAATTCCATAAATTATCTGGGAGTACGCGTTAGGAGTGATTTAAAATGGAATGACCATATAAAATTAATCGTCGGTAAAGCAGATGACAGACTGAGATTCATTGCAAGAATCCTAAGGAAATGCAATCCGAAAACAAAGGAAGTAGGTTGCAGTACGCTTGTTCGCCCGCTGCTTGAATACTGTTCAATAGTGTGGGGATCCGTACCAGATAGGGTCGATAGAAGAGATAGAGAAGATCCAACGGAGAGCAGCGCGCTTCGTTACAGGATCATTTAGTAATCGCGAAAGAGTTACGGAGATGATAGATAAACTCCAGCGGAAGACTCTGCACGAGAGACGCTCAGTAGCTCGGTACGGGCTTTTGTTGAAGTTTCGAGAACGTACCTTCACCGAGGAGTCAAGCAATATATTGCTCCCTCCTACGTATATCTCGCGAAGGGACCGTGAGGATAAAATCAGGGAGATTAGAGCCCACACAGAGGCATACCGACAATCCTTCTTTCCACGAACAATACGAGACTGGAATAGAAGGGAGAAGCGGTAGAGGTACTCACGGTACCCTCCGCCTCACACAGTCAGTTGGCTAGCGGAGTGTGGATGTAGATGCAGATGTAGACCACATCCAGATATTGTAAATGTCGTGTGGCTAGGGCCTCCCGTCGTGTAGACCGTTCGCCGGGTGCAAGTCTTTCGATTTGACGCCTCTTCGACGACATACGCGTCGATGAGGATGAAATGATGATGATTAGGACAACACAACATCCAGTCCCTGATCGGAGAAAATCTCCGACCCAGTCGGGAATCGAACCCGGGCCCTTAGGATTGACATTCTGTCGCGCTGACCACTCAGCTACCTGGGGCGGACATCGAGATATTTAACCCTGTGAACGCATTGTAGGATCGGGTTCCGTCTCCCAATGACTGAAGTGGGTCACTCGAACAGGTGCGAGCCACGCTCATCGCCGGATGCCCAGTCTGACTGCCGCCTTCAAGTTGTCGCCTGTGGGCATTAGTTTTTCCTTATTGCTGGAAAACGGGGCCACGTCGTCGACGAATGTGAGGTCAATCAAAAATGGTATTCAAAAATGGTTCAAATGGCTCTGAGCACTATGGGACTTAACATCTGTGGTCATCAGTCCCCTAGAACTTAGAACTACTTAAACCTAACTAACCTAAGGACTCACACACATCCATGCCCGAGGCAGGATTCGAACCTGCGACTGTAGCAGACCCGCGGTTCCGGACTGCAGCGCCTAGAACAGCACATCCACCACGACCGGCAAGAGGTATTGTTGTTGTGGTCTTCAGTCCTGAGACTGGTTTGATGCAGCTCTCCATGCTACTCTATCCTGTGCAGGCTTCTTCATCTCCCAATACCTACTGCAACCTACATCCTTCTGAATCATCTCTTGGTCTCCCTCTACGATTTGTACCTTCCATGCTGCCCTCCAATACTAAATTGGTGAACCCTTGATGCCTCCGAATACATCCGACCAACCGATCCCTTCTTCTGGTCAAGTTGTGCCACAGATTCCTCTTCTCCCTGATTCTATTCAGTACCTCCTCATTAGTTATGTGATCTAATCTTCAGCATTCTTCTGTAGCACCACATTTCGAAAGCTTCTATTCTCTTCTTGTCTAAACTATTTATCGTCCACGTTTGACTTCCATACATGGCTACACTCCATACAAATACTTTTAGAAACGACTTCCTAACACTTAAATCTATACTCGATGTTAGCAAATTTCTCTTCTTCAGAGACTTTCCTAGCCATTGCCAGTCTACATTTTATATCCTCTCTACTTCGACCATCATCAGTTAGTTTGCTCCCCAAATAGCAAAATTCCTTTACTACTTTAAGCCCCTCATTTCCTCCCCGAACTTAAGTCCTTGTGACTTTGATTTGATTCTGAAGATGGAGGAACCACTTCGTGGCATTCGCTTCATAACTGTTGAAACGTCCCCTTAGAAAAATTATAAATGACTGTGCTTAAGCTGACACACAATATTTTTTTAGCGCCACGCAATCTGACTTTCAATAATCCCTACAAAAGAATGGCCCTGACTAACATTAACCTATACCTTTCACAAATCACTTACCTCACAAAAATCTTCGTTACTCGAACTACTGCAATACAAGCGAGCGCCACTACTGCCAGCTAAATAAAAGATTCAAACTACGGAAGGCACTAACTACTGATGGGCATAGTTAGCAAATGAAAGATTTTAATAGAGAACAAACAATGTATTTACCTTAATAGTCATAATATATATAGCAGTTCATGACATCCAGTCTTACAAGTTTCAAAACTCCGCCATTTCTCTCCCCATATCCACCACTGCTGGCGGCTCACCTCCAACTGCGAAACGCTACGCGCTGTTAACATCCAACTGCCGCTACCCAACACTACAATGGCAGACAACAATGCAAAGTAGCCACAGACTGCACACAGGACAGCCAGTGATTTTCATTCAGAGCGCTACGTAACGTTGCCAATAAGAAAACATAAACAGCCTACTTACACTGTTCCAGAGATTCGACAGGCAGTAGACCGCTCCATTCGCACCATCAACAGAACAGGCTCTGCTAACGGTATACTACGCGTTTCACACAGCTGCCAACGGGTTATACACAACGCTGGTGACTACTTTGATGGAAAGTAACAGGTGCAAAAATGTAAGTCTTTTGTATCGGTTGTGAATAAATAGTTGCCACTATGTAAGTTCCAACCCTCGTATATAGCCTTTTCCGTAACCTTTCAGGAAATATACAGGTCCTAACGTGCCAAGGCGACGAAATTTGGATCCCTTCCTTACTAATCTCTGTAACCAGTAAATTACAGAGCCTGGTCAATTATGCGGCGGTACTCCCAAAAGTAAGGTATCCTATTTTTATAAGTACATAGACCTGTTTATTTCTACAATGGTTTACATCAGTTTACAGCTTGAACATTTAGCTGTTTGTCGACATAATCACCATTTCTGTCAGTGCATTTTTGTATACGCTGCGGCAGTTTTTGTATGCCCATGTCATACCAGCTCTCCGCCATGGTGTTCAGAAAGTTATGAACCTCTTCTTTCGCCTCGTCGTCGGAGCTGAATCGCTTTGACGATGTGAAAGAAGAGGTTCATAACTTTCTGAACAGCATGGCGGCGAGCTGGTATGACATGGGCATACAAAAACTGCCACGGCGTCCACAAAAATGCATCGACAGAAATGGTGATTATGTCGAAAAATAGATAAATGTTCAAGCTGTAAGCTATTGTAGAAATGAACAGGTCTATGTACAGGGTTATTACAAATGATTGAAGCGATTTCACAGCTCTACAATAACTTTATTATTTGAGATATTTTCACAATGCTTTGCACACACATACAAAAACTCAAAAAGTTTTTTTAGGCATTCACAAATGTTCGATATGTCAATGAATGGAGCTACAGTGAATTTATGAAATCGCTTCAATCATTTGTAATAGCCCTGTACTTATAGAGAAATAGGAGACCTTACTTTTGGGATTACCCTCGTATATTAGTACGAAATGCTTCTTCTCATTTTAATCCCGACGGTTACGCGGGAAAACTACGGCACGCACCCGAACTGAGCACACAATTCTTATTCGCTCTTTCTTTTTTTTTTACCATAGCGAAATTTACTGGTTACCTCATTTACATATTAGTTTGCTAGAACATTTCTAACGCAGGTCTGACGACCGTGAGGCTCATGAATGACCATTACTTATGCGTGGCTGCCATTTCGCAGCGTGCGTTTCGCACACGCCGTCGGTGTTTAATGATGCCATAACGCTTCAGAGAATGGACATAAATCACCGTAATTCAGTTGCTCGGCTGTGCGCCCTACTCCGTGCCGAATGACTACAGTGAGTAAAAAAAGAAAAAAAGGAATGAAAGCTCCACGTGCCGAAACCGCGCGGCCAATCACAGAAATTACAGTTTCCAGCTCCAGCAGCCCCACTCTGCCCCCGAACTCCCCCCAGTTTTTTTGACGGACGCCCCAGAGTCACGCGATAGAATCGTTGCTTACCTCCTCTCCCCCCCCCCCCCCTCCCCACTGCTGGAGTTATTTCCGTTGCGGCTATGGTGCGCTGCGACTTAACTTCCCCGGTCCTCCCCCCCCCCCCCCCCCCCTTCCCGACCGACTTGTAATAACAGCCGATCTGCCGCCTTGTAAAGTCAGCGATGGTTCGTTTACAGATAAAGTCGTACCAGTCTCGCATTCCCACACAGTTAAAACAGATTTTATATACAGCGTGGTCCATTGATAGTGATCGGGCCAAATATCACACGAAGTAAGCATCAAACGAAAAAACTGTAAAGAACGAAACTCGTCTGGCTTGAAGGGGGAAACCAGATGGCGCTATGCTTGGCCCGCTAGATGGCGCTGCCATAGGTCAAACGGATATCAACTGCGTTTTTTTCAAATACCGACCCCCAATTTTTTATTACATATTCGTGTACTACGCAAAGAAATATGAATGTTTTACTTGGACCACTTTTTTCACTTTGTGATAGATACCGCTGTAATAGTCACAAACGTATAAGTACGTGGTATCACGTAACATTCCACCAGTGCGGATGGTATTTGCTTCGTAATACATTACCTGTGTTAAAATGGACCGTTTATCAATTGCGGAAAAGGTGGATGTGCTGATGTATGACTATTCTGATCAAAATGCCCAACGGGCGTGTGCTATGTATGCTGCTCGGTATCCTGGACGACATCATCCAAGTGTCCGGACCGTTCGCCGAATAGATACGTCATTTAAGGAAACAGGAAATGTTCAGCCACACGTGAAACGTCAACTACGACCTGCAACAAATCATGATGCCCAAGTAGGTGTTTCAGCTGCTGTCGCGGCTAATCCGCACATCAGTAGCACACAAACTGCGTGAGAATCGGGAATCTCAAAAACGTCGGTGTTGAGAATGCTACATCGACGTCGATTGCACCCGTACCGTATTTCTATGCACCAGGAATTGCATGGCGACGGCTTTGAACGTCGTGTACAGTTCGGCCACTGGGCACAAGAGAAATTACGGGACGATGAAAGATTTTTTTGCACGCGTTCTATTTAGCGACGAAGCGTCATTCACCAGCGGTAACGTAAACCGGCATAATATGCACTGTTGGGCAACGGAAAAGCCACGATGGCTGCGACAAGTGGAACATCAGCGGCCTTGGCGGGTTAATGTATGGTGCGGCATTATGGGAGGAAGGATAATTGGCCCCCATTTTATCGATGGCAATCTAAATGGTGCAATGTATGCTGATTTCCTACGTAATGTTTTACCGATGTTGCTACAAGATGTTTCACTGCATGACAGAATGGCGATGTAATTCCAACATGATGGATGTCCGGCACATAGCTCGCGTGCGTTTGAAGCGGTACTGAATAGCATATTTCATGACAGGTGGATTGATCGTCGAAGCACCATACCGTGGCCCGCACGTTCACCGGATCTGACGTCCCCGGATTTCTTTCTGTGGGAAAAGTTGAAGGATGTTTGCTATCGTGACCCACCGACAACGCCTGACAACATGCGTCAGCGCATTGTCAATGCATGTGCGAACATTACGGAAGGCGAACTACTCGCTGTTGAGAGGAATGTCGTTACACGTATTGCGAAAAGCATTGAGACTGGCGGACATCATTTTGAGCATTTATTGCATTACTGTGGTATTTACAGGTAATCACGCTGTAACAGCATGCGTTCTCTGAAATGATAAGTTCGCAAAGGTACATGTATCTCATTGGAACAACCGAAATAAAATGTTCAAAAGTACCTACTATCTGTATTTTAATTTAAAAAAACTACCTGTTAGCAACTGTTCGTCTAAAATTGTTAGTCATATGTTTGTGACTTTTACAGCGCCATCTATCACAAAGGGGAAAAAGTGGTCCAACTGCAACATTCATATTTCTTTACGTACTGCACGAATATGTAATAAAAAATGGGGGTTCCTATTTTAAAAAAACACAGTTCATATCCGTTTGACCTATGGCAGCGCCATCTAGCGGGCCAACCATAGCGCCATCTGGTTTCCCCCTTCAAGCTAGACGAGTTTCGTTCTTTCTAGTTTTTTCGTGTGACGCTTATCTCGTGAGATATTTGGCGCGTTCACGATCAATCGACCACCGTGTGTAATTGTTATTTACATATTTCTTATCTTGTAAATATTTTTCATCAGTTTATTACTTTGACTTATTTATGTTTTGACCTGGTTGATTTTCTATTGACATATTTCAACATTGCAAGCCTAACACAGTGTAGGAAAATTGCTGGCATTCATCACAGCTCCCAGTCGTCTCCGAATGTGTAAACACAGGCCCTGTATGATTTCCAAAGCAAGCCTGTAGCGTTCTTCTTACAAAATGGCGGCAATTTCACATAACAATGATGAACGTCGTTTATGCAACCATCTGTTGAATGTAGACCACAAAGGCCCAATACTATTGTAATCTGGAGACTCTGCTGGCCGAGAGAGAAGCGAAAACTCATCTTCGCGCTAAGAAAACGAGTCGTGGATGACGCGAGCCTTGTGAACAGGGGGCGCTGCCACCTGGAGCATCACCCCTGGGGAACAAACACTGTACCGTGGGCTCCAACTGACAAGCCAAAACTGACAAATAATCCATGACAGTAATGCGACGCAGCAGGGTAACCATGTTGTTGTTGTTGTTGTTGTTGTTGTGGTCTTCAGTCCAGAGACTGGTTTGATGCAGCTCTCCATACTACTCTATTCTGTGCAAGCTTCTTCATCTCCCAGTACCTACTGCAACCTACATCCTTCTGAATCTGCTTAGTGTATTCATCTCTTGCTCTCCCTCTACGATTTTTACCCTTCACGGTGCCCTCCAATACTAAATTGGTGATCCCTTGATGCCTCAGAACATGTCCTACCAACCGATCCCTTCTTCTAGTCAAGTTGTGCCACAAACTTCTCTTCTCCCCAATCCTATTCAATACTTCCTCATTAGTTATGTGATCTACCCATCTAATCTTCAGCATTCTTCTGTAGCACCACATTTCGAAAGCTTCTATTCTTTCTTGTCTAAACTATTTATTGTCCATGTTTCACTTCCATACATGGCTACACTCCATATAAATACTTTCAGAAACGACTTCCTAACACTTAAATCTATATTCGATGTTAACAAATTTCCTTGCCATTGCCAGTCTACATTTTATATCCTCTCTACTTCGACCATCATCAGTTATTTTGCTCCCACAAATAGCAAAACTCCTTTACTACTTTAAGTGTCTCATTTCCTAATCTAATTCCCTCCGCATCACCCGACCCAACTCGACTACACTCCATTATCCTCGTTTTGCTTTTGTTGATGCTCATCTTATACCCTCCTTTCAATACACTGTCCATTCCGTTCAACTGCCTTTCCAAGTCCTTTGCTGTCTCTGACGGAATTACAATGTCATCGGCAAACTTCAAAGTTTTCATTCCTAACCATAGAACTTGTGAAATACCGAAATGATCATCTAAGCTCCGCCATGTTTCACTCTTGGGAGGTAAAATCGGCCAGAATTTGGAAATAGTGTGAAAGAACTCGCTTACAGCTAAATGAGTTGCTTCTGTTGCTCCATTGTCCAGGTTTTGTTGATTCAGCACAAAATTTTGTATTACGGCCGTTTGCATCATTATAAGTGGTTTTGGAATTCCCCCCCCCCCCCCCCCTTTCGTGTTGTTTTGTTGCAGAAAGTGTTCCCGAGCGTGATATTCAGTTCTGCACTGACTTTTGCCACTGTCCTCTAACTTTTCCTCACAATCCTCTTCAATGACCGTCCGCCACAATCACTCAACACACAATTTCGTCTTTGGTGTCACTTACTGCATGATGTATTCCCACTTCCCCTGTATGTGGTATAAATACGGTGCATCTTGAAACACTGCGACTACCTTGGTTACAGAACCACTCACTATACGAGCGCCAACAATTTTGCAACGTTCGAATTTATTTAGCTCCGACTTATCACATTCACAACTACATTGTTCTGAACACGACTGATCCTTGCAACGTTTTGAGGACGGTTCTCAGGCGCCGTCTGTGGTCAAATACAGCAGGGCAACCTGCAGTCTGTGCTGGCGCCTGCATTTATGTTCAAGAAAGCGTGTCTCGTGGTGTTTCAATACTTTCTACATCTACATGATTACTCTGCAATTCACATTTAAGTGCTTGGCAGAGGGTTCATCGAACAACAATCATTCTATCTCTCTACCATTCCACTCCCGAACAGCGCGCAGGAAAAACGAACACCTAAACTGTTAGAACTCTGATTTCTCTTATTTTATTTTGATGATCATTCCTACCTCTGTAGGTTGGGCTCAACAAAATATTTTCGCATTCGGAAGAGAAAGTTGGTGACTGAAATTTCGTAAATAGATCTCGCCGCGACGAAAAACGTCTTTGCTTTAATGACTTCCATCCCAACTCGCGTATAATACCTGCCACACTCTCTCCCCTATTACGTGATAATACAAAACGAGCTGCCCTTTTTTGCACCCTTTCGATGTCCTCCGTCAATCCCACCTGGTAGGGATCCCACACCGCGCAGCAATATTCTAACAGAGGACGAACGAGTGTAGTGTAAGCTGTCTCTTTAGTGGACTTGTTGCATTTTCCGAGTGTCCTGCCAATGAAACGCAATCTTTGGATCGCCTTCCCCACAATATTATCTATGTGGTCTTTCCAACCGAAGTTGTTCGTAATTTTAACACCCAGGTACTTAGTTGAATTGACAGCCTTGAGAATTGTACTATTTATCGAGTAATCGAATTCCGACGGATTTCTTTTGGAACTCGTCTGGATCACCTCACACTTTTCGTTATTTAGCGTCAACTGCCACCTGCCACACCATACAACAATCTTTTCTAAATCGCTTTGCAACTGATACTGGTCTTCGGATGACCTTACTAGACGGTGAATTACAGCATCATCTGCGAACAACCTAAGAGAACTGCTCAGATTGTCACCCAGGTCATTTATATAGGTCAGGAACAGCTGAGGTCCCAGGACGCTTCCCTGGGGAACACCTGAGATCACTTCAGTTTTACTCGATGATTTGCCGTCTATTACTACGAACTGTGACCATCCTGACAGGAAATCACGAATCCAGTCGCACAACTGAGACGATATCCCATAGGCCCGCAGCTTGATTAGAAATCGCTTGTGAGGAACGGTGTCAAAAGCTTTCCGGAAATCTAGAAATACGGAATCAACTTGAGATCCCCAGTCGATAGCGGCCATTACTTCGTGCGAATAAAGAGCTAGCTGCGTTGCACAAGAACGATGTTTTCTGAAACCATGCTGATTACGTATCAATAGATCGTTCCCTTCGAGGTGTTTCATAATGTTTGAATACAGTATATGCTCCAAAACCCTACTGCAAACCGACGTCAATGATATAGGTCCGTAGTTCGATGGATTACTCCTACTACCCTTCTTAAACACTGGTGTGACCTGCGCAATTTTCCAATCTGTGGGTACAGATCTGTCAGTGAGCGAGCGGTTGTATATGATTGCTAAGTAGGGAGCTATCGTATCAGCGTAATCTGAAAGGAACCTAATCGGTATACAATCTGGACCTGAAGACTTGCCCGTATCAAGCGATTTGAGTTGCTTCGCAACCCCTAAGGTATCTACTTCTAAGAAACTCATGCTAGCACCTGTTCGTGTTTCAAATTCTGGAATATTCCATTCGTGTTCCCCGGTGAAGGAATTTCGGAAAACTGCGTTCAATAACTCCGCTTTAGCGGCACAGTCGTCGGTAACAGTACCATCGGCACTGCGCAGCGAAGGTATTGACTGCGTCTTGCCGCTTGTGTACTTTAGATACGACCAGAATTTCTTCGGATTTTCTAACAAATTTCGAGACAATGTTTCGTTGTGGAACCTATTAAAGGCATCTCGCACTGAAATCCGTGCCAAATTTCGCGCGTCTGTAAATTTTTTGTCCAACTCATACACATACATCAAAAAATGTTTTGCATCACCCTGGTTCACAGAACTCCTGAAGATAAACGTCGGCTGTGGGTATCGTATCACAGACACAGCCCCTTTGACTGTTCAGAGGCGTATGAGCAGCGCCTATTAGACAGCCGATCAGTTCCAGTCATTCCACCAGGAAGGAGGTACGGGTCATGTTGTCTGTAGTTCAACCATGCCGATATGGTCAATATCGCGGTTCGATCGTGTCCGCATTGTTACTTTCTGCCAGGTAGAGCTGTCAACAAGTGTCCAGGCGTCTCGGAGTGAACCAAAGCGATGTTGTTCGGACATGGAGGAGATACAGAGAGACAGGAACTGTCGATGACATGCCTCGGTCAGCCGCCCGAGGGCTACTACCGCAGTGGGTGACCGCTACCTACGGATTATGGCTCAGAGGAACCCTGACAGCAACGCCACCATGTTGAATAATGCTTTTCGTGCAGCCACAGGACGTCGTGTTACGACTCAGACTGTGCGCAATAGGCTGCATGTTGCACAACTTCACTCTAGACGTCCATGGCGAGATCCATCTTTGCAACCGCGACACCGAGCAGCGCGGTACAGATGGGCCAAACAACGTGCCGAACGGACAGCTCAGGATTGGCATCACGTTCTCTTCACCGCATATGCCTTCAACCAGACAATCGTCGGAGACGTGTTTGGAGGCAACCCGGTCAGGCTGAACGCATTAGACACACTGTCCAATGAGTGCAGCAAGGTGGAGGTTCCCTGCTGTTTTGGGGTGGCATTATGTGGGGCCGACGTACGCCGGTGGTCACGGAAGGCGCCGTAACGGCTGTAAGACACGTTAATGCCATCCTCCGACCAATGGTGCAACCACATCGGCAGCACATTGGCGGGGCATTCGACTTCATGGACGACAACAAGGAAAGTAGCGAAGCCTTACAGTCTATACTGTCAATACGTCGATAGATGGCAGCACTTGTGCCACTCTGGTGTACCACTTTGCTTCCTCGTTCGCATCCGCCACTCCCTGTTCTGCGCTCGTAGGCAGCACACGGCGGCTGGTAGACGCGGCGCTCGGCCACCACAGCACAGCCCAAGTGTCGTGATATCATTTGTATACAGGGTGTTACAAAAAGGTACGGCCAAACTTTCAGGAAACATTCCTCGCACACAAATAAAGAAAATATGTTATGTGGACATGTGTCCGGAAACGCTTACTTTCCATGTTAGAGCTCATTTTAGTTTCGCCATTATGTACTGTACTTCCTCGATTCACCGCCAGTTGGCCCAGTTGAAGGAAGGTAATGTTGACTTCGGTGCTTGTGTTGACATGCGACTCATTGCTCTACAGTACTAGCATCGAGCACATTAGTACGTAGCATCGACAGGTTAGTGTTCATCACGAACGTGGTTTTGCAGTCAGTGCAATGTTTACAAATGCGGAGTTGGCAGATGCCCATTTGATGTACGACATGCTGCGTTCTGTTACCTAGGAACTCTTCAATCCAGTCACACAATTGGTCTGATAGTCCATATGCTCTTACTTTGTTCATTAAACGACTGTGAGGAACTGTATCGAACGCCTTGCGGAAGTCAAGAAACACGGCATCTACCTGTGAACCCGTGTCTATGGCCCTCTTGAGTCTCGTGGACTTCTAGTTTCCAGAAAAGTCATTATACTCGAACGTAATACGTGTTCCAAAATTCTACAACTTATCGACGTTAGAGATATAGGTCTATAGTTCTGCACATCTGTTCGACGTCCCTTCTTGAAAACGGGGATGACCTGTGCCCTTTTCCAATCCTTTGGAACGCTACGCTCTTCTAGAGACCTACGGTACACCGCTGCAAGAAGGGGGGCAAGTTCCTTCGCGTACTCTGTGTAAAATCGAACTGGTATCCCATCAGGTCCAGCGGCCTTTCCTCTTTTGAGCGATTTTAATTGTTTCTCTATCCCTCTGTCGTTTATTTCGATATCTACCATTTTGTCATCTGTGCGACAATCTAGAGAAGGAACTACAGTGCATTCTTCCTTTGTGAAACAGGTTTGGAAAAAGAGATTTAGTATTTCGGCCTTTAGTCTGTCATCCTCTGTTTCAGTATCATTTTGGTCGCAGAGTGTCTGGACATTTTGTTTTGATCCACCTACCGCTTTGACACAAGACCAAAATTTCTTAGGATTTTCTGCCAAGTCAGTACATAGAACTTTACTTTCGAATTCATTGAACGCCTCTCGCATGGCCCTCCTCACATTACATTTCGCTTCGCGTAATTTTTGTTTGTCTGCAAGGCGTTGGCTATGTTTGTGTTTGCTGTGAAGTTCCCTTTGTTTCCGCAGCAGTTTTCTAACTCGGTTGTTGTACCGCGGTGGCTCTTTCCCATCTGTTACGATCTTGCTTGGCACATACTCATCTAACGCATATTGTACGATGGTTTTGAACTTTGTCCACTGATCCTCAACACTATCTGTACTTGAGACAAAACTTTTGTGTTGAGCCGTCAGGTACTCTGTAATCTGCTTTTTGTCACTTTTGCTAAACAGAAAAATCTTCCTACCTTTTTTAATATTTCTATTTACGGCTGAAATCATCGATGCAGTAACCAGTTTATGATAGTTGATTCCCTGTTCTGCGTTAACTGTTTCAAATAGTTCGGGTCTGCTTGTCACCAGAAGGTCCAATATGTTATCGCCACGAGTCGGTTCTCTGTCTAACTGCTCAAGGTACTTTTCAGCTAATGCACTTCAAAAAATTTCACTGGATTCTTTGTCCCTGCCACCCGTTATAAACGTTTGAGTCTCCCAGTCTGTATCCGGAAAATTAAAATCTCCACCCGGAACTATAACATGGTCGGGAAATCTACTTGCAATATTTTCCTTCAGGCGCTCAGCCACAATAGCTGCTGCCAGGGGGCCTATAGAGACATCCAATTACCATGTTTGAGCCTGCTTTAACCTTCACCCATATTATTTCTCATTTCAGATCTCCGTCAATTTCCTTCGATACTACTGCACTTTCTATCGCTATAAACACGCCTCCCCCTGCAGTGTCCAGCCTGTCTCTGCGGTATACATTCCAATCTGAGTTTAGGATTTCATTACTGTTTACGTCTGGTTTCAGCCAACTTTCCGTCCCTAGTACTATGTGGACATTGTGACCGTTTATTAATGAAAGCAGTTCTGGGACCTTTCTATAGACGCTCCTGCAGTTTACTATTACCACATTAATATTGTCATTCCGTGTTGCATTTTGCCTACTCCTACCTTGCCGCGTCTCAGGAGGCGTCTTGTCTGGCCTAGGGAGGGAATTCTCTAGCCTAAAAAACCCACGTGCGCGCTCCACACGTACTCCGCTACCCTTGTAGCCGCTTCCTGCGTGTAGTGCACGCCTGACCTATTCAGGGGGACCGTACATTTCTCCACCCTCTCGTACTATTACGGATTTATGAACAGCCCTTGCCGGCCGAAGTGGCCGTGCGGTTAAAGGCGCTGCAGTCTGAAACCGCAAGACCGCTACGGTCGCAGGTTCGAATCCTGCCTCGGGCATGGATGTTTGTGATGTCCTTAGGTTAGTTAGGTTTAACTAGTTCTAAGTTCTAGGGGACTAATGACCTCAGCAGTTGAGTCCCATAGTGCTCAGAGCCATTTGAACCATTTTTGAACAGCCCTTCAGGATTCATGGTGTCAGTTCCCTCCAGCACTACTTCAGACATTATTTGACTCCACGCCACGAAGTGTTGCGGCACTTCTGCGTGCTCGCAGGGACCCTACATGATATTAGGCAGGTGTACCAGTTTCTTTGACTCTTCAATGTATTACGTACACAAAGTCCATTACTGTCCATTAATTATGTTTCCTGGCAGTGACACACCATGGGAAGTTACTTTGGTCCTGAAGTTTTGCACACCAGTGTATTCGGACCGACACGATGTACAAAGAGAAATGACCGTCCGAGGGTGAGTCGCGAGATGTATGAGGGGCGATTGAAAAGTCCGTGCAACAATAAAAACTACTTACGTGTTTGGGGTAAACCTTTTTTATTTTTCGACCTAGTCTCATTTTAGACTTATACACTTCATCCAACACAGTTCTAATTTGTTGATGCCTTCCGAATAATAGGAATTGTCCAAGTCTGCAAAATAACTATTAGTTGCTGCAATCACCTCCTCGTTTGAATAAAATCTTTGTCCCGCCAGCCATTTCTTCAAATTGAGGAACAAGTAGTAGTCCGAGGGAGCCACGTCTGGAGAATAGGGGGGATGTGAAACGAGTTGGAATCCCATTTCCATTAATTTTGCGACCACAACTGCTGAGGCGTGTGCTGGTGCATTGTCGTGATGGACAAGGACTTTTTTGCGGTCCAATCGCCTGCGTTTTTCTTGAGGTCCCACCTGCAATATTTTTACCCTTTTCCAGATAGTCGATGAGGAGTATCCATTGCAAATCCCAAAAGACAGTAGCCACAACCTTTCCGGCCGAGGGAATGGTCTTCGCCTTTTTTGGTGCCTATTCTACTTTGGTAACCCATTGTTTAGATTTTTGTTTGGTGTCAGGAGTGTAGTAATGTATCCATGTTTCATCCACAGTGGCGAAACGACGCTAAAGTCTGCGAATTCTTCCTGAACAGCTGCAAACGATACTTGCAACACTTCGCACGATTCCGTTTTTCGTCAAGCGTGAGCAATCGCGGAACCCATCTTATGGATAGCTTTCTCATGTCCAAACGTTTATGCAAAATATTATGTACCCGTTCATTCGAGATGCCCACAGCACCAGAAATCTCACGCACCTTAACTCTTCTGTCATCCATCACCAAATCATGGAATTTATCAATGATTTCTGAAGTCGTAACCTCCACAAGGCATCCAGAACGTTCAGCATCACTTGTGGACATATGGCCACTCGGAAAATTTTGAAACCGCTTATAAGGTGTTCTGATCGAAGGTGCAGAGTGGCCGTAATGAATATCAAGCTTCTCTTTAGTCTGCTGAGGCGTTTCGCCTTTCATAAAGAAATGTTTAATCACCGCACCAAATTCTTTTTCGTCCTTTTTTTTTTTTTTTTTTTTTATGCGACCACAACTGATGAGGCGTATGCTGGTGCATTGACATGATGGAAAAGGACTTTTTGCGGTCGAATCGCCAGCGTTTTTCTTGCGGTCCCAACTGTAATATTTTTACCCTTTTCCAGATAGTCGATGAGGATTATCCCTTGCAAATCCGCAAAGACAGTCGCCATAACCTTGATTCACACGAATGCCAAACACAAAGAAACAGACAAATATGGCTGGAACTTGGTGTGCGTTCGTTCCAAAGATGCTGCTAACTAAACATGACCTCGATACGCGCCGGTGGAGTCACCTCTCTGACTTTGCACGAACTTTTCAAAAGCCCCTCGTAAATGGTGCAGTCGGCGTTGCCCCGCTCTGGACGGGACCAGCAGCTAGTGCCAATAAGGAGCGCCGCTTGCGCACGCGCCGGATAACAGAATGGGAGCAGCAGGCAGTCGGGCGAGGCGGCAGACAAAGGGCGAACGAGGAAAAGGGGATCAGAGGGCGTAAAAGGGGCCGGCGGCAGGAAGAAATACGCGACGGAGATCGCTTCCGCGGGATGTTGCAGGGTGGCCATTGATTGGCCGGGCTGCGAGCCTACACGTCACTCCCTCACCCCCACCGCTCCCTTTGCACGGATGTCCCAAGGGCACACACACACACACACACACACGCACACACAGGCGGCAGCCAAAGGTCACGGGGCCGGCCGGACTGCACAGCGCCAGCTATGACGTCACGGTCCTGCGACGGTGGAGCCGCCTGCCGGTCGAGCGGAGAAAACCGGCGGAGCGGCAGGGGTAGGGGAAGGTGGGCGCGAGCAGGGGAGCGGAAAAAATAAATAGCTGAAGGTCGCGCGCTGCCGCCCCCGCAGCCGCGGGTCATTCTTCCGCCGCCGACGCGAAAGTAAACAGGGCGGCGGCGGGGGAGGCGGTGTGCCGAGCTGGAGCTGCGTGGGGGGCGTTTGTTTTATTTATCGCCAGTCGAGCGGATACCGAGCCGGCCGGACTGGCCGAGCGGTTCTAGGCACTACAGTCTGGAACCGCGCGACTGCTACGGTCGCAGGTTCGAATCCTGCCTCGGGCATGCTTGTGTGTGATGTCCTTAGGTTAGTTAGGTTTAAGTAGTTCTAACAACGGAACCTCCCCATCGCACCCCCCTCAGATTTAGTTATAATTTGGCACAGGGGATAGGCCTTGAAAAACTGAACACAGATCAATCGAGAAAACAGGAAGAAGTTGTGTGGAACTATGAATGGGACCACGGCCCGCCTGTGCTGACATTATCCTTGATGTTGCCTATGTTGCTCATGGGCTACTCAGTTTGTATATTTTGCTTATGTTTTTCATAGTTCCACACAACTTCTTCCTGTTTTCTCGATTGATCTGTGTTCAGTTTTTCAAGGCCTATCCACTGTGCCAACTTATAACTAAATCTGAGGGGGGTGCGATGGGGAGGTTCCCTTGTAAGTTCTAGGGGACTGATGACCACAGATCTTAAGTCCCATAGTGCTCAGAGCCTTCGAGCGGATACCGCCGTTGTACAACGCGAGGTTCTTGCTCCGAGCATGCCAATGTACCGGAGGGAGAGGATGAAATACAGAAACCAAACGACGAAAAAAACGACTTATACACAATATTGCAACAAGTAAGCCCTCGGTCACAAAAACTGGTTTCGACGCTACTATGAGCGTCGTCTTCAGAATTAGACTAACTGTTCTAAAACATATTAGGTATATAGTACATGAATAAAATTAATGTTTGTACTGACTCGAAAATGTGCAGTACTTACAAGTCACATAGTAAAAAAGATCTGAGCCGTTAAGGGGACGTCAAGTGAGATGGCGAGCCGCCAAGGGCTGCTCGTACTGTGGACAAGGGTTACAACAAGGCTGAGGTACACACTTTAGAAAGTGTGGGCAAGTAAACATGGCGTGGCTACGAGCGCCATCTAGTAGACGCAGAAACAACTAGGCTACTGTACATTCAAAATTAGACACATGAAATTGTGATGAAGCTGATTCTTGCATAACGTAAGCATTAATAATAACAGGATGAAGTTACATATTTATCTGCTTTAAATAGAGATACATTTTGTAACGTAAAAACGTTAGTTATGACATACAAGAAAACAGCAAAGATGTTACAGGAAAACAACATTTCGGTAAACTGCATGAGGAAGTCTGAATCAAAGATAAAGCGACGGCTTTATACGGTCAAAAAAGTTTTTATTTCGCAGCTGCAGCTGTTCGTTGAGAATGAGGCCATCATGACGAGTGAGATGTTTGAAAATCTCAAATTCCTCGAAGACATCTAACCTACGCTCCTGTCTTGTTGCAACCCTTGTCCACAGTACGAGCAGCCCTTAGCGGCTCGCCATCTCACAACTGTTCATGACGCCGCCTTAACGCCTCAGATCCTTTTTAAAATTTGACTTGTAAGTACTGAATCTTTTCCAGTCAGTACAAACTTTAATTTTATTAATGTACTATATACCTAATGTTTTAGTACAGTTAGTCTAATTCTGAAGACGACGCTCATAGTAGCGTCGAAACCAGGTCAATTTTGACTTAATTTTTGTGACCGAGGGCTTATTTGTTCCAATATGATTCTGACACGGTCACTGAACCTTAGCAGCTATGTTCAAAGTTTTACTTATACATAAATTTATAGTGTTTAGAGGATTGGTTAAAAACAGTCATGGTTGCAATTTCAAATGGTTCAAATGGCTCTGAGCACTATGCGACTTAACTTCTGAGGTCATCAGTCGCCTAGAACTTAGAACTAGTTAAACCTAACTAACCTAAGGACATCACACACATCCATGCCCGAGCCAGGATTCGAACCTGCGACCGTAGCGGTCGCTCGGTTCCAGACTATAGCGCCTAGAACCGCACGGCCACTCTGGCCGGCTGTTGCAATTTCAGTTTCTTTATTTTTCAACGACGCGTTTCGCCTTATTTAGGCATCTTGGGGTTTTCTACATTTCTATGGTGATCAAAAAGTCAGTATAAATTTGAAAACTTAATAAACCACGGAATAATGTAGATAGAGAGGTGAAAATTGACACACATGCTTGGAATGACATGGGGTTTTATTAGATCTGTAATGAGAGAGTGAATCAGATGCGCCAGCAGTCGCAGCATGTTGACGTTACCTGAGAAGGCGCTTTTAGTGAAGCTGTATTATCAGAATGGGGAATGTGCTAGTTCAGCGTTGCGATCCTATCGCCGTAGGAAGGACATTCGAACGGGTAAAGGTCCGTTGACAAATGCAGCTGTGGCGAGAATGATTTCGAAGTTCGAAGCCACGGGTTGTTTAGAGGATAGACCCCGTAGTGGCCGACCGAGCACAAGGCGTAATGCTGCTGAGACAGTTCAGGAACAAATGGAGACTGTAGCGGGTTCCTCTATGCACGGGGAAGTCAGCGCTCGTGCAGTCGCACGTCGCACCGACATTACATCCACTACTGTTTGGTTGGCACTTAGGCGTACCCTCCGATGCTTTCCGCACAAAATCCATCTGCATCGTGAACTGTTACCTGGCGATTTAGTGAAGCGGAGGGCATTTGCGGTGTGGGCGTTTCAAAAGATGGCGGAAGATGACGATTGGTTTAGTAACGTGTTGTGGACCGACGAAGCTCATTTCACGCTCCGAGGGTCTGTCAACGGGCACAACTGCAGAATTTAGGCTACCGAAAATCCTAGAACTGTCGTCGAAACTCCATTGCACGACGAGGAAGTCACGGTATGGGTCGGATTTACCACATCTACTGTTATCGGGCCTTTTTTCTTCGAGGAAATGCGTGATTCTGGTTTTGTAACTGCTACCGTGACGGCTGAGAGGTACGCCGCTATGTTACAGAATCGCATCGTCCCCAGCCTGGCTGATAAAACACCTGCCGGAACGTACGATGTTTATGCAGGATGGCGCTCCACCCCATATTGCTAGACGCATCAAAGATTTGCGCGCGCCGTTTGGTGATGATCGTGTGCTCAGCCGCCACTTTCGTCATGCTCGGCCTCCCAGGTCCCCAGACCTCAGTCCGTGCGATTATTGGCTTTGGGGTTACCTGAAGTCGCAAGTGTATCGTGATCGACCATCTCGAGGGCTGCTGAAAGACAACATCCGACGCCAATGCCTCACCATAACTCCGGACATGCTTTACAGTGCTGTTCACAACATTATCCCTCGACTGCAGCTATTGTTGAGGAATGACGGTGGACATATTGAGCATTTACTGTAAACAACATCATCTTTGCTTTGTCTTACTTTGTTATGCTAATTATTGCTGTTCTGATCAAATGAAGCGCCATCTGTCGGACATTTTTCGAACTTTCGTATTTTTTTTTTTTTTTTGTTCTAATAAAACCCCATGTCATTCCAAGCATGTGTGTCAATTTGTACCTCTCTATCTACATTTTTCCGTGATTTATTCAGTTTTCAAATTTATACTGACTTTTTGATCACCCGGTACATCTATTTAAGAATCGCGATCGCATTGTGCAGACTTGGATAACCTATAAGCATGTATAAACAGATCACCCATTGAAAGAGCAAATACCTTAATTTGGTATTTCTTAGAACTATCCTTTAGGCAGTGTAGCTAAAGGGCATCGTCAAATATACCAGGCCAACATCGCCTTCATTAAACTCAGTAAAAATAGAAATATAAAATAGTAAAATCATTACCTTTTCGCCGGCCGAAGTGGCCGTGCGGTTCTAGGCGCTGCAGTCCGGAACCGCGAGACCGCTACGGTCGCAGGTTCGAATCCTGCCTCGGGCATGGATGTGTGTGATGTCCTTAGGTTAGTTAGGTTTAACTAGTTCTAAGTTCTAGGGGACTAATGACCTCAGAAGTTGAGTCCCACAGTGCTCAGAGCCATTTGAACCACCCATTACCTTTTCTAGATGGACGCGAGAGGCACCAAGATCTGAATAACACGTTCCCGTTCACAGAAGCGAGTAACAGAGTAAGATGGGGCTCAGGTAGTAAGCATAATGCGCCCCAGCGTCGTGCGCCAGTACTGAAGCCTAATGCAGAATCACCTCAATAGGTGGCGCTGTGACGCAGCAGTGATAAGAATGAGAGGTCGTAAACTGGATGTACATACCCACTAAAACTTTATAAATGTAATGCACATAAAACATCAATGGAATTACTAGGGGCAACATCCGTGCATAACGTATCCTAAAATTTTGACGGAGTAAAATATAAATGAAGGCGGTAAATTTAAAATGAGAAAACAAGGTGAATAATACAACACACAGATGCAGTGCATAAACAAATTTTTCGTATCATATACCACTAGAACGAGAACATTAAAAACACAGGACTGTAATTTCAGATAAAGAGGCCGCCCATATAACACTCAATACTGCGTCATTCGGAGCTAGAGCTTTTAGCAAGTAAACTTTTTTTATAAAATACAAGTAAAATTATTAGGCTTAAAAAATACACACCAACGTGGAAGACGGATGTTATGCGGGTAAACTCCCCCCCCCCCTCTTTTTTTATAGCTACATTGGAATGTGTAAAATGCGTCATCATTTAAAGCGACAAACTCGCAAGTATCCTATTTGACTAAAAAACCTAATGGCTTGGCTAAGAAGACGACATAAGATCAGAGGGGAACAGGGCTCATATTTAGGCAGAATTACGAGAGCTCCAGGACTACATTAATAACGCCGATTTCATAACTGCTAAAAAGGCCTGATTGGCGCCAAATATTTGGCCCTTAACCAATACTGTTAAGAACTGGTTTGCTGTATGCCACGTATGGATTGGAAGAATGTTTTAGAAGATTTAAAGACTTTTAGGATTCCGTGCCTCAGTCGGTAAAAATGGAGCCGTCCCGCCAAAACATTCTGCAATGCATTTCAAACGGCGGAACTCAAACTGGCTATTCCGTCTGGTCACGTTCCAAGATGCTACCCCAGGCGGGTGTAAAATGAATGTGCGCAACGCAAAATAATCAACGCTAAAATGAAGATTTAGCCCTGTCTGACCACCCCCTCAAGCAGATCTTACGATCTTTTAATTCCATGTAGTCGGCCGTGGTGGCCGAGCGTTTCTAGGCGCTACAGTCTGGAACCGCGCGACCGCTACGGTCGCAGGTTCGAATGCTGCCTCGGGCATGGATGTGTGTGATGTCCTTAGGTCAGTTCGGTTTAAGTAGTTCTAAGCTCTAGGGGACTGATGACCTCAGATGGTAAGTCCCATAGTGCTTAGAGCCATTTTTTTAATCCATAAATTACAATCTAAACATAAATGAATGATCTAGACAACTAATACTACACTACTGGCCATTAAAATTGCTACACGACAAAGATGACGTGCTACAGACGCGAAATTTAACCGACAGGAAGAAGATGCTGTGGTATGCAAATGATTACCTTTTCAGAGCATTCACACAAGGTTGGCGCCGGTGGCGAACCTAAAACGTGCTGACATGAGGAAAGTTTACAAACGATTTCTCATACACAAACAGCAATTGATCCGCGTTACCTGGTGAAACGTTGTTGTGATGCCTCGTGTTAGGAGGAGAAATGCGTACCATCGTGTTTCCGACTTTGATAAAGGTCGGATTGTAGCCTATCGCGATTGCTGTTTATCGTATAGCGACATTGCTGCTCGCGTTGGTCGAGATCCAATGACTGTTAGCAGAATATGGGATCGGTGGGTTCGGGAGGGTAATACGGAACGCCGTGCTGGATCCCAACGGCCTCGTATCACTAGCAGTCGAGATGACAGGCATCTTATCCGCACGGCTGTAACGGATCGTGCAGCCACGTCTCGATACCCGAGTCGACAGATGGGGACGTTTGCAGGACAACAACCATCTGCACGAACAGTTCGACGACGTTTGGAGCAGCACGGACTATCAGCTCGGAGACAGTGGCTGCGGTTACCCTTGACGCTGCATCACAGACAGGAGCGCCTGCGATGGTGTACTCGACGACGAACCTGGATGCATGAATCGCAAAACGTCATTTTTACGCATGAATTCAGGTTCTGTTTACAGCATCGTGATGGTCGCATCCGTGTTTGGCGACATCGCGGTGAACGCACATTGGAAGCGTGTATTCGTCATCGCCATACTGGCGTATCATGTGGCGTGATGGCATGGGGTGCCATTGGTTACACGTCTCTGTCACCTCTTGTTCGCATTGACGGCAGTTTGAACAGTGGACGTTTCATTTCAGATGTGTTACGACCCGTGACTCTACTCTTGGGCATTCGATCCCTGCGAAACCCTACATTTCAGCAGGATAATGCGCGACCGCATGTGCAGGTCCTGTACGGGCCGTTCTGGATGCAGAAAATGTTCGACTGCTGCCCTGGCCAGCACATTCTCCAGATCTCTCACCAATTGAAAACGTCTGGTCAATGGTGGCCGAGCAACTGGTTCGTCACAATACGCCAGTCACTACTCTAGATGAACTGTGGTATCGTGTTGAAGCTGTACGGGGAGCTGTACCTGTACATACCATCCGAGCTCTGTTTGACTCAATGGCCAGGCGTATCAATGCCGTTATTACGGCCAGAGAGGGGTTGTTGTGGGTGCTGATTTCTCAGGATCTATGCACCCAAATTGCGTGAAATTTAATCACTTGTCAGTTCTAGTATAATATATTTGTCCAATGAATATCCGTTTATCATGTGCATTTCTTCTTGGTGTAGCAATTTTAATGGTCAGTAGTGTACTAAATGATAAACGTTGTTCCTTGCTATAAGTTTATTGCAGATTAAAAAAAAACACCCTTTCTGACAAATGTCTATATTTCCTAAGTAAAATTATTAATCAATTGTCTAACTCTGCCCCCTTTTTATGGCCACGCGATCTAATACCAATAACGCGAAATGACTTACATCATCTACGTACCAAACACTAGGAGACACTACTTTCAAAGATGATCTACTGTGTTGTGGAACCTGAGTGGAAATAAACTAACGTGATCACAGCTGTTTAGCTTTTATAGCCCTAATAAACTGAAGCAATTTGCGATATCTCCGTATGTACTGCGTCCGGTGCGTCGAAGTGATGGTTGTCGTACTCGTCTGCGACGATGGAAGACAACTCCAGCCACAAATAAACTCTTTCTAACACTAGGGCGGCAGAAGGCGCGGTCCTGTGACTAATATGCTTTAATACTGTCTTCTCCCTCTGTGTTCTACAATACGAGAAACGCGAACTCCCAGCCACAAGGACGGAGTTCAGATAACGTCTCAACTAAGTATAGGCAGAGGGAGTGCTCTCAATTACTGAACGCTGCGTACTCAGCGACGACTTCCAACCCGGCGGTGAAGTCCAGAATCGTATAGGTTCGCAACAGTACAGTGCCTAACTCTTCTAACTGTAAACATTCGTGTGAATCGAGGGAGTCGAGTGATTGTCATGAGAGGCACCCACATGCCTTGCTCATACTGTGGCATCAAGCAGTCAGGCCTGCAAGATGAGTGGTCTGCCAAGCGAGTGGATTCATTCTTATTTATCGAGTAACATGAACTCTAGTACTGACAATTAAGTTACAAATTATCTTCCTATGTGAATAATACGCAACGGAAACGCACATCTGACTATCAGTAATTGACAGAACTCTGACTGTTCACTACGCACTGGCAATGCCACATTTTCTTTTTTCTTTTATTTAACGGCTTTTATCAAAACGTGGCCATCGCACTGAATATGAATGGCGCACACATTATAAATTCGGGACATCATGATAACATACAATTCGAAGGAAAAGGCCACCAATCTTTTTCTTTTCACTATCTTATTTATTCCGATAAATTCTCTAACCTAAGCACACAAATTCTATAACCTACAACAATAACACATGAGAAATTCCGCCCAGTGGGCATGGCTTTACATTGGTGATTCTCTATCTAATGGTCTCGTAATTATTTAACGCTGCAGTGCACTTTCTGGATAGGATGGTGGATCTTTTATTATATCTCACACTTTGACTCTCACAATCATCATCACGAAACTTTCCTCCAGACCGAGCGGTACAAAAGGAACACGCATAACCCACTACCTCTGAAACTACCTTGCTACTCTCCCAGGCAAACCACACATACTTAAATTACGTGACATACACCACACTACGACATGGAATACAACACAATAAATAGTCACAACACTATCACTTTCAGCTTTCCCACTTCAATTAGTATTTATCCCAGTTTCACACGACACTGCCCCACTTCGTAATTCTTCTTTCCTACTATGAACTCTGGAGATACATGCACGCCTTCCTGTGCAATGCAAGCTAAGTGGCGTTGCTGGATAGACGGCTGACACCTTGCTTCTCTCTGAGTATTATAGTTTGAATCAAGCGTCACACGGAAGCATAACACGCAAAGTAATATTAAGAACATATTCATCACACACGCGAGTGCTCAACTGATACCATGGACGAGTACTTCTCTTTATCCTTTGTCTCATACACAGATTGAGACTCACACAGTACTCATCACGTGGAAGTACTCGTCTCTAATTTCAAGTCCTGCACACGCCATTTCTTAAATATTTCAACTTGTAGTACACACGCTAGTAATTCAGCTTAACTTTAGCACCCGGAAGTATTTCAACTTGTTGCTACACGTGGTTTCATTGTGACCGTTGGTCACTTCCGAAGATCACTACGGTCCCCTTAATACTACCTGCCTGACATTTAATTCTCCCCACAAAAGTTCCTGAAATAGAGAAATTATTATTCCAAACTACTCTTAAATATTCCGCATGCATACCATGTCTCCACTCTTTTGTCTTTACAGAGCACAACTAAGACAGGTCTTAACAGCACAAGATCCAGCGGCAGAGTGCCGAAACATGGCCATTCTTCAGGTCCTCTCGCACCTCTGCTGAAGTGGGGGAGCACCTTGCTACCGTATTGGTCAGCCACATTTCAGGCGCTCAAAGCTCAGGTAAATTTCATCTCTTTGGTCCCACCAAAGGTGACCCAAGTACCGTCTCAAAGATGATCATATATTCACATTCACTATCTGCGGTTAGCAGACGACCATACATTCATTCATTTCACAGATCTCACCAAACTGGATGTAGGGACTTATTTTGTGGGAGTGCACATGTGATCAATTAAATAAATAAATTGTCATTCTTTCCCACACTGGTATCCAGCTTCGCTGTATTAATTGAAATTGAGTTATTTTCCAAAAAAATGTGTTGTTCTGACAAATATAATGAAGTATGTTGTACCTATTTTCAATGTCGGGCGGTACTGTACCCTTTCAGTCAAAAAAATGGACGAAAAAGAATTTCGTGTGGTGATTAAACACTACTTTAGGAAAGGCGAAACGCCTCAGGAGACTAAAGAGAAGCTTGATAAACATTACGGTGACTCTGCACCTTCGATTACGACAGTTCATAAGTGGTTTCAAAATTTCCGGAGTGGCCATATGGGCACAAGTGGTGCTCAACGTTCTGGACGCCCTGTGGAGGTTACGACTCCAGAAATCATTGATAAAATCCATGATATGGTGATGGATGACAGAAGAGTTAAGGTGCGTGAGATTGCTAGTGCTGTGGGCATCTCGAATCAACGGGTACATAATACTCTAGTGTGGATAGCTGCATCAGCTCAGTCATATCAGTGAAGAGCACAATAACAACAACTAATTCTTTTTCCAAATTTTCCTTGGGTTCCCTTACTGCTTGTTGAACGCACAGATTGCATAATATCGAGAATTGGCAAATACCCCACCTCACTCCTTTCTCAGCTACCGCTTCCTTTTCGTGCCGTGTGTTATACTTCCAACTGGAATAGCAAAGAAAATAAAATAACTGCCAAGTTCAACAAAATTAGCGAGTCTTCTGTGAAATGGGAGTTCTTCCGACTGGTAAATGAATAGCACACAAAGTGCTGATAACACACTTCCTCGATTAAACCAGACCGATTGCAATCGACTGCTGACGGACCGCTTTGAATCCGCGGAACAATAAGGTGCGGGTTTGGCCGCAGGGGCGCACCGTTGTGGCTCCCGCGCACAGAACTGTGGGTGTTATTGATTGGAGCGCTCTGGCCAATCAGGGAGCGGGTTTCATCCGGCGCCTATTGTCCGCGCGCCTTTATTTCCGCTCTACCGCGATGCGCGCCTACCGTGATTGGTATCACTACAATTACGGCCTTTGTTTAAGTTACACATACGGTGGCGATGAGTCCACGTTATTACGTAGCAATTTCATTTTTCATTCTACAAGCAGACCCCAACTTTTACTGATATTACCAAATACGACGGACTTACAGTTTTGAGGGGAGCAAGAGCAGATAAATGCAAGCACTATACAGCTCTACAATCTCTGCAATCATTTTTCTTTTTTTTTCCGAAGTTCAGAAATGTTGAGGGTATCTTCCTATCACGTAAGGTTTTTTCGCAAAGTTATGATGAAGACTGGGTTTCCCGAAACTTCTTCACAAAAGAAGCGAGGTAAATACTCTAAAATCCCCTACTAGAAAAACTGCCATCATGACTAACTTAGAAGAGATAGCGAATCAGCTTAAGTCACTTAATATAGGCTAAGTCTTCGAACAATCAGTTTAATAAGCCACGGCTGTAAAATACCAACACGAATTCTTTACAGACGAGTGGAAAAACTGGTAGAATCCGACCTCGGGGAAGATCAGTTTGGATTCCGTAGAAATGTTGGAACACGTGAGGCAATACTGAAACTATGACTTATCTTAGAAAATAGATTAAAAGGAATGGCAAACCTAATATCTAGCATTTGTAGACTTAGAGAAAATTTCTGACAATGTTGACTGGAATACTCTCTTTAAAATTCTAAAGGTGGCAGGGGTAAAACACAGGGAGCGAAAGGCTATTTACAATTTGTACAGAAACCAGATGGCAGTTATAAGAGTCGAGGGGCATGAAATGGAAGCAGTGGTTGGGAAGAGAGTGAGACACGGTTGTAGCCTATCCTAGAAATTCAATCTGTATATCGAACAAGTAGTAAATAAAACAAAAGAAAAATTCGGAGTAGGAATTAAAATCCATGGAGAAGAAATAAAAACTTTGAGGTTCGCCGATGACATTGTAATTCTGTCAGAGACCGCATAGGACCTGGAAGAACAGATGAACGGAACGGACAGTGTCTTGAAGGGAGGATATAACATGAAAATCAACAAAAGCAAAACGAGGATAATGGAATGTAGTCAAATTAAATCTGGTGATGCTGCGGGAATTAGATTAGCAAATGAGACGCTTAAAGTAGTAAATGAGTTTTGCTTTTTGGGGAGCAAAATAACTGATGATGGTCGAAGTACAGAGGATATAAAATGTAGACTGGCAATGGCAAGGAAAGCGTTTCTGAAGAAGAGAAATTTGTTTACATCGAGTATAGATTTGTCAGTAAGTCGTTTCTGAAAGTATTTGTATGGAGTGTCGACATGTATGGAAGTGAAACATGGATGGTAAATAGTTTAGACAAGAAGAGAATAAAAGCTTTCGAAATGTGGTGCTACAGAAGAATGATGAAGATTAGATGGGTAGATCACGTAACTAATGAGGAGGTACTGAATAGAATTGGGGAGAAGAGGAGTTTGTGGCACAACTTGACTAGAAGAAGGGATCGGTTGGTAGGACATATTCTGAGGCATCGAGGGATCACCAGTTTAGTATTGGAGGGCAGCGTGGAGGGTAAAAATCGTAGAGGGAGAGCAAGAGATGAATACACTAAGCAGATTCAGAAGGATGTAGGTTGCAGTAAGTACTGGGAGATGAAGAAGCTTGCACAGGATAGAGTAGCATGCTGATAACAATAGATCCATGCTTAGCAATGATGTACGACTGCTATGGGTACCTAAAGACTGGAAAGTTGCAAAAGTCACAACAATACCCAAGAACGGAAATAGGAGTAATCCACAGAGTTACAGACCCATGTCACTAACGTCGATTTGCAGTAGGATTTTGCAACACATACTGCACTGAAACATTACGAATTACCTCGAAGAAAACGATATATTGACAAATAGTCACCACAGAGTCAGAAAATATCATTCTTGTAAAACGCAACTAGCCCTTCACTCTCAAGAAGCAAGGAGCACTATCGACAGGGGATGTCAAAGTGATTCCATATTTCTAGATTTCCAGAAGGCTTTTGACACCATTCCCCACATGCGTCTCTTAATTAAATTGCTTGTCTGTGGACTATCGTCCCAGTTGTGCGACTGGATACCTGTTTTCCCCTCAGAAAGTTCACAGTTCATAGTAACTGGCGGAAAATCGTTTATTGGAACAGAAGTAATATTCGGTGTTATAAGTCCTCTGTTGTTCCTGATCTATGTAAGCGACATAGAAGAGAATCTGAGGAGCCCTCTTCGGTTGTTTACAGATGATGCTCTCATTTGCTGTCTTGTAAAGTCATCAGATGATCAAACCCAATTGGAAAATGATTTTGAGACGATATCAGTATGATGCGAAAGCCCACCCGGCTAGCCGCGCGGTCTAACACGCTGCTTCCCGAGCAGGAAAGCGTGCCGGTCCGAGGCACGAATCCACCCGGCGGATCAGTGTCAAGGTCCTGCGTGCCGGCCAGCCTGTGGATCGTTTTTAGGCGGTTTTCCATCTGCCTCGGCGAATGCGGGCTGGTTCTCCTTATTACGCCTCAGTTACACTATGTCGGCGACTGCTGCGCAAACACTATCTCCACATACATGTACACCATAATCGCAATCATTTGGGGTTACACTCGTCTGGTATGAGCCGTTCTCGGAGAAGGGGGGGGGGGGGGGGGGGGGGGCGAACCGCACAATAACCCTCGGGTTCGGTGTGGGGCGGCGGTGGCGTAGGTGGACTGCTGTGGCCTGTTGTGGGGTTGTAAACCACTTAGGACTACGGCGGGACGAAGCTTCTCCGTCGTTTCTAGGTCCCCAGTTCAATACACAATACACAATGCACAATGATGCGAAGAGTGGCAATTGATTCTAAATAATTAAAATGGCTCTGAGCACTATGGGACTTAACTGCTGAGGTCATCAGTCCCCTAAAACTTAGAACTACTTAAACCTAACTAACCTACGGACATCACACACATCCGTGCCCGAGGCAGGATTCGAACCTGCGACCGTTGCGGTCGCGCGGTACCAGACTGTAGCGCCTAGAACCGCTCGGCCACTTCAGCCGGCAAATAATGAAAAATCTGAAGTCATCCACACGATTACTAAAAGGAATCCGCTAAATTTGTATTACCCGATATATCACACAGAACTAAAGGCTGTAGAATCAGCTAAATATTTAGGGATTACGGTGACGAATAACAAGCTGGAACGATCACACAGATAATACTGTGGGGAAAACAAAGCAAGAGACTACGATTTACTCACAGAAAAGTGAGAAAATGCAACAGTCTATTACAGAGACTGCTTACACAACGATTGTCCGCCCTATTCTGGAGTATTGCAGTGTAGTGTGGGATCCGCATCAGATGGGACTGACGTAGGACGTTGAAAATAGTCAAAGAAGGGAAGCACGTTTTGTATCATCGGGAAATAAGGGAGAGGGTGCCATATGCGTGATACGTGAAATGGTGTGGCAAACATTAAAAAAAAGGCGTTGTCTGTTGCAGCCAGATCTTCACATGAAATTTCAATCACCAACTTTCTCATGCGAGTGCGAAAGTATTCTGTTGGCGCCCGTCTACATACGGAGAAATGATGATCGTGATAAAATAAGAAAAATCAGGCCTCGCACGGAAATATTTAAGTGTCCGTTATGCCCGCGCGTCTTTGGAGACTGGAATGTCAGAGAAATAACTTGAAGGTGGTTCGATGAACCCTCTGCCAGGCACTTAAGTTTTTAGGAGGCATGTTGTCAGTTGTGGGCTCTGTGTGTTGAGAAAGAGACCGTCTGAAGACAGCGTCGATTCTGTTGTACTTTTCATCCAACTTTTCATACACTCCTGGAAATTGAAATAAGAACACCGTGAATTCATTGTCCCAGGAAGGGGAAACTTTATTGACACATTCCTGGGGTCAGATACATCACATGATCACACTGACAGAACCACAGGCACATAGACACAGGCAACAGAGCATGCACAATGTCGGCACTAGTACAGTGTATATCCACCTTTCGCAGCAATGCAGGCTGCTATTCTCCCATGGAGACGATCGTAGAGATGCTGGATGTAGTCCTGTGGAACGGCTTGCCATGCCATTTCCACCTGGCGCCTCAGTTGGACCAGCGTTCGTGCTGGACGTGCAGACCGCGTGAGACGACGCTTCATCCAGTCCCAAACATGCTCAATGGGGGACAGATCCGGAGATCTTGCTGGCCAGGGTAGCTGACTTACACCTTCTAGAGCACGTTGGGTGGCACGGGATACATGCGGACGTGCATTGTCCTGTTGGAACAGCAAGTTCCCTTGCCGGTCTAGGAATGGTAGAACGATGGGTTCGATGACGGTTTAGATGTACCGTGCACTATTCAGCGTCCCCTCGACGATCACCAGTGGTGTACGGCCAGTGTAGGAGATCGCTCCCCACACCATGATGCCGGGTGTTGGCCCTGTGTGCCTCGACGTATGCAGTCCTGATTGTGGCGCTCACCTGCACGGCGCCAAACACGCATACGACCATCATTGGCACCAAGGCAGAAGCGACTCTCATCGCTGAAAACGAAACGTCTCCATTCGTCCCTCCATTCACGCCTGTCGCGACACCACTGGAGGCGGGCTGCACGATGTTGGGGCGTGAGCGGAAGACGGCCTAACGGTGTGCGGGACCGTAGCCCAGCTTCATGGAGACGGTTGCGAATGGTCCTCGCCGATACCCGAGGAGCAACAGTGTCCCTAATTTGCTGGGAAGTGGCGGTGCGGTCCCCTACGGCACTGCGTAGGATCCTACGGTCTTGGCGTGCATCCGTGCGTCGCTGCGGTCCGGTCCCAGGTCGACGGGCACGTGCACCTTCCGCCGACCACTGGCGACAACATCGATGTACTGTGGAGACCTCACGCCCCACGTGTTGAGCAATTCGGCGGTACGTCCACCCGGCCTCCCGCATGCCACTATACGCCCTCGCTCAAAGTCCGTCAACTGCACATACGGTTCACGTCCACGCTGTCGCGGCATGCTACCAGTGTTAAAGACTGCGATGGAGCTCCGTATGCCACGGCAAACTGGCTGACACTGACGGCGGCGGTGCACAAATGCTGCGCAGCTAGCGCCATTCGAGGGCCAACACCGCGGTTCCTGGTGTGTCCGCTGTGCCGTGCGTGTGATCATTGCTTGTACAGCCCTCTCGCAGTGTCCGGAGCAAGTATGGTGGGTCTGACACACCGGTGTCAATGTGTTCTTTTTTCCATTTCCAGGAGTGTATATGTGGCAGTTGTCAACATAATGTTTTATTTTTGGGTGGATATCCATGAAATAACCTTAGGTTTGAGACAGTCACAAATTTATATTAGCCGAGATCCGTTCGTAGGAAACTGGCGATGAGAAAATGACGACGTTGTACATAATGTACCGCTATAATCTGAGGTGAAGAAATTCATATACACGTATACAGATGGTTGTAGTATCACAAGGTGGAAAAGGACAGTGCATTGACGAAGCTGTCATGCGAACTTAAGTGATTCGTGTGAAAAGAACTTTTTTTTAACTAGAAATGAAAGTAAAACTTTTACGTAGGATGATTCATTATGCGACGTGGCCCCTTTGGTGTTAAAACTGGATGACAGGAGCTGTAATGCTCAACTTTTTACGTATGTAAGTACATCTTTATATACGAATAGTAGTTATTACTGTCTTGTATTTTTCTTATTAAAAAAAAAAGTTCAAATGTGTGCTAAATCTTATGGGACATAACTGCTAAGGTCATCAGTCCCTCAGCTTACACACTACGTAACGTAAATTATCCTAAGGACAGACACACACACCCATGCCCGGGGAGGACTCGAACCTCCGCCGGGACCAGCCGCGCAGTCCATGACTGCAGCGCCCTTGACCGGGACCAGCCGCGCAGTCCATGACTGCAGCGCCCTTGACCGCTCTGCTAATCCCGCGCGGCTCTTATTAATCACTAACCTCGTATCCCCCTTATTTAGGCAATATAAATTCTCATGAAGACTTCCTTAGTTTAGGAGTCGAAACCATGGTCAATTCGACTATAAAATGCATTGCAACCAGTGGGCTGTCTTTACTTTAAAAAAAAATTATTGAGTGATTGAATTCATCTGCGTGCAACCAGGTGACGACAGGTTTATGTGATTTATTTATTATAATTATTATTGAGTAATTGAATTCACCTGCTTCCAAACAGGTGCCGACAGGTTTATTTGATTTGTTGTTGTTGTTGTTGTTGTGGTCATCAGTCCTGAGACTGGTTTGATGCAGCTCTCCATGCTACTCTATCCTGTGCAAGCTTCTTCATCTCCCAGTACCTACTACAACCTACATCCTTCTGAATCTGCTTAGTGTATTCATCTGTTGGTCTCCCTCTACGATTTTTACCCTCCACGCTGCCCTCCAATACTGAATTGGTGATCCCTTGATGCCTCAACACATGTCCTACCAACCGATCCCTTCTTCTAGTCAAGTTGTGCCACAAACTCCTCTTCTCCCCAATCCTATTCAACACCTCCTCATTAGTTATGTGATCTACTCATCTAATCTTCAGCATTCTTCTGTAGCACCACATTTCAAAAGCTTCCATTCTCTTCTTGTCCAAACTATTTATCGTCCATTTTTCACTTCCATACATGGCTACACTCGATACAAAGACTTTCAGAAACGACTTCCTGACACTTCAATCTATACTCGATGTTAACAAATTTCTCTTCTTCAGAAACGCTTTCCTTGCCACTGCCAGTCCACATTCTATATCCTCTCTACTTCGACCATCATCAGTTATTTTGCTCCTCAAATAGCAAAATTCCTTTACTACGTTAAGTGTCTCATTTCCTGATCTAATTCCCTCAGCATCACCCGACTTAATTCGACTACATTCCATTACCCTCGTTTTGCTTTTGTTAATGTTCATCTTATATCCTCCTTTCAAGACACTGTCCATTCCGTTCAACTGCTCCTCTAAGTAATTTGCTGTCTCTGACAGAATTACAATGTCATCGCCGAACCTCAAAGTTTTTATTTCTTCTTAATGGATTTTAATACCTACTCCGAATTTTTCTTTTGTTTCCTTCACTGCTTGCTCAATATACAGATTGGATCAAATCGGGGATAGGCTACAACACTGTCTCACTCCCTTCCCAACCACTGCTTCCTTTTCGTGCCCCTCGACTCTTATAACTGCCATCTGGTTTCTGTACAAATTGTAAATAGCCTTTCGCTCCCTGTAATTTACCCCTGCCACCTTTAGAATTTGAAAGAGAGTATTCCAGTCAACATTGTCAAAAGCTTCCTCTAAGTCTACAAATGCTAGAAACATAGGTTTGCCTTTCCGTAATCTTTCTTCTAAGATAAGTCGTAAGGTCAGTATTGCCTCACGTGTTCCAACATTTCTACGGAATCCAAACTGATCTTCCCCGAGGTCGACTTCTACCAGTTTTTCCATTCGTCTGTAAAGAATCCGCGTTAGTATTTTACAGCTGTGACTTATTAAACTGATAGTTCGGTAATTTTCACATCTGTCAACACCTGCTTTCTTAGGGATTGGAATTATTATATTCTTCTTGAAGTCTGAGGGTATTTCGCCTGTCTCATACATCTTGCTCACCAGATGGTAGAGTTTTGTCAGAACTGGCTCTCCCACGGCTGTCAGTAGTTCTAGTGGAATGTTGTCTACTCCCGGGTCCTTGTTTCGACTTAGGTCTTTCAGTGCTCTATCAAATCTTTCACGCAGTATCATATCTCCTCTTTCACCTTCATCTACATCCTCTTCCCTTTCTATAACATTGCCCTCAAGTACATCGGCCTTGTTTAGTCCCTCTATATACTCCTCCCACCGTTCTGCTTTCCCTTCTTTACTTAGAATTGGGTTTCCATCTGAGCTTTTGATATTCATACTAGTGGTTCTCTTTTCTCTGAAGGTCTCTTTAATTTTCCTGTAGGCTGTATCTATCTTACCTCTAGTGAGATAAGCCTCTACATCCTTACATTTGTCCTCTAGCCATGCCTGCTTAGCCATTTTGCACTTCCTGTCGATCTCATTTTTGAGACGTTTGTATTCCTTTTTGTCTGCTTCATTTACTGCATTTTTATATTTTCTCCTTTCATCAGTTAAATTCCGTATTTCTTCTGTCACCCAAGGATTAGTACTAGCCCTCGTCTTTTTACCTACTTGATCCTCTGCTGCCTTCACGACTTCATCCCTCAGAGCTACCCATTCTTCTTCTACTGTATTTCTTTCCCTCATTCCTGTCAATTGTTCCCTTGTGGTCTCCGTGAAACTCTGTACAACCCCTGGTTTAGTCAGTTTATCCAGGTCCCATCTCCTTAAATTCCCACCTTTTTGCAATTTCTTCAGTTTTAATCTACAGGTCATACAAATAGATTGTGGTCAGAATCCATATCTGCCCCTGGAAATGTCTTACAATTTAAAACCTGGTTCCTAAATCTCTGTCTTACCATTATATAATCTATCTGAAACCTTTTAGTATCTCCAGGGTTCTTCCATGTATACAACCTTCTTTCATGATTCTTGAACCAAGTGTTAGCTATGATTAAGTTGTGCTCTGTGCAAAATTCTACCAGGCGGCTTCCTCTTTCATTTCTTACCCTCAATCCATATTCAGCTACTACGTTTCCTTCTCTCCCTTTTCCTACTGCCGAATTCCAGTCACCCATGACTATTAAATTTTCGTCTCCCTTCACAATCTGAATAATTTCTTTTATTTCATCATACATTTCTTCAATTTCTTCGTCATCTGCAGAGCTAGTTGGCATATAAACTTGTATTACTGTAGTAGGCGTGGGCTTCGTATCTATCTTGGCCACAATAATGCGTTCACTATGCTGTTTGTAGTAGCTTACACGCATTCCTATTTTCCTATTCATTATTAAACCTACTCCTGCATTACCCCTATTTGATTTTGTGTTTATAACTCTGTAGTCACCTGACCAGAAGTCTTGTTCCTCCTTCCACCGAACTTCACTAATTCCCACTATATATATATTTGATTTATTTCTTGCTATTATTAAGTGATTTAATTCATCTGCGTGCAAAGAGATGGCGACAGATTGATAATTATATTAATAAGTTTGAAATGTGGCTGCGTCCAAACAGGTGACGACAGGTTTATAAGATTTATAGTTGTGGTAGCGTAGGTACTTTCTTGCAGTCGCAGTTCTTGCATATTGATAATTTTATTATGAAGTGGAGTGAAGTCTCTTTACTGTCTTTCCTCGGAATAATTTGCTTTATGCTCCCCGATTCGGGTAAAAGCCACTGGGAAACCGAGGGAAAACCAGGTCAGAGCTATAAGACTGTACTCTTATCAAACATTTAAAGACATGATTGTATACACGGTCAATTTCTGTTCATTGATGATTTCCGTAGAAATATGGGAACACGTGAGGCAATACTGACCCTACGACTTATCTTAGAAGCTAGATTAAGAAAAGGCAAACCTACGTTTCTAGCATTTGTAGACTTGGAGAAAGCTTTTGACAATGTTGACTGGAATAATCTCTTTCAAATTATGAAGGTGGCAGGGGTAAAATACAGGGAGCGAAAGGCTATTTACAATTTGTACAGAAACCAGATGGCAGTTATAAGAGTCGAGGGGCATGAAAGGGAAGCAGTGTTTGGGAAGGGAGTAAGACAGGGTTGTAGCCTCTCCTCGATGTTATTCAATGTGTATATTGAGCAAGCAGTAAAGGAAACAAAAGAAAAATTCCGAGTAGGTATTAAAATCCATGATGAAGAAATAAAAACTTTAAGGTTCGCCGATGACATTGTAATTCTGTCAGAGACAGCAAAGGACTTGGAAGAGCAGCTGACCGGAATGGACAGTGTCTTGAAAGGAGGATATAAGATGAACATCAACAAAAGCAAAACGAGGATAATGGAATGTAGTCGAATGAAATCGGGCGATGCTGAGGGAATTAGATTAGGAAATGAGACACTTAAAGTAGTAAAGGAGATTTGCTATTTGGGGAGCAAAGTAACTGATGATGGTCGAAGTAGAGAGGATATAAAATGTAGACTGGTAATGGCAAGGAAAGCGTTTCTGAAGAAGAGAAATTTGTTAACATCGAGTATAGATCTAAATCTCAGGAAGTCTTTTCTGATAGTATTTGTATGGAGTGTAGCCATGTATGGAAGTGAAATATGGACAATAAATAGTTTGGACAAGAAGAGAACAGAAGCCTTTGAAATGTGGTGCTACAGAAGAATGCTGAAGATAAGGTGGGTAGATCACGTAACTAATGAGGAGGTATTGAATAGGATTGGGGAGAAGAGTAGTTTGTGGCACAACTTGACGAGAAGAAGGGGCCGGTTGGTAGGACATGTTCTGAGGCATCGAGGGATCACCAATTTAGTATTGGAGGGCAGCGTGGAAGGTAAAAATCGTAGGGGGAGACCAAGAGATGAATACAGTAAGCAGATTCAGAAGGATGTAGGCTGCAGTAGGTACTGGGAGATGAAGAAGCTTGCACAGGATAGAGTAGCATGGAGAGCTGCATCAAACCAGTCTCAGGACTGAAGACCACAACAACAACAATGATATTTTACAAAAAATCAGAATGTCCTTTGATGTTTTTTTACAAAGACCAGAATGTTCATAAGTGGTTTTACAAAAATCAACAGGTACTGCAGCGAAAGGCAGGCCGCGGCACGTACATCACGAAGGTAATCCTGAATTCGGTCGCTCGCTCAGCTCAGCAGACAAAATGCGTTTCTAGAGCTGTTAACTCGCAGCTGGGCGTGTAAGTACTGACGAGAATTACATCTTCCACTGGAATCTGCTATTATGAAGTATTACTGATTAACCGTACTACAGCCCGAATCTCGTGGTCGTGCGGTAGCGTTCTCGCTTCCCACGCCCGGGTTCCCGGGTTCGATTCCCGGCGGGGTCAGGAATTTTCTCTGCCTCGTGATGGCTGGGTGTTGTGTGCTGTCCTTAGGTTAGTTAGGTTTAAGTAGTTCTAAGTTCTAAGGGACTTATGACCACAGCAGTTGAGTCCCATAGTGCTCAGAGCCATTTGAACCATTTGAACCGTACTACAGCAAAATTCAATTTAAGATCAATACTCGATATGAATCGTATAGTGGTTTGTTTATAGCATTTAGTCACTTCTGCTTAACAGTACTCATTACATGCTGGAAGTGTTGCCTTATGCAACTGATAATCATTTTAACATGATTTTATTTTATTGTACGCCAGTACAGCAGTAACAAATTACACTACTGGCCATTAAAATTGCTTCACCACGAAGATGACGTGCTACAGACGCGAAATTTAACCGACAGGAAGAAGATGCTGTGATATGCAAATGATTATCTTTTCAGAACATTCACACAAGGTAGGCGCCGGTGGCGAAGATACAACGTGCTGACATGAGGAAAGTTTCCAACCGATTTCTCACACACAAACAGCAGTTGACCGGCGTTGCCTGGTGAAACGTTGTTGTGATGCCTCGTGTAAGGAGGAGAAATGTGTACCATCACGTTTCCGACTTTGATAAAGGTCGGATTGTAGCCTATCGCGATTGCGGTTTATCGTATCGTGACATTGCTGCTCGCGTTGGTCGAGATCCAATGACTTTTAGCAGAATATGGAATCGGTGGGTTCAAGAGGGTAATATGGAACGCCGTGCTGGATCCCAACGGCCTCGTACCACTAGCAGTCGAGATGACAGGCATCTTATCCGCACGGCTGTAACGGATCGTGCAGCCACGTCTCGATCCCCGAGTCAACAAATGGAGACGTTTGCGACACAACAACCATCTGCACGAACAGTTCGACGACGTTTGTAGCAGCACGGACTATCAGCTCGGAGACCGTGGCTGCGGTTACCCTTGACACTGCATCACAGACAGGAGCGCCTGCAATGGTGTACTCGACGACTTACCTGGGTGCAAGAAGAGCAAAACGTCGTTTTTTCGGATGAATCCAGGTTCCGTGTACAGCAACATGATGGTCGCATCCGTGTTTGGCGACATCGCGGTGAACGCACATTGGAAGCGTGTATTCGTCGTCGCCATACTGGTGTATCACCCGGCGTGATGGTATGGGGTGCCATCGGTTACATGTCTCGGTCACCTCTTGTTCGCATTGATGGCACTTTCAACAGTGGACGTTACATTTCAGATGTGTTACGACCCGTGGCTCTACCCGTCACTGGACTTGCATTCGGGAGGACGACGGTTCAATCCCGCGTCCGGCCATCGTGATTTAAGTTTTCCGTGATTTCCCTAAATCGCTCCAGGCAAATGCCGGGATGGTTCTTTTCAAAGGGCACGTCCGACTTCCTTCCCTGTCCTTCCCGAATCCGATGAGTCTGATGACCTCACTGTCTGGTCTCCTTCCCCAAACAACCCAACTCTACCCGTCATTTGATCCCTGCAAAACACTACATTTCAGCAGGATTATGCACGACCACTTGTCGAAGGTCCTGTACGTGCCTTTCTGGATACAGAAAATGTTCGACTGCTGCCCTGGCCTGCACATTCTCCAGATCTCTCACCAACTGAAAATGTCTGGTCAATGGTGGGCGATCAACTGGCTCGTCACAATACGCCCGTCACTACTTTTGATGAACTGTGGTATCGTGTAGAAGCTGCACGGGCAGCTGTACCTGTACACGCCATCCGAGCTCTGTTTGGCACAATGCGCATGCGTATCGAGGCCATTATTACGTCCAGAGGTTGTTGTTCTGGGTACTGATTTCTCAGGATCTATGCACCGAAATTGCGTGAAAATGTAATCACATGTCAGTTCTAGTATAACATATTTGTCCAATGAATACCCGCTTATCATGTGCATTTCTTCTTGGTGTAGCAATTTTAATGTCTAGTAGTGTGTAAGTAGGGGCATGGACTTCCCATCATTACACTGAGATTCCATGAAAGCGGATTCCCGTAGAAGATTCAGTTGTCGTTTGTACAGACACGCCTGCTTACGAGTTAACAGGTGTAGAAACGTAGTTTGTCTCCTGATTTGAGCGAGCGACGGAGCGTAGGACTACCTTCGTGACGTACGCGCCGCGGCCTGCAGGCTGTGACGTCACCGAGGCGAGCGATCAGCTGATGCGCGACAATTACGGACTGCACACAGCCGCATCGTCTTCTGCCCTCCGTGTAGGTGCTCTCCGCCACCGCTCCACAGCTAAATTTCATGAAATTCAAGAACAACAGCAACATCAGTTCGTTATAACTAAGTCGATGTTTCAGCTTAAAAGTTTTATGGGCGTGGTACTGCGTCATAATGTAGCTGGAGAAAAACCAACGTTCCGGCCGCAGTTGCAGTGGCCTTCTTCTGGGTCTAATGGTGCGTTCTAGCTACGCAGTGTCCTTTATATTTTGTTGCTACTGTTCACTGTGCGTGCCATTACGTAATGTAGCGTTCTGTGAAGAACAGTTATCGCTAATAGAATCGTACCTTGATGTTGTTGTTGTGGTCTTCAGTCCTGAGACTGGTTTGATGCAGCTGTCCATGCTACTCTATCCTGTGCAAGCTTCTTCATCTCCCAGTACCTACTGCAGCCTACATCCTTCTGAATCTGCTTACTGTATTCATCTCTTGGTCTCCCTCTACGATTTTTACCCTCCACGCTGCCCTCCAATACTGAATTGGTGATCCCTTGATGCCTCAACACATGTCCTACCAACCGATCCCTTCTTCTAGTCAAGTTGTGCCACAAACTTCTCTTCTCCCCAATTCTATTCAATACCTCCTCATTAGTTATGTGATCTACCCATCTAATCTTCAGCATTCTTCTGTAGCACCACATTTCGAAAGCTTCTATTCTCTTCTTGTCCAAACTATTTACCGTCCATGTTTCACTTCCATACATGGCGACACTCCATACAAATACTTTCAGAAACGACTTCCTGACACTTAAATCTATACTCGATGTTAACAAATTTCTTTTCTTCAGAAACGCTTTCCTTGCCATTGCCAGTCTACATTTTATATCCTCTCTACTTCGACCATCATCAGTTATTTTGCTCCCCAAATAGCAAAAATCCTTTACTACTTTAACTGTCTCATTTCCTAATCTAATTCCCTCAGCATCGCCCGACTTAATTCGACTACATTCCATTATCCTCGTTTTGCTTTTGTTGATGTTCATCTTATATCCTCCTTTCAAGACACTTTCCATTCCGTTCAACTGCTCTTCCAAGTCCTTTGCTGTCTCTGACAGAATTACAATGTCATCGGCGAACCTCAAAGTTTTTACTTCTTCTCCATGAATTTTAATACCTACTCCGAATTTTTCTTTTGTTTCCTTCACTGCTTGCTCAATATACGGATTGAATAACATCGGGGAGAGGCTACAACCCTGTCTCACTCCCTTCTCAACCACTGCTTCCCTTTCATGTCCCTCGACTCTTATAACTGTCATCTGGTTTCTGTACAAATTGTAAATAGCATTTCGCTCCCTGTATTTTACCCTTGCCACAACAAACGGTCATAATTGAGAACCATCTATCAAACATACTCAGAATTGAAACCGGAGTTATTCAAGGATCAGTAATTGGCCCATTTCTCTTTCTAGTGTATATCAATGACCTCCCACATAACTTGCCAGACAAATCAATTCTATATGCTGACGACGTCACCTTAATAACATCAGACGGAAATCTGGAAACTTTACATGACAAAAATATGGTAGAAAACTCCACCACATGGCTGCAAAGCAATTAATTGGTCTTAAATGGCAATAAAACAGAGACAATATTTTTCATTTGATTAAGTTAAAACTAGAAGGGACGGTAAACACATGTGTCAAACTGCTAGGAATATATTTAGACCCGTATTCGAACTGGGGCGAAGATACGCAACAACTATGCAAGAAACTGTCCAGAGGAATTTTTTTATTGCGCAAACTTAGGACGTGTTTCAGTAAGAGCCAAATGTTAGAGGCATACTATGCCTTTTTCCACTCGCACCTGGTCTATGGCATAATAGTTTGGCGGAACTCTTCAGGGGCTCAGGAAGTTTTTAAGTGGCAGAGGAGGGCAGTTAGGGGTATAAAGGGCTTACACGAGAATGAATCGTACAGACCAGTATTCAGGGAGCTGAAAATAATGACTCTCTCTCCAATATTCATGTACCACTGTCTGATAAACATCAAAGAAAACCAGAGTAACTTCACAGTAAGGGGGGAGGTGCATTCACAGAACACAAGAAATAAACATTACATTGACACGCCCTGGGTAAGGCTAAAGAAAACCCCAAACTGCCATAACTATATGGGGATTACGCTATTCAACAAGCTGCTTTGAGGGAAATGCCAGTACAGCAACTAGGGAAGAAACTAAAAAAATTGGCTAATTCTGAATACAACCTACAACATTCTGGAAATCCGAAGAAAACTTGAGACGCCTCGAGAATGAATGATGATTATAGCATGTAGTGAAAATACAGGCGGTATCATATTCTGTGACAAATTTGATCCAAGGAGATGTATAACTGTAAATACTTTTCTTTCCTGTATATTTTTTAAAAACTAATTGGTACCTTTAAAAAACCTGTATGTGTGTATTGTATTCTGTTTTGGTACCTTTCCTTCTATTTTTTGACGCTGTCTATTACAACATTAAGCTGTCTAACGACAATAAAATTTGATTTTTCTCCACCAAAATCTTTCATTTGCTAACTATGCCCATCAGTAGTTAGTGTCTTCAGTAGTTAGAATCTTTTATTTAGCTGGCAGTATTGGCGCTCGCTGAATTGCAGTAGTTGGAGTAACGAAGTTTTTTGAGATTCATGAGAGGTATAGGTTATTGTTAGTCAGGGCCATTCTTTTGTAGGGCTTATTGAAAGTCAGACTGCGTTGCACTTCAAAAATATTGTGTGTCACTTTAGTGATGATCAGAATAAGTAAAGAGTACGTTCAGTTTTACTCAGCTGTCTTTGTAGAAGTTTACCAGCACAGTCATTCATAATTTTTTAAAGGGGACGTTGCACCAGTTGCAACAGTTGTGCGCCAGACCGCCTCAGGAGAGAATACAATGGCTTGAAACGTCCTGGCAGATTAAAACTGTGTGCTGGACCGAGACTCGAACTCGGAACCTTTGCCTTTCGCGGGCAAGTGATCTAGCAACTGAGCTACCCAAGCACGACTCACGCCCCGTCCTCACAGCTTTATTTCTGCCAGTACCTCGTCTCCTACCTTCCAAACTTAACAGAAGCTCACCTGCGAACCTGCAGGATATCCTTTCTTTCAGGAGTGCTAGTTCTGCAAGGTTTGCAGGAGAGCTTCTGTAAAGTCTGGAAGGTAGGAGACGAGGTACTGGCAGAAGTAAAGCTGTGAGTACCGGGCGTGAGTCGTGCTTCGGTAGCTGAGTTGCTAGATCACTTGCCCGCGAAAGGCAAAGGTCCCGAGTTCGAGTCTCGGTCGGGCACACAACTTTAATCTGCCAGGAAGTTTCATATCAGCGCACACTCCGCTACAGAGTGAAAATCTCATTCTGAATACAATGGCTTTATTACACTTTTCTCGGTCGAATTACTGCGTGCATCTAGGCCAGAGGGGGTCAACGTCATATTAATAGCTGGGGTCACACTCCAAGTTGCTTCGTTGGTTACATGTTTCACACGTCCCTGCAACCGTTCTTTTATCGAAATGATGTGGAATGCGCTACTGTTGACATTAATGACACGGATGACAACCAAAGCCTTCTGGTTGTCAGGTTGTGCGGCTGCCGACAGTAAAGCTGGTATCCCACTACTTTCTTGGACGTTCAGCCTGGAATCTAATTGACTGGAGCAAACTTCTCTCCAGTGATGAGTCCTGCTTCGAATTGACCCCCAATGAGCAGCCAGACAGCACCTAAATGTCGCCTGCGTTAGGACCCGACAATATCTTAGGTGTTGCGAAACAACTCAAATTACTTAAGAAAGGCAAGTCTTCCGGTCCAGGTGGTATACCGATCAGGTTCCTTTCAGACTATGCAGACACAATAGCGCCTTTCTTAGCAATTATATACACCCACTCACTTGACCAAAGGTCTATTCCTAAAGACTGCAAAGTATCACAGGTCACACCAATATTGAAGACAGGAAATAGGAGTAACCAATTGAATTACAGACCCATATCGCTGTCCTCAATTTGCAGTAGGATGCTGGAGCATATACTGTTCTCGAACATTATGAATCACCTTGAAGAAAATGACTTATTGATACATAACCAACAAGGATTTAGAAAATATCGTTCTTGTGCACTCTCTATTCCCATGAGTGGTGTCGACAAACGATCTCAGATCGATTCCATATTCCTAGATTTCCAGAAGGGTTTTGATACCGTTCCTCACAAGCGACTATTAATCAAATTGCCTACATATGGAGTATCGTCTCAGTTGTGTGACTGGATTCGTGATTTCCTCTTAGAGAGGTCACAGTTCGTAGTGACAAACGGTAAATCATCGAGTAAAACAGAAGTGATATCTGGCGTTCCGCAAGGTAGTGTCATAGGCCCTCTACTGTTCCTGATTTACATAAATGATCTACGTGATAATCTGAGCAGCCCGCTTAGATTTCAGGTGATGCTGTAATTTACCGGCGGCCGCGGTGGCCGTGCGGTTCTAGGCGCTGCAGCCCGGAACCGCGGGCCTGCTACGGTCGTAGGTTCGAATCCTGCCTCGGGCAGGGATGTGTGTTATGTTCTTAGGTTAGTTAGGTTTAAGTAGTTCTACGTTCTAGGGGACTGATGACCTAAGATGTTAAGTCCCATAGTGCTCAGAGCCATTTGAACCATTTTGTAATTTAATTAAATAGCCGAGCGGTCTAGGGCGCTGCAGTCAGGGACTGTACGGCTGATCCCGGCGGAGGTTCGAGTCCCCCCTCGGGCGTGGGTGTGTGTGTTTGTCCTTAGGATGATTTAGGTTAAGTAGTGTGTAAGATTAGGGACTGATGACCTTAGCACTTAAGTCCCATAAGATTTCACACATTTGAACATTTTTTTGTAATTTACCGTCTAGTAAAATCATCAGACGATCAATTCCAATTACAAAACGATCTAGAGAGAATTTCTGTATGGTGCAAAAAGTGGCAATTGGCACTAAACACAGAAAAGTGAGAGGTCATCCACATGGGTGCCAAACGAAATCCGATAAATTTTGGGTATACGATAAATCGCACAAATCTAAGGGCTGTCAATTCCACTAAATATCTAGAAATTACAATTACGAGCAACTTTAACTGGAAAGACAGATAACGTTGTGGAGAAGGCGAAACAAAGACAGCTCTTTGTTGGCAGAACAGTTAGAAGATGCGACAAACCCACTAAAGAGTCAGCCTACATTACACTTGTCCGTCCTCTGCTGGAACATTGCTGCGCGGTGTGGGATCCTTACCAGGTAGGATTGACGGAGGACATCGAAAAAGTGCAAAGAAGGGCAGCTCGTTTCGTGTTATCGCGCAATAGGGCAATAGGGGTGAGAGTGTCACTGATAAGATACGCGAGTTGGGGCGGCAGTCACTGAAACAAAGGCCGTTTTCATTGTGGCGAGATCTATTTACGAAATTTCAATCACCAACTTTCTCTTCCGAATGCCTAAATATTTTGCTGACACCCTCCTACGTAGGGAGAAATGATCATAATAATAAAATAAGAGAATTGACAGCTCGAACGCAAAGATTTAGGTGTTCCTTTTTCCCATGCGCCATTCGAGAGTGGAATGGTAGAGAAGTATACTACTGGTCATTAAAATTGCTACACCAAGAAGAAATGTAGACGATAAACGAGTATTCATTGGACAAATATATTATACTAGAACTGAAATGTGATTACATTTTCACGCAATTTCTGTGCATAGATCCTGAGAAATCACTACCCAGAACAACAACCTCTGGCCGTAATAACGGCCTCGATACGCCTGGGCATTGAGTCAAACAGAGCTGGGATGGCGTGTACAGGTACAGCTGCCCATTCAGCTTCAACACGATACCACAGTTCATCGAGAGTAGTGACTGGCGAATTGTGACGAGACAGTTGCCCGGCCACCGTTGACCAGACGTTTTCAATTGGTGAGAGATCTGGAGAATGTGCTGGCCAGGGCAGCAATCCAACGTTTTCTGTATCCAGAAAGGCCCGTACAGGACCTGCAACATGCGGTCGTGCATTGTCCTCCTGAAATGTAGGGTTTCGCAGGGATCGAATGAAGGGTAGAGCCACGGGTCGTAACACATCTGAAATGTAACGTCCACTGTTCAAAGTGCCGTCAGTGCGAACGAGAGGTGACCGACACGTGTAACCAATGGCACCCCATACCATCACGCTGGGTGATACGCCAGTATGGTGATGACGAATACACACTTCCAATGTGCGTTCACCGCGATGTCGCCAAACAGGGATGCGACCATCATGGTGCTGCTAACAGAACCTGGATTCATCCGAAAAAATGACGTTTTGCCATTCGTGCACCCAGGTTCGTCGTCGAGTACACCATCGCAGGCGCTTCTGTCTGTGATGCAGCGTCGAGGGTAACCGCAGCCACGGTCTCCGAGCTGATAGTCCGTGCTGCTGCAAACGTCGTCGAACTGTTCGTGCATATGGTTGTCGTCTTGCAAACGTCCCCATCTGTCGACTCAGGGTTCGAGACGTGGCTGCACGATCCGTTACAGCCATGCGGATAAGATGCCTGTCATCTCGACTGCTAGCGATACGAGGCCGTTGGGATCCAGCACGGCGTTCCGATTACCCTCCTGAACCCACCGATTCCATATTCTGCTAACAGTCTTTGGGTCTCGACCAATGCGAGCAGCAATGTCGCGATACGATAAATCGCAATCGCGATAGGCTACAATCCGACCTTTATCAAAGTCGGAAACGTGATGGTACGCATTTCTCTTCCTTACACGAGGCATCACAACAACGTTTTACCAGGCAACGCCGGTCAACTGCTGTTTGTGTATGAGAAATCGGTTGGAAACTTTCTTCATGTCAGCACGTTGTAGGTGTCGCCACCGACGCCAACCTTGTGTGAATGCTCTGAAAAGCTAATCATTTGCATATCACAGCATCTTCTTCCTGTCGGTTAAATTTCGCGTCTGCAGCACGTCATCTTCGTGGTGTAGCAATTTTAATGGCCAGTAGTGTAGTATGAAAATGGTTCGATGAACCCTCTGCCAGGCCCGTAAGTGTGAATTGTAGAGTGACCGTGTAGATGTAGATGTAGAAATAGCGAGAAAAAGGCGTCTTAACGAGGCGAAAACGCAACTTGAGAGATTCTTTCTTTCACGCTTCGCAGAGTAATGCAACGTGGAATTCCACGCTGTTACGCCCCTAAACTCTCGACCGTTTCCTCTTCCGTGTTAGCTATGATAAATTTATGCTCTGTGCAAAATTCTACCAGACGGCTTCCTCTTTCATTTATTACCCCCAATCCATATTCACCTACTATGTTTCCTTGTCTCCCTAGTCTCGCATTCCAGCCATCCATGACTATTAAATTTTCGGTTCCCTTCACTATCTGAATAATTTCTTTTATCTTATCATACATTTATTCAATTTCTTCGTCATCTGCAGAGCTAGTTGGCATATAGACTTGTACTACTGTCGTAGGCGTGGGCTTCTTGTCTATCTTGTCGACAACAATGCGTTCACTATGCTGTTTGTAGTAACTTACCTGCACTCCTATTTTTTTATTCATTATTAAACCTAATCCTGCATTACCCCTATTTGATTTTGTATTTATAACCCTGTATTCACCTGACCGTGATAGATATACTGTATGGTTAATTACCACGTGGGCCAACTGAAACGATTCCCAGGCGCTGAACAAAGACCGGGAAACCCGGGGGGAACAAAGACCGGGAAACCCGGGGGGGAGGGCGGGGGGGGGGGGGGGGGGGCGCGGCTGCACTTGTTCCGGGTGAAATCCTGGCGCAAACGATTCCTCCTAGTTTGGGCTGTACGCGACAGGTCGTCCGCGGTTGGCACCGCAGCTGCGTGGTGTGTGGAGACACCTGGCCCTTAGCCCTTAGCCCCTTCGCACAGTGGTGCCCTCTGCGCGCTTACTCAGGGCGCCCTACAGGCGAGAGGGGCAAGTGGGGTCAAGCTGCTTAAAAGTGGCTGCCTGCTGCCTGCGTGGAGCACGGCCCGGGGCGTCCCCTCCCCCACCACCGGCGCCTGCGGCCGCTGCGGGGCTTCCCCGGATAAACGGCTTCCACTGGCTGCCCTGACGGGCCCCGCAGTCTGGCCAACACACTCACGCACTCTCTCACTCACTCTCTCTCTCTCTCTCTCTCTCTCTCTCTCTCTTTCTCTCTCTAATTCTATTACAGCACCACGTGGCTCGACAAGTGGACTCACACACAGACACACACATACCCTTTTACCACGTTTAGCTGGAGCTCCCGAATCCGGTTTTTGTAAACCGATTTCCCAATACCACTTCTCGTTGGCCACGTAAACACTCCACTGATTTTGGAAATGAGATTCTGGCTACAGATGGCCAAAACCATTAACTACGGGCGATTGATTACAACATCAGCGTACAATCCCCGAGTCTTTAGCCCTAGCAGTACCAAAGGGGGTATACTTTAAGCCCGCCTATTTAAAAGAAAAAAAATTCACATATTTTTTCAGTTAATTCTTACAGAAGATTGTATGTTTCAAATCATTTGAGCTAAATTAATCAAAAAATTTGAATAGTATTAGTAGATGTGGCTTTTCACAACGAATGTCATGTACAATATTTTCAGGTTCTGAACACATTTTACATATCAGTGGCCGGCCAGTGTGGCCGTGCGGTTCTAGGCGCTTCAGTCTGGAACCGCGTGACCGCTACGGTCGCAGATTCGAATCCTGCCTCGGGCATGGATGTGTGTGATGTCCTTAGGTTAGTTAGGTTTAGTTACTTCTAAGTTCTAGGCGGCTGAAGACCTCAGAAGTTAAGTCTCATAGTGCTCAGAGCCATTTGAACAATTTTTTGAACATAACAGTGTCTCTTTAACAGTATGTTACTAATAAACAATTAACGAAATAAACAATTAACGAAATATGTATTTTTTATGATCCTGAAATAATCCCCTCCTCCATGACCGAAGCTAAACTGATGTTAACTAGAACAGAGTCATCTACATATTTTAAAAGTGAGCTACCGAAGTGTGTACATCTACATGTACATCCATACTCCGCAAGCCACCTGACGGTGTGTGGCGGAGGGTACTTTCAGTACCTCTTTCGGTTCTCCCTTCTCTTCCAGTCTCATATGGTCTCATCGTCTCATCCAGTCTCATCGGGGAGAGGCTACAACCCTGTCTCACTCCTTCCCAACCACTGCTTCCCTTTCATGCCCCTCGACACTCATAACTGCCATCTGGTTTCTGTACAAATTGTAAATAGCCTTTCGCTCCCTGTATTTTACCCCTGCCACCTTCAGAATTTGAAAGAGAGTATTCCAGTTAACGTTGTCAAAAGCTTTCTCTAAGTCTACAAATGCTAGAAACGTAGGTTTGCCTTTCCTTAATCTTTCTTTTAAGATAAGTCGTAAGGTTAGTATTGCCTCACGTGTTCCAACATTTCTATGGAATCCAAACTGATCTTCCCCGAGGTTGCCTTCTACCAGTTTTTCCATTCGTCTGTAAATACACTCCTGGAAATTGAAATAAGAACACCGTGAATTCATTGTCCCAGGAAGGGGAAACTTTATTGACACATTCCTGGGGTCAGATACATCACATGATCACACTGACAGAACCACAGGCACATAGACACAGGCAACAGAGCATGCACAATGTCGGCACTAGTACAGTGTATATCCACCTTTCGCAGCAATGCAGGCTGCTATTCTCCCATGGAGACGATCGTAGAGATGCTGGATGTAGTCCTGTGGAATGGCTTGCCATGCCATTTCCACCTGGCGCCTCAGTTGGACCAGCGTTCGTGCTGGACGTGCAGACCACGTGAGACGACGCTTCATCCAGTCCCAAACATGCTCAATGAGGGGACAGATCCGGAGATCTTGCTGGCCAGGGTAGTTGACTTACACCATCTAGAGCACGTTGGGTGGCACGGGATACATGCGGACGTGCATTATCCTGTTGGAACAGCAAGTTCCCTTGCCGGTCTAGGAATGGTAGAACGATGGGTTCGATGACGGTTTGGATGTACCGTGCACTATTCAGTGTCCCCTCGACGATCACCAGTGGTGTACGGCCAGTGTAGGAGATCGCTCCCCACACCATGATGCCAGGTGTTGGCCCTGTGTGCCTCGGTCGTATGCAGTCCTGATTGTGGCGCTCACCTGCACGGCGCCAAACACGCATACGACCATCATTGGCACCAAGGCAGAAGCGACTCTCATCGCTGAAGACGACACGTCTCCATTCGTCCCTCCATTCACGCCTGTCGCGACACCACTGGAGGCGGGCTGCACGATGTTGGGGCGTGAGGGGAAGACGGCCTAACGGTGTGCGGGACCGTAGCCCAGCTTCATGGAGACGGTTGCGAATGGTCCTCGTCGATACCCCAGGAGCAACAGTGTCCCTAATTTGCTGGGAAGTGGCGGTGCGGTCCCCTACGGCACTGCGTAGGATCCTACGGTCTTGGCGTGCATCCGTGCGTCGCTGCGGTCCGGTCCCAGGTCGACGGGCACGTGCACCTTCCGCCAACCACTGGCGACAACATCGATGTACTGTGGAGACCTCACGCCCCACGTGTTGAGCAATTCGGCGGTACGTCCACCCGGCCTCCCGCATGCCCACTATACGCCCTCGCTCAAAGTCCGTCAACTGCACATGCGGTTCACGTCCACGCTGTCGCGGCATGCTACCAGTGTTAAAGACTGCGACGGAGCTCCGTATGCCACGGCAAACTGGCTGACACTGACGGCGGCGGTGCACAAATGCTGCGCAGCTAGCGCCATTCGACGGCCAACACCGCGGTTCCTGGTGTGTCCGCTGTGCCGTGCGTGTGATCATTGCTTGTACAGCCCTCTCGCAGTGTCCGGAGCAAGTATGGTGGGTCTGACACACCGGTGTCAATGTGTTCTTTTTTCCATTTCCAGGAGTGTAATTCGTGTTAGTATTTTGCAGCTGTGACTTATTAAACTGATAGTTCGGTAATTTTCACATCTGTCAACACTTGCTTTCTTTGGGATTGGAATTATTATATTCTTCTTTAAGTCTGAGGGTATTTCGCCTGTCTCATACATCTTGCTCACCAGATGGTAGAGTTTTGTTAGTACTGGCCTCGTACAAATTGTATTGAGCGGACGGACGTGTACGGGTATGCAGACAACCTCACGAATCCATTGACCCTGTATATCAGCAGGAGACTGTTCAAGCTGGTGGACGCTCTGTGGTGGTGTGGGGCATGTGCAGTTGGAGTGATATGGGAGTCCTGATAGTCTAGATACGACTGATAGGTGATGTGTACGTAAGTATCATGTATGATCACCTGCACCCATTCGTGTCCATTTTGCAGTTCGACGGACTTGGACAATTCCAGCAGGACAATGCGAGACCCCACATGCGAGAATTACTACAGAGTGGCTCCAGAAACATTTTTATGAGCTTAAGGGGCTCCGGAACGCCCTATACTTGCAATGTTAAAATAACGCTTATAAATTACATCTTTCCTCACAAAGTATTTGAGGTAGGAAGTTGAACTTTTTACAGATTATTTATTGGAATATGGGCTACAACTTAACACAGGGATTTTACAAAATTTTAGTTCAGTTATTAAAGACGATTTTTTTTCAATTGTAATGAAATTCACAACATTTTTTTGCAATTTTTTATTTATATATTCAAAAATATACAGTTTTTTGGAAAAAGGCTGTGTTAAATTATGCAGAAGGTACTGTGTAACATTTACTGAAAGTTTGAAACAAATATGTTTGGAAGATCCTTAGAAAACATTTAATTAGTATGAGAAAATAAAAGTTTTGGGAATCGAGCGACAAAGATTGGATTAACTTTTTAGTGCATTCCAGGTCCATAGGATGGATTATCTTCATCCTCTGCAAACTCCTCCTCCAGCTTCCTCTTGTTGCTCCTCCTGTTTACTCTTGCTTGTATTTCTAGACTCTTTACAGCCCTGTCTGCAGCCCGAAGGCATTCCTTGTCTAAAGCAAGCATCGCTCGTTGTTGTGTTCGTAGATTTTGCTACCATTTTCTTCAGTTGCAGTTACTGCAACACTGTTGCAAAAGGTGGTCATGTATGAACACTTATCACATTTCAGTTGTATTTCACTAGCAAGTCCTATGTGCTTTATTATGGAGAGTTCCAGACCAACTGCACTACAATGAATACATCTTACACAGTTTGAAAAAATTGCTTTGAGAACCGACATATCAAATATTTCATTCACATCCGATTCACCCATAAAACATTCATAGTTTTCACTCATTGAACCAAGCTTCTTCTGTGAAGTATTTTCTTTCCCACTTTGGCTGCTATGGGCAGGTGTACTTGAGAGGTTAGGTTCACTCACTTGGTTATCGTCTTTATTGTTTACAGTAATAACACATACCTTTGGCTTTCCAACATTTCTCCTTTTCTTAAAAGCCTTCAGAGGATTTCTAATAACTTTACTTTTACTCATTATTATACTTCAACAAAACAGAGACTCAAGAAACAGAATTAATTATGAATATTTTCGAGATAACGACAGAGTAAATAAACATGAAACAATCGACAACCACACCAGCGATATATATTGAACCATCACAGGTTAGCCACAACACATACTTTATCTCACATCACTAAAATGTACCTGATGAACACGGACGTTAATAATAACACCATTTGACAGCAGTTTAACAGCGCCACAGTGGGTCACGCCCATGTAGAACACATTTCAAAAAAAATTTAAAAATAGTTGTAGTCTTCGGAATTGAATAAATTATGTATCTATTAAAAGGTAATAGTCTGCAGATTCAGAAATCGCAAAAAAGTAAAAATTGAAGTTTTCATGATTTTGAGCCTTTCCGGAGCCCCTTAAACACTTCCATGGTCACCAAACTCCCCAGACATGAACATTATTGAGCAGATTTGGGATGCCTTGCAACGTGCTGTTCAGAAGAGATCTCCACCCCCTCGTACTCTTGCGGTTTAATAGACAGGCCTGCAGGATTCGTGGTGTCAGTCCGCTCCAGTCCTACCTCAGACGTCAGTCGACCCCATGCCACGTCGTGTTGCGCCGTTTCTGGGTGTTCGCGGGGCCCCTACGGCCTACACAGTGTTAGGCAGGTGTACCAATTTCTTTGCCTCTGAGAGAAAATACTATCTCGGTGCGAGCATTACCTCGTGATATACTCATAACATAACCTACCAGCTCATGCAAGTTTTCAAAATTGACGTTATTTCATTTCAAAGTTTTTAAAACCTTTGTACATTACCGGTTAATGCTACCCTCTAAAGAGACAGCACATTTAATTGCATCATTAAAACTAGTAAATTCCTCGTATAATCTAGCTTCACACCTTCCACAACTTTATGGTTCAAATGGCTCTGAGCACTATGGGACTTAACATCTGAGGTCATCAGTCCCCTAGAACTTAGAACTACTTAAACTTCACTAACCCAAGGACATCACACTCATCCATGCCCGAGGCAGGATTCGAAACTGCGACCGTAGCAGCAGCGCGGTTCCGGACTGAAGCGCCTAGAACTGCTCGGCCACAGCGGTACGTTTTTTATACCCTCCACTGTTAGTATTGCCACCTGCGACTGGTTATTGCACGTTGACGTGGAACATAGGCACTGGTCACATTAATGTGACTGAACCGTGTATATGCAACACTTTGGAAAATATAGAAATGTGAAGATGAATCATTTGTAATATCTCTCTATATTTCGTAACAAAACGCAAGGTTTCACTTGTCACCTAACGTGTTATTGTGGCATTATGATTTCCATTTATTTCGTTGTCCGCTTGTTTGAACGCATACACGCAAAGTAAATATCCTGAATGTGAAACTCAACATCCTAGATTTGAAACTGGTACTCCACCCATCAAATAAACGCAGAACGACACAAATGAATGGCATTCAGCCATACAGCAAATTAATACGTTCATTTTAGTCCTTGTGTCGATGGCTATTTTCATTCCAAATTCTTCTTAATTGAATACAATTTTTTTGCGTATGCATTGTTAAGCTGTGCTGTATAATTTGATGTCCCTAATAGTGCACCATTAGAGCTAAGAATTTTTAAAAAAATTGATGTGATGTAGAGGATGTTTTGTGGATTGGACGTTTTTTATTTATTTATTTATTGTTCCGTGGGACCAAATTAAGGAGAAGTCTCCATGGTCATGGAACGAGTCAATACATAAATTATAACGCGGTAGTAGAAAAAGATAAAATGAAATATAAGAAACGTATTCAGGTGACAATTCGTAAGTTTAAATAAAGAAAATCAACAATGTAACACTGGAATTTGCTGAATTTTTCAGCTCTTCCAGGAGCTCCTCGACAGAATAGAAGGAGTGAGCCATGAGGAAACTCTTCAGTTTAGACTTAAAAGTGTTTGGGCTACTGCTAAGATTTTTGAGTTTTTGTGGTAGCTTCTTGAAAATGGATGCAGCAGAATAGCGCACTCCTTTCTGCACAAGAGTCGAGGAAGTGCATTCCACATGCAGATTTGATTTCTGCCTAGTATTAACTGAGTGAAAGCTGCTAACTCTTGGGAATAAGCTAATATTGCTAAGAACGAACGACATTAAAGAAAATATATACTGTGAGGACAATGTCAGAATTCCCAGACTATTGAATAAGGGTCGACAAGAGTTTCTCGAACTTACATCACATATAACATGAACAGCCCGTTTTTGAGCCAAAAATGCCCTTTTTGTATCAGAAGAATTACCCCAAAAAATAATACCATATCACATAAGTGTATTAAACCACTTGACTTAGACGCTTAGGAGGGCAAGTTATGGGAAAGGAACAAACAGTAATACCAAACCAACCGCCTTGCTGATGGCAGCTTTACATACCTTTTATCGATGGTCTGCAATGAAAACCTTTTAACTCCATTTTGCTACATTTTAGAGGAGAAGCAAAAACCGTTTCCTAAAAATAATATAAAGTGACACAGATAAAGGTGCTACATGTATAACTGTACAGTAGAAGTCTACTTATTGACAGATTAGAGCAGTCCTTGCACTTTCAAATCTCTCTTTGATAAAGGAGTTACTGCTTACTGGAATTACGAGGTATCGCAGCCAGGTGAAGTTGCTAGGTTTTCATTTCCACAGTCGTTATGTGAGTCCTCAGCTGCGAAAGTGAAATCACCTGCTTTGATTCCCGACAGCGAAAGTAAATAGGAATTACCTAAATCGTAAACGTGCTTGAGTTTTTTAAACTGAGAACGCTATACTGACACGAGAAAACACTGAGCTTTCATTTACAGAACGATTTTTGCCGTCGAAATTGAAGCGGAAAAACGAAATTTTGCACAACTTCCTACAGTACCTCATTTATCCGCGCGGTGCGGAATAATCAAGCCAGCGTGTGGCTTTCTACGCAGCATTATTCACGTAAAAAGAAAAGAGAGAGAGAGCCGTAGAGAAGGGAAAAAAGAGAGAAGCGGGAAGGAAGCAAAGAGTACAGCACGAAAACAGAGGGGTTGAATGGGGCAGTCCGTAAGCTGCGGTAAATGAGGAACCACCTGTGTAGTGGGGCGCGTGCAGCACGCTACACACACACACACACACACACACACACACACTGGTGAAGTCGCGCATGTGCAGTGGGGGCGTTATGTAACGCACCTTAATGATCCGCCATGCGGCCAGATTACATTCGCGCGCGTGGCTGCAAACTCGTTAAGGAAGCGGAGGGCAGTCAGAGAGAGAAAGGGGGAGGTTGAAGTAGGGCAGGAGAAAGAGCTGAGAGGGGAGAGGCGGGGAAAGGCACGGCAGGGATGGATTTTTAAAACTCTTATTCGTATTTCGCGCAGACACCGCCTGGGCGTCACGGGGAAGTAGCGAAATATCAACCGCCAGCTAAGGAGCAACAGAGGACAGCGAGCAGGAATCAAGCTGGAGAGATACATCTACATCTACATCTACATCTACAGAATTACTCTGCAATTCACATTTAAGCGCTTGGCAGAGGGTTCATCGAACCACAATCATACTATCTCTCTACCATTCCACTCCCGAACAGCGCGCGGGAAAAACGAACACCTAAACCTTTCTGTTCGAGCTCTGATTTCTCTTATTTTATTTTGATGATCATTCCTACCTATGTAGGTTGGGCTCAACAAAATATTTTCACATTCAGAAGAGAAAGTTGGTGACTGAAATTTCGTAAATAGATCTCGCCGCGAAGAAAAACGTCTTTTCTTTAATGACTTTCATTCTAACTCGCGTATTATATCTGCCTCACTCTCTCCCCTATTACGTGATAATACAAAACGAGCTGCCCGTTTTTGCACCCTTTCGATGTCCTCCGTCAATCGCACCTGGTAAGGATCCCACACCGCGCAGCAATATTCTAACAGAGGACGAACGAGTGTAGTGTAATCTGTCTCTTTAGTGGACTTGTTGCATCTTCCAAGTGTCCTGCCACTGAAACGCAACCTTTGGCTCACCTTCCCCACAATATTATCTATGTGGTCTTTCCAACTGAAGTTGTTCGTAATTTTAACACCCAGGTACTTGGTTGAATTGTCATCCTTGAGAATTGTACTATTTATCGAGTAATCGAATTCCGACGGATTTCTTTTGGAACTCGTGTGGATCACCTCACACTTTTCGTTATTTAGCGTCAACTGCCACATGCCACCTAAGAGAACTGCTCAGATTGTCACCCAGGTCATTTATGTAGATCAGGAACAGCAGAGGTCCCAGGACGCTTCCCTGGGGAACACCTCGATGATTTACCGTCTATTACTACGAACTGCGACCTTCCTGACAGGAAATCACGAATCCAGTCGCACAAATGAGACGATACCCCATAGGCCCGCAGCTCGATTAGAAGTCGCTTGTGAGGAACGGTGTCAAAAGCTTCCCGGAAATCTAGAAATACGGAATCAACTTGAGATCCCCTGTCGATAGCGGCCATTACTTCGTGCGAATAAAGAGCTAGCTGCGTTGCGCAAGAACGATGTTTTCTGAAACCGTGCTGATTACGTATCAATAGATCGTTCCGTTCGAGGTGATTCATAATGTTTGAATACAGTATATGCTCCAAAACCCTACTGCAAACCGACGTCAATGATATATGTCTTTAGTCCGATGGATTACTCGTACTACCCTTCTTAATCACTGGTGCGACCTGCGCAATTTTCCAACCTGTAGGTACAGATCTGTCGGTGAGCGAGCGATTGTATATGATTGCTAAGTAAGTAGGGAGCTATTGTATCAGCGTAATCTCAAAGGAACCTAATCGGTATACAATCTTGACCTGAAGACTTGCCCGTATGAAGTGATTTGAGTTGCTTCGCAACCCCTAAGAAACTCATGCTAGCAGCTGTTCGTGTTTCAAATTCTGGAATATTCCCTTCGTCTTCCCTGGTGAAGGAATTTCGGAAAACTGCGTTCAATAACTCCGCTTTAGCGGCATAGTCGTCGGTAACAGTGTCTCGTCAGAAGTATCCGGACATCCACACGTTCCAGTGTTTCTCAATACAAAAAAAAAAGATATTATTGAGCAGATGGATGTGAATTAATTAATTAAAATGGAGTGTTAATAGATTTTATCTCTGCTAGTAAACATGACTCGACTGTTTAGAAAGCATTGAATTATTGGTAAGTACTGGTTGAGAGCACTACATGTACGTTTCTTTCTTAGTTGGAGCCAATACTATTGAAATTATGAAACATGGCACTGAAAAATTTTACTCCCTTTTCCAATTAAGCTAAACTCTGCCTCCTTCCATCGTCATTACATCAGACCAGGTGTGCGTTTGTAGACGACATTATTTGGAGGCCAAAGACCGACCTGAATATTACGGGGTCCGCGTAATAACATTGCTCGGATTTTGAAAGCAAAATATCGGTAAAAATGATCTCAGGGACTTGTGGATTATAATCTAGTGGAGTAAACGCCGAATTAACACTAATAGTTTTCTTCATGCACCCATATTTAAATTGGATGATGGTGGGAAATCAGCTGGTATAGTTATTATTAAAAATGAAACTCCTCCAGCTGTACTTAAGATTTCATGTTTATTTGGCTACTAGTTTCGACGTTGCGTCAACACCATCTTCAGACGGTATATAACACACCATACATAAAACAAACAATGTGAGACATCAGTAGTCTGTGAGATATTGTACAAAATAAATACATTATAAATATATTATATAAAGGATAAATTCATCAAAAGTAGTTACATTTAGTTCATTTTCACTAAGATGCAATTTACCTTGACATTAGCAATTTATATGGTGTAAACAAGTACAAATGAGGTTATATATACATGGTTATTTCCGTTATAGATCAATAGCAGACATTTGAATAAACATGGGGGTATATATAAGTCTAGGTGACAAACCGTTACTCGTAGGGATAATAATATAGGCATGAAACAGTACAAAAATTGTGTTGAAAGCGAATAATACCGTAAGCCCCTCTTTGTGCGCACAGTTTAACTAACAGGAAGGAAAATATGCATTGCCAATCAGACATATGTAAGGTATAATTCCATTGGTTATAAATAGTAAATGGTTGGAAAGGTGGAAAGGATTTACGTTTGTGTAACACTCTATCATCAGTATAAAGTAACAAAGTCAAATACGTTACAGAAACAATATCATTCATAGCGATGCGAAACACAAGTGAGGAGGAACTGGAAGAATGGTATGGAACGCAGTTAATATAGTAAAACGTAGTCAATGGTGTAAAATAAATACTTATGAGTCAGTTCATTAATCTACTCATCCCAACAAGAGAAATGTAAGCTAACGTGCCGCCAAAATGTACCATTTCAATGTCGGTGCCTCATTTAAGGCCGTAACCCAGGTCTAAAATAATCTAATTCTAATAGGCCTGCATTAGAAAAAGAACGATCACGTACATAACACTGCTACAAATATAGGTAAACATGGTGTTGTCAGTCAAAACACTTCGTCACATATGTAAAATACCTGTAGTTCCTCTAATAACTAATTACTAAAGAAGAGTACACAGTAAGGTATACAAAGTATAGCTGTCGTATTGTTTTACGTAATCTAGTCAACGGTTGATATAAGGCAACAACCCATTTACTTGGACGACTAAAGTCTAGCATTTATATCATCACTACACCGTAAGTACTCACTCATTCCTCCTATCCTTATAAACCTGTTCGTGTATAAAACAACTGGTTTAAATATATTGACTATCCACTCATTTACGAGAGCGTTCATGAGAGTAGGGGGTAAAACTATACTGAATAAAGGCCCATCAATACTTTTCGACCCTGGTCACCAAAGAATGCGCCAGTACTTCTCTTCGATGCAGCCCGAAACTGGACTTAAAAAAAAGGCATAATAAAATCACTTACAACATAGGTAGCAAGGAAAGGGATTTTGAAGTGAAACACGGATACTTAACGTGAAATGAACATAGTTATTCAACAAAAGCGTACAAGTTACGACAGAGACACACAACTTACCTCGGTAGAAGACTACAAAAGAGAGAGAGAGAGAGAGAAAAACAAGTCACGTTTCCCTTTTTTTATGTCGTTATCTTAGAAGAAAGATTAAGAAAAGGCAAACCTACGTTTCTAGCATTTGTAGACTTAGAGAAAGCTTTTGACAATGTTAACTGGAATACTCTCTTTCAAATTCTGAAGGTGGCAGAGGTAAAATACAGGGAGCGAAAGGCTATTTACAATTTGTACAGAAACCACATGGCAGTTATAAGAGTCGAGGGGCATGAAAGGGAAACAGTGGTTGGGAAAGGAGTGAGACAGGGTTGTAGCCTCTCCCCGATGTTATTCAATCTGTATATTGAGCAAGCAGTAAAGGAAACAAAAGAAAAATTCGGAGTAGGTATTAAAATTCATGGAGAAGAAGTAAAAACTTTGAGGTTCGCCGACGACATTGTAATTCTGTCAGAGACAGCAAAGGACTTGGAAGAGCAGTTGAATGGAATGGATGGTGTCTTGAAAGGAGGATATAAGATGAACATCAACAAAAGCAAAACGAGGATAATGGAATGTAGTCGAATTAAGTCGGGTGATGCTGAGGGAATTAGATTAGGAAATGAGACACTTAAAGTAGTAAAGGAGTTTTGCTATTTGGGGAGCAAAATAACTGATGATGGTCGAAGTAGAGAGGATATAAAATGTAGACTGGCAATGGCAAGGAAAGCGTTTCTCAAGAAGAGAAATTTGTTAACATCGAGTATAGATTGAAGTGTCAGGAAGTCGTTTCTGAAAGTATTTGTATGGAGTGTAGCCATGTATGGAAGTGAAAAATGGACGATAACTAGTTTGGACAAGAAGAGAATAGAAGCTTTCGAAATGTGGTGCTACAGAAGAATGCTGAAGATAAGGTGGGTAGATCACGTAACTAATGAGTAGGTATTGAATAGGATTGGGGAGAAGAGAAGTTTGTGGCACAACTTGACTAGAAGAAGGGATCGGTTGGTAGGACATGTTTTGAGGCATCAAGGGATTACAAATTTAGCATTGGAGGGCACCGTGGAGGGTAAAAATCGTAGAGGGAGAGCAAGAGATGAATACACTAAGCAGATTCAGAAGGATGTAGGTTGCAGTAGGTACTGGGAGGTGAAGAAGCTTGCACAGGATAGAGTAGCATGGAGAGCTGCATCAAACCAGTCTCGGGACTGAAGACCACAACAACAACAACAACAAGGCGGCCCCACACGTAACTGCATGCTTGACAAAGACGCTTATGCACGCCTGCTTGCCCAAGCGTGCTTGAGAGTGTGTATGATAAATCTGCGCAAGCATCAGGACTGTGGAAGCAGCTTGATGCTTGATCGAATTTCGATTATGCGTGCTTGTGCAAGCGTTCAAGCTTGTGTATGCTTGAGCGTGTGTACCAAGAACAGGGAGGCTTGTGCAAGCGCAGTTGTCAATGATCTGGCTTAATGCAATTTACATTTGGTTCTTTTAAATTACAGTCTTTACGAAGATTATACTGTACTGTAGGTCAAGTCAAAGAACATACTATTACATAGAAAAAGAGAGAAGAGAATCAACAGAATGTAAGATAGTTTCTATAGCGTGTCTACGCCGAATGGTTAACATGGGAACAATATTTTCGTTTCTTTTACCACTCTTTGTTCGACATATCACATTTCATCTTTTGTTGTTGTTTTTTTTCTTGTCGCAACACAAACAAAAAGGTTGCCAAAGCCAGCGCATCGTCGTCTGAGCTCGACATTTTCTGGTAAACAAGCTAATGCTTGTACAACCATGCCTGAACCATGTGTAGGCACCTGGAATTAGTGAATGCTTGCTTGCTCAAGGACACATGCGCAAGCGTGCTTGTCAAGAATGCAGTTACGTGTTCTGCCCATAGAGTAAATATCTCTGGAGTGAGCATTCATATGTGCAGAACAGATTTTGTGTTGTCAACATACATTGCCGGCCTGGTCACGTGATCTCGGGACGTCGTGTGTTTGTCCATATAGCGCCCTGTGTATTTCGAATGTCACTGCATCTCTAGTACAGACGGATTCTTTTCGTACGTGTCGTGGATTATTTATATATGTTGCGCAGACATTTTAACAATATCCATTCGATACGGGGAATAAACCAGCTACGTAACTTTTAAGGGCAAGTGATATTGCATTCTGCTTCTTTCCGATAGGTGTCACAGTTCAGATGCACTCGATTTTTGGTAGTTTTCAGTATGATACGGCACTTTATAGTATTACAGAGCCTGACGTACATTTTTGCGGTGATAGTCTTGCCTAACGACTTGACAGTACGCCAGTACTTTTGCAAGTGTCCGAAAATCACCGACTTTGCCACACATTAGTGATTATATCACTGCTAATTCGTCCTTTTTTCTGCTGTTTCTGAGTATTTATTTTCTTGTTTTTGCGACCTAAAGCACAATTTTTCTTACTGTTGACACTTTGAAGTGTTTGTTTAACGCATTTTACGTACTAAATAAATTTATTAAATAAATAGTAGACCGACTAAGAATGGGGAAAAAAGGCGATCGGAGAATAAATGTACTGTAAAGCAAATACAGTTGGTCATGTAACAGTCAACCCATATAACACCATTAAGGGAAGTGGAACGTTACACAAATGAAAGAGTTTGGGGACATGTTCACTAATATTTTACGCTTCTTAATCAAATGGTGAAGAAAATAATTTGAAGGCAAAATACATCAAAGAAGATGAATGTGTACTTCGATTAGCTACACTATTGTGTTTTTTATTTGATTTGTGCAGAAAATGTATTTAAGCAGAATGCAGAAATTGGTAGTAGGTGCTGTGGAAAATTAAAAATAGTTGGTAAAGCATCTTCCTTCAGCCGCACACGTCCAATTTTTTCTCTTTCTAAACATTCCCCTTCAAAGTGTTTTGAACATACTTTGGAATATTTTGTGCGGACAAAATTACTCCTCCTTATTTTCTGGAGCCACGTCTTTACTCATTGTTCATCCTTCGGGAAACTAAAATATAAGTCACACATAATCATTCTCCATGTCCTTGACACACTTAACATGGTCTCCTACTGTAACTTTATACTAAACAAAAAGGTTTGGACACACATATTATACGAAGACAATTACAGACTCCCACTCCATTGAATTTATTTGTCTCCCGTCTTTAAAATCTATATACATAATTGACAAGTCACTGATAAATGCATGGAGGATAGTATTTACTGAAACAACTAACCATTCCCTTTCCTGTTCCACTAGCAAATTTACGAGAGGAAGCGATTGTTTGTAAGCTTTTGTACGAGCCGTAATATCTATTATATAGTCATGAAATCGCAGGAAAATACGTCTACATAATCAAGCCTTAATTATAACGCGTCTCAAAATTTTTAAACATAGTACCCATGATAACCTCCTTTCGCATATCTTTCTTTGCATCCGTAGCAACAACAGTTATTCACCATCGCTATTACACTATCAACAAACGGTGAAAACACAACAAAAATTCTAGATATTATAAACTTCAAACTCTGAGGAAAGCACACACGGACAGCGAAGTCCCGAAAACACGTGACAATCCTGGTTTAATGTAGACAACATGCGCAGAACGCAATGTTCACTCCAGAGATATTTACTTTTTTTTTTTCTTTATTGCATTTCAATTCCCCATCGGGGCGGGCTGGCAGCAGCATATGCGCTGCTCTTCAGCCGAAAGACATAGAACAAAACAAGAGAAGACATTTAAAAACAGCAAAGGAGAGAAGAAGGCGAACATAGATATAAAAAAGGGAGAACATCATGGAAGGCAATATACAAAAAAAAAAAAAAAACGGGGTGACTGTAAAATGGAGATAAAAAACTGTTTAAAAGTAGCACACACAAAAAGCCACACATTGCGACGATTAAAAGAACACAAGGCACAGTATGACTGGAGCATAAAGGTGTTGACGGATGGCGTAGCACATAACGTAACACTGACGGCGAACCTCAAGGCAGTACACAATTAAAATCACACCTCTTGGCGCACACGAGAAACAGCACTAAACACAACACTGACGTGGCACAATGATGATGATCAATACAGAGGATCTGCCAGGTTCAAGGAGGTGAGGGAGACCTGAAGAAGGGAGGGAGGGGAAGAGATGGGGGAGGGGAATGGGGGGCGCGCGGAAGAGGGCCAGGTAGGGAGGGATGTGGGAAGGAGAGAGGCAAGTATGGGGTGCAGGGTCTCAGGGGAGGGGGGGATGGAGGAAAATCCACTCTGGGAGAAGGAGTAAAGAGGAGAAGGGGGCCCTGGGGAGGGGGGGGGGGGGGAACAAGGCCGGGTTATAGTTGGAAGGAAGGGTATATGTCACACCGAAGTTCGTCATCAGGGAGGGGGAGGCGTTGGAAATTGCCCTGATGAAGGAGATGGAGGGTGTGGAGGTGGAGAGAGGGAGGGATACAGCGATAGAGGCGCGGCAACGGGCGGGGGGTGGAGAGGAAGGAGGAAACCAGAGGGTGGGGGGGATCAACCCTGCGAACAATGTAAAGGATGCGGAGATGTTGGAGGAACAAGAGGAGGTGGGGGAAGGGGATCAGTTCATACAGGAGCCGTGTGGGGGAAGGAAGGCGGATACGGAAGGCAAGGCGGAGCACGTGGCGTTCAAGGATTTGGAGGGCCTTGTAAAAGCGGGTGGGGGCGGAGATCCAGGCGACACTGGCATAACAGAGGATAGGACGGATGAGGGATTTGTAGGTGTGGAGGATGGTAGAAGGATGCAATCCCCATGTCCGGCCGGACAGGAGTTTCAGCAGGCGGAGGCGGGAATGGGCTTTCTGCTGGATGGTCAGGAGACGAGGGGTCCAGGTGAGGTGACGGTCAAGGGTGAGGCCAAGGTATTTCAGGGTGGGGGTGGATATTCACTCTATGGTTCTGCCGCCTTTAGACAAACGAATTTACCGACTACATTTTGTTTCACGGAGTTTTCTTTACACATTTTAACTCACAGATGCTTCTTTAGAATATAATTCTTGAATATTTAATAATACATCATTTCATTAGCACACCGTTTCTTTCAATTAATACACAGGTTTATTGATATATGTAAAAATATTTACACTGTTTTCAGGAGTTAATTAAAACTGGGGCTGCTCTTTTATACATTTATAAAGTAACATTTCGACGTAATGCGAAACTGACCGCTAGATGTCACGAGAGACGCACGAATCGCATAAAGAGTATTGTCACACTTAGCACATACAGCCACTACACTGGTGGTGATTTTTAGGGCTCCCTGTTATAAAATTATACCTTGTCGTGTTGGAAGTCAGATCTGGAAGCTGGAGAGATTGAATGACAGTCCCTAACCGTTCTTTCCGCCAACCTGTCGTCTTCTAAAGTCGCGTCCCCATCGCAGAAGACAGCTCGTCGGTCGTGGGATCTTCTTCGGTGGAGGCTGCTATGGCCGGACGCGGTGGCTTACAGAAGGACCACACGTTGCTAAAAATTCTTGCAATAAACCAAAGTCGACCAGTCGTCTTCGCTAACACCGTTCTTACGTGCTCGTTCCGTTTCACGTAGTTTCGCACGTTATGTGGGTAAAGCAGCCTTCTGCTAATGCTGTATTTGAAAATTACGTATTTTTCTTCCTATTTATCTGCATTAGCTGACATTTTTCTACATTTAGAGCTAGCTGCAACTCATCCCAACAACTAGGACTGTTAATATTTTTAAAAATATCGGGTCCGATACATCGATATCAAAAAGTATTATAACCGGCCGTCGAAACACCGAAAAATATCTATATATCGACTTACTGGTCAATAAAATTATTGGCTGCACATTGTAAATATACTGCCAGTTTTAGAGCTGTATCTTTTGATTATTGATTTATTATTACATATTCTGTACATCAACAAGCTAGCAGCCTGTCTATCTTCCTTAGAGCAAGAATTGAAAGGAGAGGGACGCTCGTTCATGCTTGGCGATAATCGCTTTGATAAAAACGGTAACTCCATGTAAGTGGCACAATGAAAAGCGTACGATGGGTCCACTGTTCTGTTTAGTCACGCATCGGATTTGTCCGGAGCACTTCTTGTCAACTTGACTGTTTTTCATTTCTGCAAATGCCAGCTAACAAGCAATTGTAGTGTGAAAACTGTGTGGTGAAGCTAAACGCTGCCGTTTCTGTGGGTAGCACCGAGCGCCGACTACGTTATGATTCACCCTCAAACGTCTCCGCCCACTTCAAAAACCAATCTTGTCATTTACATTTTTCTACGATAACGTTGGAAGCTGAAGAATTGAATTAAAATTTGTGCTGCGGCCGGGACTCGAACCCAGGTCTTCTTGCTTTTTTTTTTAGGCACATTTGCTGACCATTACACCACTACAGCAGTACGACAACAGAGCTGCACGAACTACCCAAGTCAAATACCCTCCCCAACACAAACTCTAATTCACATCTCCCCTTATATTGTCACTATTACCAGTGCTCCCCGACATAAGCATAGTACCCCCAGTATTGGACGAAATGGGGAAGTGGTGCATTACATGTGATCGTATAGATCTTAAATTAAATTTTCCCTGAGACATTTAAGCCTCTAATTTCTCTACGATAAGGTTGGAAGCTGAAGACGTGAATTAAAATTTGTGCTGCGGCCGGGACTCGAACCCGGGTCTTAGATTTTTGTTCATCATTGTCAGCAACTATTTTTAAAGAATGCCGGCGTGAAGAAATAGCACGCTATTTGCGTTAAAAATTGTTTTTTAACGCAACGTGTGTGCTGTTTCTTCACATCGAATATCTTGTTATTTCTGTGGTGTCACCGCCAGACACCACACTTGCTAGGTGGTTGCCTTTAAATCGGCCGCGGTCCGTTAGTATACGTCGGACCCGCGTGTCGCCACTGTCAGTGATTGCAGACCGAGCGCCGCCACACGGCAGGTCTAGAGAGACTTCCTAGCACTCGCCCCAGTTGTACAACCGACTTTGCTAGCGATGGTTCACCGACAAAATACGCTCTCATTTGCAGAGACGACAGTTTAGCACAGCCTTCAGCTACGTCATTTGCTACGACCTAGCAAGGCGCCATTACAAGTTACTATTGATACTGTGAATCATGTACCGTCAAGAGCGACGTTCACCAGATATGGATTAAAGTTAAGTATTCCAGCAGCTACGTCCGTTTTTCTAAAGTCTAAATTCCTTGTCCTGTTCCAGACCTCACGCCAGCCTGCGTGAGCTAAAACGCGTGCCTTTCGGCTTCCTCTCATACCCGGTGTTGGCTCTCCTGCCAACCCACAACAATTTCATTCACACCATTGCAATCGGACTTCTTCTTCGTGCCATCTGTACTTGTTTCACACAGTCAAAGAGAAAGACTGGACTTGATGAATGCTCAAAAGGTAGTAAAGCTCCTTCACTCACTGCTCTACTGCAATTTCAAAACAACAATTTCAATTGTTTACCGAACGTTGTGAAAGAAACAAAATATGAAATAAAAATATCGGCACTCGATCTTGCCATTTCGATACCTATACGTCGGTGAAGATTATAGTATAGCCGATATACATCGACATTATCAGGAAACGATAGATTGCACGAAATATCGATACTTCCGCGACAGCGCTAGCAACAACTAGAAATTTTGTCTGTCACCTCGTCTCCTCGTACACTCACTCAACTTCGACACCTTCCCCTGCACCACAGCATCATCAGCAAACAGCCACAGATTCCCGCTCGCCCTGTCCAGGGAGATCATTTCTGACACAACAATAGCGGCCGCGTCACACTTCCCTGGGCTTTCCCTGGTCGTCTTTGATCAACACTCGCCGCCGAGAACAACGTACTAGGTTCTAGTATCTAAGAAGTCTTCAAGCCACTCACGTACCTGGGATCGTATTCCATACGTACGTTCGTTAACAGCCTGCAGTGGGGAAGAGTGTTGTGCGCTTTCTAGCTGTCTAACAAGGGGAGGCCGCCAATTGTGAAATTCAGATTCGATTCATACTGCGCATAATAAAAGCTCATGGCCAGAGGTGTAATGTGGCAAAGCACCGAGATGCACTTCTCAGCCGGTGTCGAGAAAAATCGACAGTTAAAAGAAACCGTTGCGGTGAAATACTCTCTACGATAAATAACTCTCTACAGCGTCGTGGTGCAGCGGTAAGCGCTCGGGTTCGTAATTCGAAGGTCGCCGGATCGAATCTCGCGCCATGCAACCTTTTTTTTTTTTTAGTATTTGTTTTTTGTAATTCAAATATATATATAATTCCCGGCAATCAGTTGCAACAATTATGCATATAATAAGTTGTTGAAAGTCGTTTGTCGTGGAAAAACTGGCGACTTCGAACATCATTATGTTTTCCGTAAACAAAGTTGTATTTCACAAATGTTATTAATTGTCTTCATAATGTTAACCACGTATAGTTAACGGAAGTCGTAGAAACGATGTTCCGAAACGAATACGTATAGCGTAAGTCAAACGTTCGAATTAGAATAGAGACCCCACGAACACAAATTTGCTGTGGCAGGTATCAAATATAAACTCTGTTACTCGCTCGTTACACTTGAAGAACAGACGTTGAATGGGCCGAAACGAGCCGCCGCATAACTAGCGTAGTTGCCTGCTAACTTCGAAAGAAGGTAGATACGGTCCCTAGCGCAACTTATAACATCGTCGAAAATCAGTGCGGACGGGAGAGCTTTGGTACACCCTGTTAAACAAACGGAAAAATGGAGGCGGTACAATTGGAGAGCGATCCGCCTTCACCAACATGCATAAGCAATCCATTAATAGTATATGTGTATATATATATATATATATATATATATATATATATATATATATATATATATATATATTAGAATTACAAAAAGCTAATTATAAAAAAAATTGCATTGCGCGAGATTCGATACGGCGACCTTTGGATTAAAAACCCGAGCGCTTACCGCTGCGCCACGACGCTGGAGAAAATTATCAATCGTAGAGAGTATTTCACCGCAACGGTTTCTTTTAACTGTCGATTTTCTCGACAACGGCTGAGAAGTGCATCTTGGTGCTTTGCCACATTACACCTCTGGCCATGAGTTTTTATTATGCGCAGTATGAATCGAATCTGAATTTCACAATTGGCGGCCTCCCCCTGTAAGATATACAACGATGCATAATCGCTTGATCAGAAGTGGCACTTGTAAGTACCACCTATGAGTACTGTCGGAAATCGAGCGAGGTGCCGCAGGCGTTAGCACACTGGCCTCGCATTCGTAGGGAGGGCGGTTCAAACCTGCGATCGACCATCCTGATTTAGTTTCTCCGTGAGTTCCCTAAATCGCTTCAGGCAAATTCTGGGATGCCTCCTTTGAAAGGCACGGCCGACTGCTTTCGCCATTCTTCCCTAACCCTATGGGACCGCTGACCTTGCTGTTTGGTCCCCAAATTAACCAACCAAGCATGGGTCGTCGGAAAGACCACGGAGCCTCAGATGTTGCCCCAAAAGCGGTAGAGCAGGGTTGTCCAACCAGCGGCCTGTGGGCCGCATGCGGCACAAAGCGGTATTATTATGGCCCAAGAACCGAGCATCCATTGCACGGCCGGCCGGAGTGGCGGAGCGGTTCTAGGCGCTACAGTCTGGAACCGCGCGACTGCTACGGTCGCAGGTTCGAATACTGCCTCGGGCATGGACGTGTGTGATGTCCTTAGGTTAGTTAGGTTTAAGTAGTTCTAAGTTCTAGGGGACTGATGACCTCAGATATTAAGTCCCATAGTGCTTAGAGCCATTTGAACCATCCATTGCACGATTGGAAAAAAGAAAAATCCATAGAATTCCGATTACATAAAGTTATAATAAGTTCGAACACAATCCTAAGACGGGATGGAACATGTAACCATGCTCGTCTATCTGATATGACGCATTTGAAAATCGATTTCAGGATTTTCGAAAAAATAAACAATTTTTGTATTTATGCGACACCTTTTGCAACCACTACAGCTACACGGCTGGAAGACTTTTAGCTGGAATGCAGAGCAGCAGTCCGTCATTAAACTAAAAGAAAAATTTGGTCACATATCTTTTATGGACTTTTAAAAATCATACCTGCTCAGCGACAAACATCATATGTCACGTTTCTTTGAAAGCACGTATATTTGTGGATAATTATTTTCAAGAGTATAGCATGCAAAGAGTAAAAATGAAACCAAAATCTCAGATGAACAGCCTCAGAATGCCGTGAGAATAGCAACCACTTCGGTCGAACCTGGGAATTGATACATTAAATTCTGTCATATATATATATATATATATATATATATATATATATATATATATATATATATATATATATATATAACATCTTAGGTCATAAGTCCCCTAGAACTTAGAACTACTTAAACCTAACCAACCTAAGGACATCACACACACCCATGCCCGAGGCAGGATTCGAACCTGCGACCGTAGCAGCCCCACGGTTCCGGGCTGCAGCGCCAGAACCGCACGGCCACCGCGGCCGGCGCAGAAATGTCGCGATACCATAAACCGCAATCGCGATAGCTATAATCCGACCTTTATCAAAGTCGGAAACGTGATGGTACGCATTTCTCCTCCTTACACGAGGCATCACAACAACGTTTCACCAGGCAACGACGGTCAACTGCTGTTTGTGTATGAGAAATCGGTTGGAAACTTTCCTCATGTCAGCACGTTGTAGGTGACGCCACCGGCGCCAACCTTATGTGAATGCTCTAAAAAGCTAATCATTTGCATGTCATAGCATCTTCTTGCTGTCGGTTAAATTTCGCGTCTGTAGCACGTCATCTTCGTGGTGTAGCAATTTTAATGGCCAGTAGTTCTTCCATTGTGGTCCAGTTAAGCTGAAAGGTTGGACACCCCAGTTGTGGAGGTTATCGGCGATCAACATGCTCTGTGGTGCGAAATCCTCCAGAGCAATGCAGTAGACTCTGGGGCATTAATTCGCGCCCACGCCGGCTCTGCCTGCTGCTGCGGTAAGCAGCTATTTGTATGCTGGCGGTCGGCTGTGGGCTGTAGGCCAATCGATTTGTCCCCGGCAGTGATGGGGGGTGGGTACATGTCTGCCTGGCGAGGGTAGGGGGGGGATGGCTGGCGGTGGGGGGTGTGATGTCATCTGATGTGATGTGATGGGCACCGAGCTAATATCCGGCTAATCGGCGCCGAATTACCGCAACCAGAATAACAGCCGCCAATTTCGCGCCTGGCCTCCCTCTCGCCGCTAATGTGTCAGCCGTGTCGCCCTCCGGGGGTTCCCCCAGCTACGGGGATCGGCCCCCTCCCAGCATCTCTGCCCAGACCAGCAGCGCCGCCCGAATACAGCGGCGGCTTCCAAAATTACGCCACTCAGACCGGGTAGTTATGGAGAACAGGCCACCACGGGTGAGTAGTTACGGTTTTGTGGAGGGATTCAAATGGCTCTGAGCACTATGGGACTTAACAGCTGAAGTCATCAGTCCCCTAGAGTTAGAACTACTTAAACCTAACTAACCTAAGGACATCTCACACATCCATGCCCCAGGCAGGATTCGAACCTGTGACCATAGCAGCAGCGCGGTCCCGTACTGAAGCGCCTAGAGCTGGCCGGGGTGGCCGAGCGGTTCTAGGCGCTACAGTCTGGAACCGCGCGACCGCTACGGTCGCAGGTTCGAATCCTGCCTCGGGCATGGATGTGTGTGATGTCCTTGGGTTAGTTAGGTTTAAGTAGTTCTAACTCTAGGGGACTGATGACCTCAGCAGTTAAGTCCCATAGTGCTCAGAGCCATTTGAGCCATTTGAAGCGCCTGGAACCGCTCTGCCACAGTGGCCGGCGGAGAGATTCGATACCCATAGCTTCAAGTAAAGGAAAGGGATGTTAGTGTTTAACGTGCCGTCGATGTACCTTCAACAATTCAAGGAATGCCGAAAAAAAAGAAGGAAACGAGCAGATGCGCAAAACTGTAGGCCTATATCTCCGACATTGATCTGTTGTAGAACTTTAGAACATGCTTTTTGCTCGCGTATCATGTCGTTTGTGGAAACTCAGACTCTACTCTGTAGGAATCAACATGGATTCCGGAAACAGCGATCGTGTGAGACCCAACTCCCTTTATTTGTTCATGAGACCCAGAAAATATTAGATACAGGCTCCCAGGTAGATGCCATTTTCCTCGACTACCGGAACGCGTTCGATACAGTTCCGCACTGTCGCCTGATAAACAAAGTAAGAGCCTACGGAATATCAGACCAGCTGTGTCGCTGGATTGAAGAGTTTTTAGCAAACAGAAGACAGCATGTTGTTCCCAATGGAGAGGCGTCTACATACGTTAAAGTAACCTCTGGCGTGCCACAGGAGAGTGTTATGGGACCATTACTTTTCACAATATATATAAATGACCTAGTAGGCAGTGTCGGAAGTTCCATGCGACTTTTCGCGGATGATGCTGTAGTAGCAGCATTAGAAAATTGTAGCGAAATGCAGGAAGATCTGCAGGGAGTTGCAACTGACCCTTAACATATACAAATGTAATTTATTGCGAATACATAGAAAGAAGGATCCTTTATTGTATGATTATATGATAGCGGAACAAACACTGGTAGCAGTTACTTCTGTAAAATATCTGGGAGTATGCGTGCGGAACGATTTGAAGTGGAATGATCATATAAAATTAATTGTTGGTAAGGCAGCTACCAGGTTGAGATTCATTGGGAGAGTCCGTAGAAAATGAAGTCCATCAACAAAAGAGGTGGCTTACAAAACACTCGTTCGACCTATACTTGAGTATTGCTCATCAGTGTGGGATCCGTACCAGGTCGGGTTGACGCAGGAGATAGAGAAGATCCAAAGAAGAGCGGCGCTTTTCGCCACAGGATTATTTGGTAAGCGTGATAGCGTTACGGAGATGTTTAGCAAACTCAAGTGGCAGACTCTGCAAGAGAGGCGCTCTGCATCGCGGTGTAGCTTGCTGTCCAGGTTTCGAGAGGGTGCGTTTCTGGATGAGGTATCGAATATATTGCTTTCCCCTACTTATACCTCCCGAGGAGATCACGAATGTAAAATTAGAGAGATTAGAGCGCGCACGGAGGCTTTCCGGCAGTCGTTCTTCCCGCGAACCGTACGCGACTGGAACAGGAAAGGGAGGTAATGAAAGACGCACGTAAAGTGCCCTCCGCCACACACCGTTCGGTGGCTTGCGGAGTATAAATGTAGATGTAGATGTAGAATAACGTTGCTGTGGGCAGCGCTTGTGTAGTATGCATTTCTGCCGCTAGGTGTGTACTGCGCAACTCATTGCCAGTTCAGTGCCGCCTGTGTTGTCGGCCTGGCTTGTTGCGTTCGTTCATCTGGAGTGACTGTTTTTGCTAGCGCTGTTCTGTTCCTGTTCCTTTTTTTATGACGCCGAATTTAAGTGAACAACGACCAGCTGTGAAATTTTGTTTTCTAGTCGGTAAAAGTGCTGCTGAAACTGTTTTAGTGTCGAAAACAGCTTACCAAGATGACGCTAAGGGAAAAACTCAAGTCTAAGAGCGGATCGTTGGATTATAAAATGGCGACCTGTCGTTTGATGACAAACGTCGTTCTCTGACGTCCATCAGCTGCCCGAATCGACGAGAATATTGAAAGAATTCGTGAGCTTGTGGTGAGAGACTGTCAACAGAAACGGTGCACACTCTGGCCGTTGACCTTGAACGTAAATAAATGTAACATATTGCGCATACATAGGAAAAAGAGATCCACTACTATAGAGCTGCACTATTGATGACAAACCACTGGTAGCAGTTGTTGTGGTCTTCAGTCCTGAGGCTGGTGTGATGCAGCTCTCCACGCTACTCTATCCTGTGCAAGCTTCTTCATCTCCCAGTACCTACTGCAGCCTACATCCTTCTGAATGTGCTTAATGTATTCATCTCTCGGTCTCCCTCTATGATTTTTACCCTCCACGCTGCCCTCCAATACTAAACTGGTGGTCCCTTGATGCCTCAGAACATGTCCTACCAACCCATCCCTTCTTCTAGTCAAGTTGTGCCACAAACTTCTCTTCTCCCCAATTCTATTCAATTCCTCCTCATTAACTGTATGATCTACCCATCTAATCTTCAGCATTCTTCTGTAGTACCACATTTCGAAAGCTTCTATTCTCTTCTTGTCCAAACTATTTATCGTCCATGTTTCACTTCCATACATGGCTATGCTACATACAAATACTTTCAGAAACGACATCCTGACACTTAAATCTATACTCGATGTTAACAAATTTCCTTGCCATTGCCAGTCTACATTTTATATCCTCTCTACTTCGACCATCATCAGCTATTTTGCTCCCCAAATAGCAAAACTCCTTTACTACTTTAAGTGTCTCATTCCCTAATCTAATTCCCTCAGTATCACCCGACTTAATTCGACTACATTCCATTATCCTCGTTTTGCTTTTGTTGATGTTCATCTTATATCCTCCTTTCAAGACACTATCCATTCCGTTCAACTGCTCTTCCAAGTCCTTTGCTGTCTCTGACAGAATTACAATGTCATCGGCGAACCTCAAAGTTTTTATTTCTTCTCCATGGATTTTAATACCTACTCCCAATTTTTCTTTTGTTTCCTTCCCGATGTTATTCAATATGTTGTCAGGTCCCCAGAGGATTTAATTGACAAAATGACATAGCTATTCATAATGTAAAGGTTCAGCCAGTATTTCTTACGCGGACGCCGCGCAGTACCGCAGACACGGAAGGGAAAGTGTCACACAGTACAACTAGCCTGAGCTAGTAAACACGTCGAGGATACGAACAGCGCGTCTCCCGGACCTTGGGGGGTGAGAAGGAACTTTCCGTCCGGGACTCGGCCCGACATATCGAAACCAATGTAGGTCCACAGCGACGAAACGTCCGGGAAGACCGAAAAATAAGTTAGAGAAAGCGCATGCGAGGGCTGTGTCCGAGCAGGGCAGACCTTCACAATGGGTATTTAAGGGCATCCACGAGCAGCAAGAAGCGGAGTCGTCGCAGAAGTCGAAGAGGGTACAAGCAGCGCCCAAGGCCCGGCAGCATCGAGAAGGTAGCAGCCGCTACTGATGAGTTTATAGTAACTGCAACTACGAGAAGACGGGGATGCTCTGGTGGAGTCAACTACAACTGTCAGTTAAGTAGAAGTTTTTACCGTGGAATAGTTTTGAACAGGGACAGTTTGTCTCTGTCTCAAGTAGCCTCTACAGCTAGTTTCAACAATAGAAGGAACAAGCCACTAGCTGGTGCTTGTCTCCTGTGGATAGTATCAGGGTCCTTTGTTTAAACGAGGAGTAAAGTGGAGATTCTGGCTGAATCTATAGAAGTATACAGAGTAAGGGGAAGGGTCTGACACCTCACATATTCTTTGTGATATTAATTTAATAAATTACGTTAAAGGAGAAATCTCGCCTTACTGTTTTCAGTGCTGCCAATTCACCCATTGTACCCGCTACCTATTGGAAGTATTGTATAAGGTATCTACACCTCCTACACGCCCTTAGACAGTCCAGGAGATTCTACTCCCTCTCATCTCTGTAATAAAGACTAGTTAAAGGGAACCGAAAACCCATAATTGTCGTCAACGTCCCGATTGCGCCACGCAGGCTCGACCAACTCTATATTGGTATCCGGGACCTGTGCCGGGACGCGACATAAAAAAATTTTGGTGTCAGATGTGGGGTTGGTGCCGTGTATGTGTAGATCCATAATACGAAGGTGGGGGGAAGATAAGTAGCAGCAGACAGTTGTACCACCGAGTATCACCGCAAGAAGAAGAAGTCAGTACGAGTAGCAGCGCCCAAGATTCGGCAGGCCAGAGGAGCCCAGCAGCCCAACGAGGGATCGAGCAGCAGAGCCCGCAGTAGGAAGGCCCAGCAGAGCCAGCGGACGGGACGAGCCGCGCAACAGTAGATAGCGACCAGAGGAGTGCAGCAGCCCAGCGAGTAGATCCAGCAGCAGACACAGGCAAGACAGCACGTCGAAGTAGTAATAAGGTCCCTTGTAATTGTAAACAATGACGTCCTCCAGTACTGATAAGAGTGGCATAAGCGCGAAAGATGCGTTAGTTTTAGTTCCTAAGGTTTTCGAGGGTAACCGAAGGGAATTACAAGAGTTCATTGAGAATGTGAATGCTGCATTCGATGTTGTTAAAAGTGAGGACGAGAAGTTATTGTTCCAATATGTAAAATCCAAAATAACAGGGGAGGCCAGGGCGAAGCTATTAGTGAGGGATAGAACAAATAATTGGCCGGAGGTTCGAATCATATTGGAAGAGAATTATTCAGATAAGAGAACTATAGATTTCTACGCATGTCGCATGTTCCAAGCAAGGCAATATCCGGGAGAATCTGTAGCATCTTGGGGTAACAGGATAGACGAGCTATCCAAATCGTTCAGAGTGGCCGTAACACGAGTAACAGAGACGGCGCAGCTGAAAGGCGCATTAGAATTGGTTTACGCACTAGGTCGTGCATGCTTTATTCAGGGGCTAGTAAATGATAGAATACAGACGATTGTGCGCAGCAGAGGGGAAGAAATAAGTCTTGGGGATGCAGTAGAAATAGCACAGCAGGAGGAAAGTGCATTGCTATCGATGAAAGAAAAGGGACAATTTTATAAAGGGGCTCGTAGGGAGACGGTAATTAGAAATAACTGGGGAGAAAACTGCTATAATTGTGGGAAAAAGGGCCACATTGCTAGAGAATGTAGGAAACCAAAAATGATTAGTAAAGTACGATGGGTAAAGACACCCACTAGGGCAGAGGAAGCTAGGAGGTTCCAGAATTTTTGTTATAATTGTGATGAGTCAGGGCATACGGACGCTATGTGTAGTAAAATTATAATTTGTGAGAAATGTCAGAGACGTGGGCATAAGGCGACGGAATGCCGAACCCCCAAGTGTTTTATATGTAATAAATACGGGCATACCGCATACAAATGTAGGGAGAAAGTAGGAGTAACCTCAGGAAAGAAGAAAGTGGTTTCGGGAAACTAAGGAGGTGGGATACGGAGCAGTCTCGTGTTACCACCATCAAATGGCCCAAGGTTAGGGTGATAGACTGCGACGCAGAAAATGATGTTATGACGACTCATTGCCAAGAAATCGGTAGAGGATTGAAGTTTTTAATAGATACAGGAGCACATATTAGTCTAATTAAGGAAGAAGATATGATCCCAGGATTACCAGTTAACAGAGCACAAGTGCGGAGGTTAAAAGGGGTAACAAATGGTACAGTAAGTACGCTGGGTACTGTGATATTAACTCTGAGAATAGGCGAAACTGTGTTGGGGAAACACATATTTCACGTGTTAAGCAAGGGAACAGATGTCCCGTATAATGGCTTGGTAGGCAGGGATTTTCTACAAAAGCAAAGAGCAGTCATTGATTACCGAAATAGAAAGTTAGAAATAAATGGATGGACAACGCCATTATTAGCAGTGCCCGAAGAGGAAGCAACAAGGGAAACAAGCGAAGTACAAAGTATGAGAGAGATAAACGCGCATCAGAAGGGTAATGACCCGACAAATGCAAAATGTGGGAAGAAACGATGTTATAGGCCGCGCCACGAAAATTTAAAGGACCAGAGTGTCGTCGGTGAAAGTAACGGACCGAGACAGCCATCAGGCGGGATGACTCACAGCCAGGAACGCGAAAGTAGCGACAGAAGTGGAACAATCGGACCAAGGGAGGAGAAAGTTATGAGAATTTGCGTCAAGGGACACGAAGCTATTTCAGAGGGCGAAGAGATTATTGTACCAAAACAAGAGATAACACAGGGTATTTATGTTCCAGAAGCGATAGTGCGAAACATACAAGGGAAGTGTATCATTAGCGTACTGAATACAAGAGAGGAAGAATGTGATTTAACTTCCATACAATTAGTGGCGGAAAAGATATGCAATGAAGCCACAATACGAAGAGTGCAAGACGCGCCGGAACAGGCACAAAGTTATAGGGATCGCAGTTTACAGGTCCGAGAAGCTTTACGAACGGAACATTTAAATGACGAAGAAAAGCATGAGCTGCATAAATTGTGTAGTGCATATTGCGATGTGTTTCATTTAAAGGGGGACAGGTTATCCTTTACAGAAACAGTAAAGCATACCATTCCGATACTGCCTGAGCATAAAGGCAAGGTTATCAATGTTCGACCATATCGGATTCCAGAAGCACAGAAACAGATATTGAGGGAACATATAGAGAAAATGCTGGCTGATGATATTATTGTGGAAAGTCAGAGTCCCTGGAACGCACCCGTTTTGTTAGTTCCAAAGAAGATGGATGCTAGTGGGCAAATGAAGTACAGGCTGGTAACGGATTACAGAAAGTTGAATGAGATTTCAGTAGGGGAAGCGTTCCCAATACCGAATATATCGGAAATACTGGACCAGTTAGGAAAGGCTAAGTATTTTTCCACGTTAGACTTAGCAAGTGGCTACCATCAGATATTAATGGACCCTCAGGACAGAGAGAAAACAGCCTTCAGTGCCAATTATCAGCACTATGAGTACAAGAGAATGCCAATGGGATTAAAAGGAGCACCCAGTACATTCCAGAGATTAATGAATGTTGCACTAACGGGGTTACAAGGAACCAAGTGCTTGGTGTATTTAGACGATATAATTTGTTATGGAAGCTCATTGGTGGAACACAATGAAAAATTGAGGGAAATTTTCGATCGACTAAGGGAACACAGATTAAAGTTGCAGCCAGATAAGTGTGAATTTCTGCGTAAAGAAGTAGTATTTCTTGGACATAAAATCACAGACAGAGGGGTACAGCCGGACGAGAGGAACGTAGAAAAGGTAAAGAAGTTCCCAGTACCGAAAACCAAAAAAGAGTTAAAAGGATTCCTAGGATTAATCGGCTACTATAGAAAATTCCTAAAAAACTTCAGTAAGATTGCAGCACCCTTGCACAAATTGCTGAAGGGAAATGAGAATTATGAATGGGGAGGACAGCAGCAAGATGCATTTGAACAATTAAAAGAGAAGTTAATCAATCCCCCCATATTACAATATCCCGATTTTGAGAAACCGTTCGTTATTACCACAGATGCTAGTGGCGAAGCGATTGGAGCAGTTTTATCTCAGGGGAAGATTGGAAGCGATTTGCCAATAGCATATGCTTCAAGATCATTAAACAAAGCAGAGAGGAATTACTCAGCAACTGAGCTAGAGTGTTTAGCGTTAGTATGGGCCACAAAACAATTCAGACCATATGTATATGGGAGGAAATTTACAATTGTCACAGACCATAAGCCACTAACTTGGATTTTCAGTGTGAAAGACCCATCATCGCGTTTATTAAAATGGAGGCTAAAACTAGAGGAGTATTCATACGAAGTTATATATAAACCAGGGCGACTGAACGCTAATGCAGATGCATTAAGCCGAATGAGACAAAGTGACGAAGAGGCACAGGCGAAGGAAAGCCAAGAGCCAATAAGAATGATAACCGAGACTAATGAGTTAGAGGAAGAGGAAGCAGAGCTAAGTGAGGAACAGAAAGCCGAAATTTTGAAGGAGGTACATGATAATCCCCTAGGAGGACACCAAGGTATTCACCGAACTCTAGAACGTTTAAAGAGATATGGTTCATGGAAAGGAATGAAAGGTGATGTCGAGCAATACATTAGAACATGTGATAAATGTCAGCGAAATAAGTTTACGCAGAGTAAGATAAAGACGCCATTAGTTGTTACAGACACGGCAGAAACTGTGTTTGAGAAGTGTTACATGGACATTGTTGGTCCTTTAGACGTAACAACAGGAGGTAATAGATATATCTTAACATTTCAGGATGATTTGAGTAAATTCACGGTAGCTATCCCAGTGGAGAGGCAAGACGCAGATACAATAGCCGAGAAATTCGTCGAGGAAATTATATTACGATACGGAATTCCATCAGTATTGTTAACAGACCAAGGATCAAACTTTCTGAGTCAAGTGTTTAAAAGATTATGTAAAATGTTGAGAATCAAAAAGATCCAGACCACTGCTTTTCACCCCCAGACGAATGGAGCGTTAGAGAGGACGCATCGAACGCTAGTGGAATATTTAAGGCATTTTATAAACGAGGACCACAGTAATTGGGATAAGTGGGTTCCTTACAGTACGTTTGTTTTTAATACTACCCCTCATAGCAGCACCGGGTATACACCATTTGAGTTACTGTTTGGGAGAATTGTGAATGTACCAGGAATCTTACAGAAAGAGACAGCCAAAATAGGGTACAATTATGACGAGTATGTAGACCAGTTCAAAACAAGAATGCAGGAAGCACATAGGGTAGCACGAAAGAAAATAAAAGAGGCAAAATTAACCAACAAGGCTTACTATGACAAGACAGAGAATTCCCGAAACTTTAAGATAGGTGACAGAGTGCTGGTACATGACGAGACCGTGAGACGCGGGAGATCGAAGAAACTAGATTCCCAATTTAGAGGTCCCTACGAAGTAGTGGAAGTAGATTTGCCTAATGTAGTATTGAAAACGCATAGGAAGCAACAATTAAAAGTACATGCTAACAGGCTGAAGCCATACTATTAGGCTATGAAATTTCGCTTACAGGCCCAGCATGGCGCCCAGACCCGCGACATTTTGGATTTGGATTGTCATCTGCGGGGGGTGGTCATACGGTTTTCAAGCACCTGGTGAAGCGGACAATGTTGTGGAAATTCACCCGATAAAGGCGTCTCCAGGTCTGTACTACCACCATGAAGGAGAAGTAGAGATTACTAGTACAACGTGGAAACTGGTAACATATGTTAACCTTAAAACCTTAGATGAGAAATTCTATGCTGCTGCAAGGATGGGAACAATGGCGGTGCAACAATGTAGGGAAAAATTAGCGCGTTTAAACATTAGCAGAACTGAGTGTAACGTATTAAGTAATGGAGTCGAACAGAGTGTAGAAAGGTTACAAGAAACGAAATCACTAATACATCAATTAACTAGGCCCGGAAGACGGCAGAAAAGAGGTATTTTTAACTTTGTGGGAGAAATCAGTAAAATATTGTTCGGCACTTTGGACGAGGCGGATGCTGCATATTATAAGACGCATATCGATCGGATGGAAGCAAGATCCGAGCAGTTATTGAAGTTATCAAAAGAGCAAGTGGCTGTAGTCAGAGCCACGCTGACTGGTCTAAACAGAACGGTAGAATCAATCAGTTCGAATGAGCTATTGCTCAAGAACGGAATGGCCAAGCTGGAACAATTTATCACATATTCGTTGAAAACAACCGATCATGGTTTGAAACGGATGGCAGCATTCATGACGATCAATGAGCAGCTTCTACAGTTACAAGGCTTGTTTAATGAGATAGGTGCGCAATATGAACAATTAGTAAGTGCCATAGTTCATGCACAGAAGGGTATCCTTGCACCTCATATTGTGAATCCAGTACAGATTGTTCAGAATTTAAGATTAATTCAAAACGACTTAAGAGACGTAAGATTTCCCATCCCTCTAGTAGAAGAATATGGGTATATACTTTTAAAAGTTATGGATCTTGATGTATTTGTAACCAAGGAAGTATTAGGTTATGTTATTAATATACCCCTAATTGAAAATAAGGAATTTAATCTATATAAGATGTTATCACTACCAGTGGAAGTAACTGCTGGCACAGGACAATTTACTTACATACAGCCGGAAAAGGAATATTTACTGTTAGATAGCTCTAAAAAGTTATATGCTAAGGTATCCTATGAGTATTTAGAATGTAAAGAAATAGATAAGAATAGAAAAATATGTAAACAGACATTTGGCCTAATATCAATGTATGACCAAGAGGACTGTGAAGTGAAGTTACTACAAGAGTCACAGATCCCAACTAATTGTGTTAAGAAAATGATTTCCCTGGAACGAAGTTTATGGACTCGTTTGAGTACCAATGAGTGGTTATATATAGTACCTAAAGAGGAGGACATGACGATTTTATGCACTTCACATCCGTCGCAGGACGTAAAACTTCTTGGGAGAGGAATAATAAAATTCAAAAAGAACTGTAAAGGATATGGGACACACATATATATTCAATCAGACAAAGTGATTCAAAGCAACTATACTAGGAAAGATATTATACCTGACGTAGATATTAATTTAGATTGCTGTGAGGAAGTGAAAACGAAAATTAATGAGTCGGAAATAAGATTTGATTTACCTTTGAAGCACGTCACTTCCAATCTAGATGATTTAAGAGTAGCAGGTAAAAGACTGGACGAAATTAGTAAATTTATAGACAAGGAACAAATTGAATTAGAAAGAGAGAAAAAGGTCCAAACATATTCAATTACTACGTATATCAGTATAAGTTTAATCGTCATAGTCATTGTATTTCTGTGTTGTGCGAAGTGTAATTGTTGTAAGTACTTATACAAGAAGTTGTTTGACGAGAAGGGAGGAGGGAGCTGTTGTCGCTCGATTTGTGTAAGAACAACGGTAGTTAACACAACTGAAACATCCAGACTACCTGTACGATCAGGAGACAGAGACGAAGAAATAGTAATTTATGAAAGGCATCCACGAGATGCGGACGACAGAGTATTTATAAAGAATAGACGATAGAATATAGCAAGTAGTCATTTTCTTTCAGGGTAATATAAGGAACGCTTTTGTGATATTGCGATGTAAAGTTGTTTTTCTTTTAGGAAAGAACAAAGAATTGTAATAATTTTGATGTATTAACGGCACTTTGAGTAGTGCGCATTAATGTACTTTTGGGGGGAGGTGTCAGGTCCCCAGAGGATTTAATTGACAAAATGACATAGCTATTCATAATGTAAAGGTTCAGCCAGTATTTCTTACGCGGACGCCGCGCAGTACCGCAGACACGGAAGGGAAAGTGTCACACAGTACAACTAGCCTGAGCTAGTAAACACGTCGAGGATACGAACAGCGCGTCTCCCGGACCTTGGGGGGTGAGAAGGAACTTTCCGTCCGGGACTCGGCCCGACATATCGAAACCAATGTAGGTCCACAGCGACGAAACGTCCGGGAAGACCGAAAAATAAGTTAGAGAAAGCGCATGCGAGGGCTGTGTCCGAGCAGGGCAGACCTTCACAATGGGTATTTAAGGGCATCCACGAGCAGCAAGAAGCGGAGTCGTCGCAGAAGTCGAAGAGGGTACAAGCAGCGCCCAAGGCCCGGCAGCATCGAGAAGGTAGCAGCCGCTACTGATGAGTTTATAGTAACTGCAACTACGAGAAGACGGGGATGCTCTGGTGGAGTCAACTACAACTGTCAGTTAAGTAGAAGTTTTTACCGTGGAATAGTTTTGAACAGGGACAGTTTGTCTCTGTCTCAAGTAGCCTCTACAGCTAGTTTCAACAATAGAAGGAACAAGCCACTAGCTGGTGCTTGTCTCCTGTGGATAGTATCAGGGTCCTTTGTTTAAACGAGGAGTAAAGTGGAGATTCTGGCTGAATCTATAGAAGTATACAGAGTAAGGGGAAGGGTCTGACACCTCACATATTCTTTGTGATATTAATTTAATAAATTACGTTAAAGGAGAAATCTCGCCTTACTGTTTTCAGTGCTGCCAATTCACCCATTGTACCCGCTACCTATTGGAAGTATTGTATAAGGTATCTACACCTCCTACACGCCCTTAGACAGTCCAGGAGATTCTACTCCCTCTCATCTCTGTAATAAAGACTAGTTAAAGGGAACCGAAAACCCATAATTGTCGTCAACGTCCCGATTGCGCCACGCAGGCTCGACCAACTCTATATTGGTATCCGGGACCTGTGCCGGGACGCGACAATGTATATTGAGCAAGCAGTGGAGAGGCTGCAACCCTGTCTCACTCCCTTCCCAACCACTGCTTCCCTTTTCATGCCCCTCGACTCTTATAACTGCCTTCTGGTTTCTGTACATATTGTAAATAGACTTTCGCTCCTTGTGTTTTACCCCTGCCACCTTCAGAATTTGAAAGAGAGTATTCCAGTCTGGTAGCAGTATCGACCGTAAAATGTCCAGGGGTAACTATCCAGAGCGATATTAACTGGAATGACCATATAAATCAGATGGTGGGAAAAAATCAGAAGCCAGACTCAGATTCGTTGTTCGACCGATTCTTGAGTACCGTTCATCTATCTGGGATCCCTACCAGGTACGACTGATTGAGAGAATCCAGCGAAAAGAGCGGCGTGTTTCGTGACGGAGTCGTTTAGTCGGCGCTAGAGCGTTCCGGAGATGCTGCACGAACTCCAAACAAGCGAGGAGTTGTGCATCACGGAGAGATTTACTACTGAAGTTTCGAGAGAGCATATTACTTCCCCCCCCCCCCCCCCCCCCACATACGTGTCGCGTAATGATTACGAGGAGATAATTCGAGAAATTAGAATCAATATTGTCGCAGAAGAAGCTGAGTAGCAGCATGGTGTTGTGGTTATGATACTAAACTTGTTGCATGGAGGCCCGTGAGTTCAAAACTCACCTGGACTGTACAATTTTAATTTCTATATTCGTCTCGAGTACATTCTGGAAGTATCCACAAATGTCAAGAATCATTGTACTGGAACGCCCTGTAGCTGTATATACAGGGTGGTCTATCGATCGTGACCGGCCAAATATCTCAAGAAATAAGCGACAAACTAAAAAACTACAAAGAACGAAACTCGTCTACCTTGGAGGGGGAAACCAGACGGTGCTATGGTTGGCCGCTACATGGCGCTGCCATAGATCAAACTGATATCAACTTACTGCATTTTTTAAAATAGGAACACCCATTTTTTATTACATATTCGTGTAGTACGTAACGAAGTATGAATGTTTTAGTTGGACCACTTTGTTCGCTTTCCGGTAGATGGCGCTGTAATAGTCACGAACATATGGCTCACAATTTTAGACCAACAGTTGGTAACAGGTAGGTTTTTTAAATTAAAATACAGAATGAAGGTACGTTTGAACATTTTATTTAGGTTGTTCCAGTGTGATACATGTACCTTTGTAAACTTATCATTTCTGAGAAAGCATGCTATTACAGCGAGATTACCTGTAAATACCACATTAATGCAATAAATGCTCAAAATGATGTCTGTCGACCTCAATGCTTTTGGCAATACGTGTAACGACATTCCTCTCAACAGCGAGTAGTTCGCCTTCCGCAATGTTCGCACATGCATTGACGATGCGCTGACGCATGTTGTCAGACGTTGTCGGTGGATCACGATAGCAAATATCCTTCAACTTTCCCCGCAGAAAGAAATCCGAGGACATCAAATCTGGTGAACATGCTTCGACGACCAATCAACCTGTCATGAAATATGCTATTCAATACCGCTCCAATCGGACGCGAGCTATGTGCCGGACATCCATCATGTTGGAAGTACATCGCCATTCTGTCATGCAGTGAAACATCTTGTAGTAACATCGGTTGAACATAACGTAGGAAATCAGCATACATTGCACCATTTATATTGCCATCGATAAAATAGGGGCCAGTTATCCTTCCTCCCATAATGCCGCACCATACATTAACCTGCCAAGGTCGCTGATGTTCCACTTGTCGCAGCCATCGTGGATTTTCCGATGCCCAATAGTGCATATTATGCCGGTTTACGTTACCGCTGTTGGTGAATGACGCCTCGTCGGTAAATAGAACGCGTGCAAAAAAATCTTTCATCGTCTCGTATTTTCTCTTGTGCCCAGTGGCAGAACTGTACACGACGTTCAAAGTCGTCGCCATGCAATTCCTGGTGCACAGAAATATGGTACGGGTGCAATGGATGTTGACGTAGCATTCTCAACACCGACGTTTTTGAGATTCCCGATTCTCGCGCAATTTGTCTGCTACTGATGTGCGGATTAGCCGCGACAGCAGCTAAAACACCTACTTGGGCATCATCATTTGTTGCAGGTCGTGGTTGACGTTTCACACGTGGCTGAACACTTCCTGTTTCCTTAAATAACATAACTATCCGGCGAGCGGTCCGGACACTTGATGTCGTCCAGGATACCGAGCTGCATAGATAGCACATGCCCGTTGGGCATTTTGATCACAATAGCCACACATCATCACGATACCGACCTTTTCCGCAATTGGTAAACGGTCCATTTTAACACGGGTAATGTATCACGAAGCAAATAGCGTCCGTACTGGCGGAATGTTACGTGATACCACGTACTTATACGTTTGTGACTATTACAGCGCCATCTATCACAAAGCGAAAAAAGTAGTCCAACTGAAACATTCATATTTCTTTACGTACTACACGAATATGTAATAAAAATGGGGGTTCCTATTTAAAAAAACGCAGTTGATATCCGTTTGACTTATGGCAGCGCCATCTAGCGGGCCAACCATAGCGCCATCTGGTTTCCCCCTTCAAGCTAGACGAGTTTCGTTCTTTGTAGTTTTTTTAGTATGATGCTGATTTCGTGAGATATATGGCCCGGTCACTATCAATGGACCACCCTGTATACTGTATGTGTTCTGGCCGGAAGCGTTCGCTCCGCGCTCTTGTATGTGCAAGAGCTGAATAAACCTTCGTTAAGTGAAGTTAGTGTCCGTCATTCATCTAATTACAGCTTCTTCTACGTTACAATATAGAGGCTTAGCGACAATCACTCTTCCTACGCGCTATTCACGAGTGGAACAGAGTGGGATGGCTCAGTCAGCAGTACAAAAGGTACTCTCCACCACACACCATTAGGTGGCTTCCGGGACATGATGAACCACTTGTGTGATTGGCCTGAGAGCACTGTTTGTCTCGAACCGTGGTCGTCAAATATTTTTGCTCAAGAGCCAACACTGAAATAATGAGACAGCACTGTCTGTCTGCCTTATAATTAACTGGTGACCTACGTAATCTGGTGAATTATAAACCAACAACGTGCTAGCTATAATAAGGGCGCGAGAGGTTGGCTGCTGGCCCTTAAGTACTGACCGATAAGTCGGAAGCAGTATTCGGAAAACTCCCTAACGGCTGTCCTCTCTTTCAGATTGATACCCCCCTCGGGATCCTGAAAGTTGAGACAGTTTAACTGTCTGACAAAGTGTTGTTATGTTGTCCGTTTGAGTGAATAACAGTTACTGTACTTCTGTTTAAGGGGAGGTTTACTATTTTTGATCAAAAAATAGATTTCTTTTTTAAATGCATTTTTCGTTCGATGAAAGTGTTTAGAATCCACTCCTGAAACGGTTTTTCCGAACACGGGACGGAAATGTTTGTTATTCGCGGTTGAACAAAAAAATGCACCTGCCTGAAATCGGCCTTTTTCACGCACCAGTTTTTTTGTTTCGGAGGAGGAGTTATTCTATCGGTGCTTGGGAGGAAACACACAAAATTCGAATGAGAGTTTGAACGCGTGTGTTTCGAAGTTAGGCCCCAAGCATTTGCATTCAGGTGCGAGGACTGTGGAGATTGCGACTTTCCTGGCAGTGAGCAGCTTCAACTAAGGCTATTCAGAAACTCTGAAGACCGTGACAACGATGGACGTAACCCTGGGTCTCTATTCGACGCAGTTCGCCGAGCATTCGGACGACCACCGGATTCGAGCGGCCGAAAACCGTTTGACACCGGCCGTACGAGCGGCTCTGGAGCAGCGCAGGATGGCCCAGGTCGAGCAGAACGCCCTCTATGAGGAAGAGGAAGGACTGGTTTATGGACCCGGAATAGCAGGTTGAACGTACGTTGCATCATATTGCATTTATATGTAGTCAAAACTTCAAACGCGTTTTTCTCGAAATGACATTTTTTTTACCGGCGGTATGGTAACTTCAAATCTACTGAACCGATTGCCATGATTCTTTGTTTCCGACGAATTTTCTAGGAGTTGTACCACTTTTATTCCGATCTATCAACTATAAATGTTATTAATTGGCCGACGAAGTCGAAAAATCGATGAAAAAATCCCTATTATTTTCAAATGGCCACCATTTCGTTTCCTGTGGTCCAAATAACTTAAGCGAGGTACAACTCCTAAAGAATCTTATATACTTCTCGTACTTCGCTAACGTCAACTCAATTTTGATTTCAGACGAGCCGGCTGACATGTGACATACCGCGCGTAGGGGTCCACATCGAATTTTTGTTTCGTTCCGACGGCTCTTCCGCCTTTGCCCCTCGACATTAGCGGTCGAAAAAAATTCAGTTTGTAGAGGAGATATCAATAAACAATTTGACCAAATTTGACATTGATATCTGTAACGCATCCCGAGAAAAAAATTCTCAAAGAACATGCTTTTTTCGGGCCAAAGATGGTGAACCTCCCCATAAGTTTTCCTTGATACCATAAATAGCTTCAGGCAAATGCCGGGATGGTTCCTTTGAATGGGCACGGCCAACTTATTTCCCCATCCTTTCCTAATCCGATGGGACCGTGGACCAAGCCCTCAAATCAACCAACCTACCCCGATAGTTGCATGAACTTTCGGTAGATACGACCCACCGAAATGGCTCCAACGGAGGTGCATTCCAGGCAGAGAGCTGTCATTTTGGCAGAAAACCAGAGAATAGCAGATAATCACAGGCGCTTGCAGAATGTGTCAGTGAACAAAAGCACGGCGAGTCGCTGGGCGAGGCGTCTGCCTTCATCGCAACAAGGTCGCGCAAACCTGTACACGTCTTAAGGGGAGCCGGAGGTGGTCAAATCCAAAAAATTACGATTTTTTTTTTTTGCTACCGAAAATTAATTGGAACATTCCTCTTTAATGTAAACTTTGAATTATTGTTCTACTCGCCCTGGAAGTGGAGTTATTACCATTTTCCCCCACGCGTGCAGAGGAAATGGGCGGCCGCTGAATGCATCTAACACCCTCTCGTGACTTCCTGGCGAACTGCTTGGGATTTTCTCGGCCTGTTACGCATACACCGCCTTATGTTACGCATACAGCGAGTGTGCAAGGGTTGGCTACATTGTTTTCTGTGACAAATGAATCGCTCAGAGCGCGGAACATCGTCTCTTTGCTGTTTACTGTTTCGAATTAGTTCAGTGTTGCACCTGTTGTTGGTAGTATTATACTTCTTGTGTAAAGCGTTGTTCTGGTTACGATGCCACGTTCTAGTAACCTTGTATATAAGAAGAGGAGGAACGCAGGGAAAAGAAAATTAACACTAATACCAAGTTGCGATACTACAATTACTGAAACAGTGCGTTCTTCTGCTAAGCAACACATGGCCGGCCATAGCCCTGTGACATCTTCTAGCAAGAAGCTGACTGGTGGAAGTGACAGATTTCGTGAATATGTTAGTGACAGTCATGATATTTTTCATGACTTAGCACAGCCAGAATTGTTGCGCAAATGTCTACACGGAAAGACGCAGAATCCTAATGAGAGCGTAAACAATTTGATTTGGAAAGTGATTCCTAAAAGGGTGTTTGTAAGCATAAAAACACTGCACTTTGGCATTTATGATGCAATAGCAACCTACAACCAAGGGAACAGCGTGAAGTTCTGAAGGCATTAGGATTTACAGCTGGGGTGAACACTGTACGAGCACGAAGAAACATTGACAGAGAAAGGATAAGAGGAGCAGAAAGAAGAGAAAGGCGTATGACGTATGATGGAACAACAGGTCAGAAAAGAAGACAGAAGAGGAAGCTTTTGGAGGATAAAGAAGACCCTGATAATCCATCCTATAGTGCAGGAATGTATTGAGAAACTTTGATAGTCAATTCCCGTAAATTGGAATTTTTCGAGTATAAGGAACATTTTCTGAAATCCACTCAAGCTAGAGATATGAAATTTTTATACAGCACTCCTAGTGATCAAACTTACATTGTAACACAGCCATTTGGCAATATGTTCAGTAGTTTCATTTCAGTTTAATTACAAAGCAATTATTTGTAAAAAAATTTGGGTCATTAATAAAAAAAATAATTGGAACGAAACTAGAAAAGATACTCCAAAGTCCCTCTGTCATAACTGCAATTCTAAACCACTTTATATCTAAAAAAAATTCAAATTTTTCTATTTGGTAGTTTATTCATAAATGTTCCTCAAACTTAGTGATTTTAACATGGGTAGCATTGGCACCTCCGGCTCCCCTTAAAAGCATTACTCAATACGATGCTCGACCACAAATTGTTCGACAGGTTTCGGGATTGCAGGCGGGCGATGTCGGCTTCTTGCCACGATATTTCGGCTGACAATCATTCTGAAGGTGGCTGAAGATGTCTAGAGGTTTTGCAGCCGAAATATCGTGAGAAGAAGTCGGCGCCATCCGAAACCTCATCTAATACTCTTCCCGCCGGAGAAAATTTCGATAATCGATCACAAATGTTTACTAAATGTTTTTGATGTCTATTTTCTTCTACTCACTGCGTTGTATTACAACAGCCTTAACTTAATTTTGTATTCCTAGCAACAAATACGTACCTCATTACGTGCGTTTTATTTCTGTAATGCGTATTTACGCATCCATGTTGCTTCCATGACAAGATCTACGCCGTAGCTGCTAATTGACGCAAGTCGCACACGCCCATGAGTTGTCGCAACTGAAAGGCAAACAATGGAAGTATTCCCCCTCTCGCGCTCTCAAACCCACAGTGGCCACGCTATTTAGAAAATTTTCGTACAAAGCGCTAGGTGAGTTCGTTCGTTTGTTTGGCAGGGCTGTCCGACGTTGCCCGTTTCTGGCCAGTCAACGACATGCTGCCATCGCAGACTCTAGCCGCGCGCTGTGCGTTCTTTCTCAAACGATTTTACAGAAACTATTCAGTAATAAAACTTCATTTTTGCTTAACTTGTAGCTTCATATGTCAGGTTTATGATGGCGTGCCCATCATTTCGCTAAGGGTCATCTCTTGTACTCTTGGCGGCTGTCACGGTAGCATGACTAAATATTTATGGTAAATATTAAGGTGTGTGTGTGTGTGTGTGTGTGTGTGTGTGTGTGTGCAATTTTAATGATGTAGGCAGTTGCTGAAAACAGAGATAACACTTGCATATACAGGGTGAGTCACCTAACGTTACCGCTGGATATATTTCGTAAACCACATCAAATACTGACGAACCGATTCCACAGACCAAACGTAAGGAGAGGAGCTAGTGTAATTGGTTAATACAAACCATAAAAAATTGCACGGAAGTACGTTTTTTAACACAAACCTACGGTTTTTTAAATGGAACTCCGTTAGTTTTACTAGCACATTTGAACATATAAACAAATACGTAATAAGTGCCGTTTGTTGCATTGTAAAATGTTAATTACATCCGGAGATATTGTAACCTAAAGTTGACGCTTGAGTACCACTCCTCCACTGTTCGATCGTGTGTATCGTAGGGATCCAAAGGGAACGGTGATGGACCTTAGGTGCAGAAGAGACTGGAACAGCACATTACGTCCACATGCTAACACCTTTTTTTTGGTCTTTTTCACTGACGCACATGTACATTACCATGAGGGGTGAGGTACACGTACACACGTGGTTTCCGTTTTCAATTACGGAGTGGAATAGAGTGTGTCCCGACATGTCAGGCCAATAGATGTTCAATGTGGTGGCAATCATTTGCTGCACACAATTGCAATCTCTGGCGTAATGAATGTCGTACACGCCGCAGTACATCTGGTGTAATGTCGCCGCAGGCTGCCACAGTACGTTGTTTCATATCCTCTGGGGTTGTAGGCACATCACGGTACACATTCTCCTTTAACGTACCCCACAGAAAGAAGTCCAGAGGTGTAAGATCAGGAGAACGGGCTGGCTAATTTATGCGTCCTCCACGTCCTCCTAGTGTCAATTGCGGAATGTGCAGGTGCACCATCATGCTGATACCACATACGTCGACGCGTTTCCAGTGGGACATTTTCGAGCAACGTTGGCAGATCATTCTGTAGAAACGCGATGTATGTTGCAGGTGTTTGGGCCCCTGCAATGAAGTGAGGACCAATGAGGTGGTCGCCAATGATTCCGCACCATACATTTACAGTCCACGGTCGCTGTCGCTCTACCTGTCTGAGCCAGCGAGGATTGTCCACGGACCAGTAATGCATGTTCCGTAGATTCACTGCCCCGTGGTTTGTGAAACCCGCTTCATCGGTAAACAGGTAGAACTGCAACGCATTCTCTGTTAATGCCCATTGACAGAATTCCACTCGATTATTAAAGCCATCGCCATGTAATTACTGATGTAGCGACACATGAAACGGGTGAAAGCGGTGACGATGCAGTATGCGCATGACACTACTTTGACTCAGTCCACCGGCTCTCGCAATGTCCCGTGTATTCATGTGTGGGTTCATGGCAACAGCAGCTAACACACCAACTGCACCCGCTTCTCCTGTGACGGGCCTGTTACGGACCCGTTTGCGTGCTACGACCATACCTGTTGCATACAGTTGGCGGTAGATGTTTTGCAATGTGCGGCACGTTGGATGCTCTCTGTCCGGGTACCGTTCTGCATACACCCTGCAGGCTTCAGCTGCATTTCGTCGACATCGCCATGCATGAGTATCATCTCCGCCTTTTCAGAGTTCGAATACACCATGGTCATAGTTCCTACAACACTACACTATCACAGACGTCTGGTAACACGGTGTACTACAGTTAGTCTGCGTGCGGAGACGAATGCAGAATAACAATAGCAGCAAGCGCTACATGCGGACACTGCGACACCTAGAACAAACCACAACAGTGCACTACAGCCATACTCGTAAACACGGTCGTCATCGTAAACATGTCCCTGCAGATGCTGCTCGCCGACCGTGGCCCGTGTTTGTTACAACACGCAACTGAACGTCGGATGTTTCAAGCGTCAACTTTAGGTTACAATATCTCCGGATGTAATTAACATTTTACAATGCAACAAACGGCACTGATTACGTATTTGTTTATATGTTCAGATGTGGTAACAAAACTAACGTGGTTCCATTTAAAAAAACGTAGGTTTGTGTTAAAAAACACACTTCCGTGCATTTTTTTATGGTTTGTATTAACCAATTACACTAGCTCCTCTCCTTACGTTCGGTCTGTGGAATCGGTTCGTCAGTATTTGATGTGGTTTACGAAATATATCCAGCGGTAACGTTAGGTGACTCATCCTGTATTGTCATTTTTGTCATTTAAGATGGATTCAGGTTGTTTTGTTTGGTGTTTGTATATTTGGAGTGTTTCAAGGATGTCTAGTTTCCTGCCTTTTGGTTGGACGTGTAGGATGCTAGTACTTGTGTGGTTAACATGGTGTTTTGTTTCATGCAGGTGGGTGGCTATTGCTGATGTGTGGCATTTTTTGTTTTTTAGTGCTGCCATGTGTTCCTTGAACCTAATCTCAAATGATCTGCCTGTCTGGCCTATGCAGAAGCAGTCACAGTCGAAACATTCAATTTTGTACACACCTGTGTGATGAAGTGGGTTTCGTGTGCCGATGTTGTGGGGTAACATCTGTCCAATCTTGTTGTCTGTTGTAAAGGATATGCTTATGCCTCCTCGTTTGAAGACATTGGCAATCTGATATGAAATGTTACCTAGAAAGGGGATTGAATGGAAGATGTTATATTCGTTTTGTTTTTTGTGTTGTGATTGCTTTGCCATTATTATTTTAGGGTGTCTACTATGGAGATGTTATAACCATTTGCAATAGCTGTTTGTTTTATTATTTTGTTGATCACATTTCTTCAAATGGTTAAAATGGCTCTGAGCCCTATGGGACTTAACTGCTGAGGTCATCAGTCTCCTAGAACTTAGAACTACTTAAAGGGAACTAACCTAAGGACATCACACACATCCATGCCCGAGGCGGGATTCGAACCTGCGACCGTAGTGGTCGCGCAGTTCCAGACTGTAGCGCCTAGAACCGCTCGGCCACCATGGCCGGCTGACAAGAGGAATTGTGGATTGTAATATGTGTTGTGGTAGGCTTCTGACAAATTTCAAACTTATGTCTGTTATTCTTTATTCTAATGGTTGTTGTTGTTGTGGTCTTCAGTCCTGAGACTGGTTTGATGCAGCCCCCCGTGCTACTCTATCCTGTGCAAGCTTCTTCATCTCCCAGTACCTACTGCAACCTACATCCTTCTGAATCTGCTTAGTGTATTCATCTCGTGGTCTCCCTCTACGATTTTTACCCTCCACGCTGCCCTCCAATACTAAACTGGCGATCCCTTGATGCCTCAGAACATGTCCTACCAACCGATCCCTTCTTCCAGTCAAGTTGTGCCACAAACTTCTCTTCTCCCCAATCCTATTCAATACTTCCTCATTAGTTATGTGATATACCCATCTAATCTTCAGCATTCTTCTGTAGCACCACATTTCGAAAGCTTCTATTCTCTTCTTGTCCAAACTATTTATCGTCAATGTTTCACTTCCATACATGGCTACACTCCATACAAATACTTTCAGAAACGACTTCCTGACACTTAAATCTATACTCGATGTTAACAAATTTATCTTCATCAGAAACGCTTTCCTTGCCATTGCCAGTCTACATTTTATGTCTCTCTACTTCGACCATCATCAGTTATTTTGCTCCCCAAATAGCAAAACCCCTTTACTACTTTAAGTGTCTCATTTCCTAATCTAGTTCCCTCAGCATCACCCAATTTATTGTGATTGCATTCCATTATCCTCGTTTTGCTTTTGTTGATGATCATCTTATATCCTCCTTTCAAGACACTGTCCATTCCGTTCAACTGCTCTTCCAAGTCCCTTGCTGTCTCTGACAGAATTACAATTTCATCGGCAAACCTCAAGGTTTTTATTTCTTCTCCATGGATTTTAATACCTACACCGAATTTTTCTTTTGTTTCCTTCACTGTTTGCTCAATATAAAGATTGAATAACATCGGGGAGAGGCTACAACCCTGTCTCACTCCCTTCCCAACCACTGCTTCCCTCTCACGTCCCTCGACTCTTATAACTGCCATCTGGTTTCTGTACAAATTGTAAATAGCCTTTCGCTCCCTGTTTTTTACCCCTGCCACCTTCAGAATTTGAAAGAGAGTGTTACAGTCAACTTTGTCAAAAGCTTTCTCTAACTCTACAAATGTTAGATACGTAGGTTTGCCTTTCCTTAATCTTTCTTCTAAGATAAGTCGTAAGGTCAGTATTGCCTCACGTGTTCCGATATTTCTACGGAATCCAAACTGATCTTCCCCGAGGTTGACGTCTACCAGTTTTTCCATTCGTCTGTAAAGAATTCGCGTTATTATTTTGCAGCCGTGAGTTATGAAACTGATAGTTCAGTAATTTTCACATCTGTCAACACCTGCTTTCTTTGGGATTGGTATTATTATATTCTTCATGAAGTCTGAGGGTAGTTCGCCTGTCTCATAGATCTTGCTCACCAGATGGTAGAGCCTTGTCATGACTGGCTCTCCCAAGGCCGTCAGTAGTTCCAATAGAATGTTGTCTACTCCCGGTGCCTTGTTTCGACTCAGGTCTTTCAGTGCTGTCAAACTCTTCACGCAGTATCTAATGGTAAGGTCTAAGAAATGTATACTGTCATCTGGTGTTCATCCAGTGGAGGTACTCTATTTTACTTATTTTATGTTTACCGTTAGATATAAGTTTAATTTTTTGTCAGAAGAAACCCAGAACGATGTTCTGAAATAGTGTCTTGTTTCTCCACTAGACAGTGCCAGAAGTTCCTCCAAAAAAATCGTAACACAACACACACACAAATGTCCTACCACCTAATGTAAATCCACCTGATGATGGAGGTTTAAACCTTTGAAACGCGTTGTGGAGATAAATAAAACGGTGACTGGTAACAGTAAACTTACAGAATGAGATTTTCACTCTGCAGCGAAGTGTGCGATGGTATGAAACTTCCTGGCAGATTAAAACTGTGTGCCGAACCGAGACTCGAACTCGGGACCTTTGCCTTTCGCGGGCAAGTGCTCTACCAACTGAGCTACCCGAGCACGACTCACGCCCCGTCCTCACAGCTTTACTTCTGCCAGTATTCTGCCAGAATTCTGGAAACATGCCCCAGGCTGTGGCTAAGCCATGTCTCCACAATATCCTTTCTTTCAAGAGTGCTAGTTCTGCAGGTTCGCAGGAGAGCTTCTGTAAAGTTTGGAAGGTAGGAGACGAGGTACTGGCGGAAGTAGAGCTGTAAGGACGGGGCGTGAGTCGTGCTTGGGTAGCTCAGTTGGTAGAGCACTTGCCCGCGAAAGGCAAAGGTTCCGAGTTCGAGTCTCGGTCCGGCACACAGTTTTAACCTGCCAGGAAGTTTCAACAGTGAACGTGTTCATAGTATGAAGGCTTTCACGACCGGATGACATATCTTCTGGTAAACCTTCCGGGATGTAAGGTCGTGGTCCATGAAACTCTTCAGCTCCTAACGTTTCGTCCAGAGCTGGGCTGGACATCTTCAGAGGGGTGTTTCTCCTCCGGTGAGTCTTGCCGACTGACGGGTCGGACGTCTGAGAGCGACTTATATATCGTAGAAAGTGGGCGTGGCCAGAGTTACACGTGATATGCAGAGATAATCTTTGTCAGAGATAAAACTTAACTATCGATCGTAATGTCGTCACGGATGAAACTGTCTAGCAATTCTGTAGTGCTACTGTCCAAATATCACTAAGTTTCATGGTCTCTTCTTTCCGATTAAAATTATCCCTATGTTTATATATTTCAATTGCTTATCTACAAAGCCGTGAGTAATAGTTCGTCGTCGTAGATAAAATTTTTGTTTCGGAAAACTTCACTTTATGATTTCCTGACTGAAAAGCGTGTTCTGCTACAGCCGATTTATCTGTTTTCCCTAATCGGCAAAGACTTCTGTGTTCTTTTAACCGTGTATTTACGGTTCTTTTTGTTGTTCCAATATAAACTTTGCCACACGTACACGGAATTTTATATACGCCACAGGCTGATAGAGGAGCGCGTTTATCTTTTATCTGTGCATATCACGTGTAACTCTGACCACGCCCACTTTCTACGATATATAAGTCGCTCTCAGACGTCCGACCCGTACCCCCCCCCCCGACCCCTCTTATGGATCCTCCTCTTCCATTGGCTCCTTTCCCCCCCTCCCCCTTCACATTTCCTCTCCTTCCCACCCCCCTCCCTTTTTCCCGTCGTCTGACCAGTTTCCCCCACCTGCTCTCGGGTGTGGTATGTCGTATTTGTGCCAACTTTTAGCGCAGTGTTTAAGTGAGTGTTCAGTGTTGTGCGTCCTTCCACAGTGTTGCGAACAGAAATCATGCTGTCGCTGGGTGTGCTTTTTATATCTCTTGCGAACAGAACCCAGAATGTCGTCGTGCTTTTTTTAATTGTCTGTCTATTATTTTTTCTGCTTCCTGTGTTTTTTATTAGCTTCATCGACCCTGTGTTTTATGTTTTACGCTCCAGAATTTTCTGCCATTTTTACCTTTAAGTCACCGATTTTATCAAAATGGTTCAAATGGCTCTGAGCACTATGGGACTTAACTGCTACGGTCATCAGTCCCCTAGAACTTAGAACTACTTAAACCTAACTAACCTAAGGACAGCACACAACATCCAGCCATCACGAGGCAGAGAAAATCCCTGACCCCGCCGGGAATCGGACCGATTTTATCGCCAACTGTTATTATTTTTTATTATCTTCATCTTTTCAAGACACATTCTGTAGGCTGAAGAGCGGCGTAATAAGCTGCTGCCAGCCCGCCCCCTTTAGGGGGAATCGAAACTCAATAAAGGAAAAAAAAAAGTCCGACCCGTCAGTCGGCAAGACTCACCGGAGGAGAAACACCCCTCTGAAGATGTCCAGCGCAGCTCTGGACGAAACGTTAGGAGCTGAAGAGTTTCATGGACAACGACCTTACATCCCGGAAGGTTTACCAGTAAACGTGTTGTTTCATTGGCCCTTCACACTTCAGTGGTGTGAGGGCTAACGACGTCGGCCGTGGCGTCCCTTCAGAAAACGGAACCACCTGCACCGACTCCCACCACAAACATGTGTGGTTTACAGGAACCCGTTCATCACCTCTGCAGATGTACGGAGAACCCATTAATCACAGGCCGTAGCTCCCTCGACGCCTGTCGGTATATTGTGATCGGGCGCGACGGCGCTCGGGCATATTTCACGGCTAATGAAAGGAAAAGTGTGACGTACGCCCGGCAGGTCTGTGGGAAGTGTGATTTAGTGCCGCGCTGACGTCACGCGCCGCCGCCTGTTGACGTATTCGCCACGTCCGCTCCAGTGACATATGGCGCGTGTTTGTTGTCATAGCGATGCGCCCTTTCACACCTGCAGCCGCTTCACGCGCTAATGAGCGTCAGTATTCGCCGCACGAAAGAAATATCATCGCTAACTACTATCAGTCATCCACAGATAGTACAAATCCCTCTCACTGTGTTTTTAAGCAGCTCACTGCAGCGGAGCAACTCGATGGGAATTCGAATGCCTCAAAATGGGAAAAAAATAAGATAATATCGAATTTCTTGCTTAAAATGGTGGAAAACTTGTTGTTTTTTTTTGTGGTCTTCAGTCCTAGGCTGGTTTGATGCAGCTCTTCATGCTACTCTATCCTGTGCAAGCTGCTTCATCTCCCAGTACCTACTGCAACCTACATCCTTCTGAATCTGTTTAGCGTATTCATCTCTTGGTCTCCCTCTACGATTTTTACCCTCCACGCTGCCCTTCGATACTAAATTGGTGATCCCTCGATGTCTCAGAACGTGTCCTACCAACCGATCCCTTCTTCTAGTCAAGTTGTGCCACAAACTCCTCTTCTCCCCAATCCTATTCAATACCTCCTCATAAGTTATGTGATCTACCCATCTAATCTTCAGCATTCTTCTGTAGCACCACATTTCGAAAGCTTCTATTCTCTTCTTGTCCAAACTATTTATTGTCCATATTTCACTTCCATACATGGCTACACTCCATATAAATACTTTCAGAAACGACTTCCTGACACTAAAATCTATACCCGATGTTAACAAATTTCTCTTCTTCAGAAACGTTTTCATTGCCATTGCCAGTCTACATTTTATATCCTCTCTACTTCGACCATCATCAGTTATTTTGCTCCCCAAATAGCAAAACTCTTTTACTACTTTATGTGTCTCATTTCCTAATCTAATTCCCTCAGCATCACCCGATTTAAATCGACTACACTCCATCATCCTCGTTTTGCTTTTGTTGATGTTCATCTTATATCCTCCTTTCAAGACACTGTCCATTCCGTTCAACTGCTCTTCGAAGTCCTTTGCTGTCTCTGACAGAATTACAACCTCAAAGTTTTTATTTCTTCTCCATGGACTTTAATACCTACTCCGAATTTTTCTTTTGTTTCCTTTACAGATTGAATAACATCGGGGAATGGCTACAGCCCCTGTCTCACTCCCTTCCCAACCACAACTTCCCTTTCATGCCCCTCGACTCTTATAACTGCCGTCTGCTTTCTGTACAAATTGTAAATAGCTATTCGCTCCCTGTAGTTTACCCCTGCCACATTCAGAATTGGAAAGGGAATATTCCAGTCAGCATTGCCAAACGCTTTCTCTAAGTCTACAAATTCTAGAAATATAGGTTTGCCTTTCCTTAATCTACACTCCTGGAAATTGAAATAAGAACACCGTGAATTCATTGTCCCAGGAAGGGGAAACTTTATTGACACATTCCTGGGGTCAGATACATCACATGATCACACTGACAGAACCACAGGCACATAGACACAGGCAACAGAGCATGCACAATGTCGGCACTAGTACAGTGTATATCCACCTTTCGCAGCAATGCAGGCTGCTATTCTCCCATGGAGACGATCGTAGAGATGCTGGATGTAGTCCTGTGGAACGGCTTGCCATGCCATTTCCACCTGGCGCCTCAGTTGGACCAGCGTTCGTGCTGGACGTGCAGACCGCGTGAGACGACGCTTCATCCAGTCCCAAACATGCTCAATGGGGGACAGATCCGGAGATCTTGCTGGCCAGGGTAGTTGACTTACACCTTCTAGAGCACGTTGGGTGGCACGGGATACATGCGGACGTGCATTGTCCTGTTGGAACAGCAAGTTCCCTTGCCGGTCTAGGAATGGTAGAACGATGGGTTCGATGACGGTTTGGATGTACCGTGCGCTATTCAGTGTCCCCTCGACGATCACCAGTGGTGTACGGCCAGTGTAGGAGATCGCTCCCCACACCATGATGCCGGGTGTTGGCCCTGTGTGCCTCGGTCGTATGCAGTCCTGATTGTGGCGCTCACCTGCACGGCGCCAAACACGCATACGACCATCATTGGCACCAAGGCAGAAGCGACTCACATCGCTGAAGACGACACGTCTCCATTCGTCCCTCCATTCACGCCTGTCGCGACACCACTGGAGGCGGGCTGCACGATGTTGGGGCGTGAGCGGAAGACGGCCTAACGGTGTGCGGGACCGTAGCCCAGCTTCATGGAGACGGTTGCGAATGGTCCTCGCCGATACCCCAGGAGTAACAGTGTCCCTAATTTGCTGGGAAGTGGTGGTGCGGTCCCCTACGGCACTGCGTAGGATCCTACGGTCTTGGCGTGCATCCGTGCGTCGCTGCGGTCCGGTCCCAGGTCGACGGGCACGTGCACCTTCCGCCGACCACTGGCGACAACATCGATGTACTGTGGAGACCTCACGCCCCACGTGTTGAGCAATTCGGCGGTACGTCCACCCGGCCTCCCGCATGCCCACTATATGCCCTCGCTCAAAGTCCGTCAACTGCACATACGGTTCACGTCCACGCTGTCGCGGCATGCTACCAGTGTTAAAGACTGCGATGGAGCTCCGTATGCCACGGCAAACTGGCTGACACTGACGGCGGCGGTGCACAAATGCTGCGCAGCTAGCGCCATTCGACGGCCAACACCGCGGTTCCTGGTGTGTCCGCTGTGCCGTGCGTGTGATCATTGCTTGTACAGCCCTCTCGCAGTGTCCGGAGCAAGTATAGTGGGTCTGACACACCGGTGTCAATGTGTTCTTTTTTCCATTTCCAGGAGTGTATTTTCTATGACAAGTCATAGGGTCAGTATTGCCTCACGTGTTCCTACATTTCTGCGGAATCCAAACTGATCTTCGCCGAGGTCGGCTTCTACCAGTTTTTCCATACGTCTGTAAAGAATTTGCTTTAGTATTTTGCAGCTGTGACTTATTAAACTCATAGTTCGGTAATTTTCACATCTGTCAACACCTGTTTTTTTTTGGGATTTGAATTATTATATTCTTCTTGAAGTCTGAGGGTATTTCGACTGTCTCATACACCTTGCTCACCAGATGGTAGAGTGTTGTCAGGACTGGCTCTCCAAAGACCGTCAGTAGTTTCAATGGAATGTTGTCTACTCCCAGGGCCTTGTTTCGACTCAGGTCTTTCAGTGCTCTGTCAAACTCTTCACGCAGTATTGTATCTCCCATTTCATTTTCATCTACATCCTCTTCCATTTCCATAATATTGTCCTCAAGAACATCGCCCTTGTATAGACCCTCTATATACTGCTTCCACCTTTCTGCTTTCCCTTCTTTGCTTAGAACTGGGTTTCCATCTGAGCTCTTGATAATCATACAAGTGGCTATCTTTTCTCCAAAGGTCTCTTTAATTTTCCTGTAGGCAGTATCTATCTTACCCCTAGTGAGATAATTGTTAAGAAATTCTAATTAGAAATATTTTAATTTCATTTTTCAAAATTTTATGTTCGCTCATGAACGTTACCCAACTTGTGAGATGCTCGTATTCAAAAACTTTCGCATTTTCGAAAACATTGGAACACCCCACCCGTCACTTATCTGGTTTTGACGTGTGTTCACCACAGGTAATTGTCTAACAGATCAACAGAGAGTGCAAAACTTCCGCAATGTCAGATAACGCAAAGAAAGTAATAAGGCCCTGTGACTCCTGATTGAACTGTGGCCGGCCGTAGTGGCCGTGCGGTATTAGACGCTACAGTCTGAAACGCGTGACCGCTACGGTCGCAGGTTCGAATCCTGCCTCGGGCATGGATGTGTGTGATGTCCTTAGGTTAGTTAGGTTTAAGTAGTTCTAGGGGACTGATGACCACAGCAGTTAAGTGCCATAGTGCTCAGAGCCATTTGAACTATTGAACTGCGGTCGCAGTGTTGACATTAATTGATTCAGAATTGATCCCTTTTAATTAAAAAGGGGCGCACATTGATGTTATATTCAGCTATTGAACACCAGATGCAAATTTTGAACATAATATTAATTAAGAAAGTGACTTGGGATTTCAACTACTTGACTGAAAACAGATGCAGTCGATTAGCACAGATTTATTTTAACTCACGACCTTCAATCGTCACATTACATCACCCTCCTATCAGGCAGTGGTAATAAATTGCGTTTACATGGAGTAAAGCGCGATAAATCAAAATTAATTCCTATCGACTGACTCAGGTGTAATGCGAAGTGTGAGAAGAATCCGCCAACACACGGCCCATGAAACCCTCGTGGAAACTTTGCCGACGTGATCCAACAGATTAACCAGTGGCCTAATTCAAGCCGGAGGGGGTGCGATATCACCGAATCTAGCGTGGCGGAGCGTCGTCGTCGTGCAAACATCGGCCGGCCTCGTGGTGCTGCAAGGCTGCGCTCGTCTATTCACTCCTAGCTATCTTGCTCAGTACATAGCTGAACGAAAACTTTCTATCTACAAGCTCGATCGTTCCGTTTGCTAAGTCCTAAACTGCAGAGATGCTCAATCTCTCTCAGGCAAGCTGAGTAAAGAACGCCACGTCCGCACACTAGGCAAGCTGGGAACGGAAGACTTTTACGGAGACTTCTGCCAGTCCACTTTTCGCCTAGGTTTCCCCTCCAGCAAAATCACTTACGCCAACTGCAGCGCAAGTCGCGTTAATTATGCGTCGCTTCCCAGCGCCGACCAATGCCTGCTCTGGGAAGTGAACAAATTCTCACAAAATTTCCCTTCCTCTCAACTTCTGCTAGTTAGCTCCTCCCAGGCCACCCGTCAAGGTTAGCATCTGCTCAAAACACCAATTTATCCGGAATTCTGACTCGCAGGAGAGTACTTCAAATTCCTCGGTCCTACGTTCCCGTCGGAGGGCGGCGTGTTTCATTCTGTCGCTCTTCACCTGACTTACTTCAGACTCTGCGGACTGTGAATTCAGCGTGAAGTTGCTGAAGTCACGAACACGCATATTTTGGCCTCTGTTGACCGCTCCACCGTAGCTTTGCATGGCTTTCTCGCATGTTTCACTGAAAACGGGATGACGGACATGTATCAACAGGTGTACAAGTTCTCCGTCTGCTTCCCAGTACACAGTACACAAGCATGGGGTCAACCACCCACTCACTGTCACTCATCTTAAGGCAGCTGGAGGCGGCGCCCTGTTACCGCTTTCTCAGAGCTTGACCCGCTCTAAGCTACCTATTGTCCCTTCCCTTCGCTGCTCCCCCGCCGGCCACGGCCAATTCTGAATACTTCCCTGGGATAAACTAGCCTCCAGTAAATCGACGCGATTCTACAAAATTTTCATGTCGCGTGAATTACTCTAAATCCATCACCCGACATTAATTATTCCAATACGTCCCTACTATACCCTCTGCAAGATGCATTGTGCCTTGTCAGTCATTTTTGTTCAGCCCTACTGTTCACTCAACGTGAGTTTGGTGATCTTTAACGACTTCATGTAAGGGGCATAGTTCCTGCCATCTTACAACATTACATACGAGGTGTGACAATAAAGTAATGAGACTGATTTTCTTTGCAAGATGTGGCACAATATTTTTGACCTCGGTCTATAAGCTGCTTCTGGTCCAATCGATGCAACTGCTCAGTCGTGAGTTGTGCTGTAATACGTTAACACGTGTTTCTGTCTCTCTTCACGGAAATGGAAGCACATAACATTGCGCAACTGTGTGCCATTTCTTTTTGAGTTAAATTGGGTGAAAACACGACGACAACTTACGGTGAGCTTCAGAACGCTTTTGGAGAGGAGGTTATGTCAAGAGCTCAAGTTTTTCGTTGGCATAAAATGTTTAGTGAAGGCAGAACGAATGTTTAAGATGAAGACCGCAGTGGACGACCATCAACCTCACAGACGGATGTCAGCTTGGCCAGGGTGCTTGAACTCGTACGATCTGATCGAACATTATCCGTGAAAATGATTGCAGAAGAACTGAACATAAATCGAGAAACGGTTCGTCTAGCTGAAGATCTTGGTGTGAGAAAGATTTGTGCAAAAATTGTCCCTAAGTATCTCACACCACAACAGCGAGAAACAGGGAAAAATGTGGCAGCCGATCTGTTAGAGCAAACGGAAATCAATCCAGAATTGTTGAGCCGTGTTATCACTGGTGATGAAAGTTGGTTTTCTCAGTACAATCCAGAGACAAAACGCACAAGTTCGCAATGGTGCTCAAAGGGATCACCCAGACCAAGAAAAGCTCGCATGTCAAAGTCAAGAGTGAAATGCATGCTTGTGTGCTTCTTTGATTCCAAGGTAATTGTTCATAAAGAGTGGGTGCCTCCTGGACAAACAGTTAACCGATAGTACTACAAAGAAATTTGCGAAAGACTTCGTAAAAGAGTTCTTCATGCCCATGCCAACATTGCTGATAATTGGATTCTGCATCACAATAATGCGCCATCCCATACTGCTCTGTCAGTACAGCAGTTTTTAACCTCAAAACAAATTTCAGTACTACCACAGCCACCTCATTCACCAGATATCGCTCCGTGCGACTTTTTTTCTATTTCGAAGAGTCAAAACGGCGGTCAAGGGACACCATTTTCAAACAACACAACATGTCCAAAAAGCTGTGACGAGGGTCTTGGAGAATATTACGGAAGATGAGTTACAGAAATGTCACCATCAATGGCAGAAGCGCTGGAAAAAGTGTGTGCAATCAGTAGGGAACTACTTTGAAGGAGACAACACTAAACTTGACTAACACCGTAGGCAACATTTTTTGTTCACATCAGTCTCATTACTTTATTGTCGCACCTCGTATACAGGGGATAGGTAAAATAATGTGAATACCTGTACTTACTTGGGAATTGTTTATTGCACTGCTGGCCATTAAAATTGCTACACCACGAAGATGACGTGCTACAGACGCGAAATTTAACCGACAGGAAAAAGATGCTGTGATATGCAAATGATTAGCTTTTCAGAGCATTCACACAAGACTGGCGCCGGTCGCGACACCTACAACGTGCTGACATGAGGAAAGTTTCCAACCGATTTCTCATACACAAACAGCAGTTGACCGGCGTTGCCTGGTGAAACGTCGTTGTGATGCCTCGTGTAAGGAGGAGAAATGCGTACCATCACGTTTCCGACTTTGATAAAGGTCGGATTGTAGCCTATCGCGGTTGCGGTTTGTCGTATCGCGACATTGCTGCCTCGTATCACTTGCAATCGAGATGACAGGCATCTTATCCACACGGCTGTGACGGATCGTGCAGCCACATCTCGATCCCCGAGTCAACAGATGGGGACGTTTGCAAGACAACTACCATCTGCACGAACAGTTCGACGACGTCTGCAGCAGCATGGACTATCAGCTCAGAGACCGTGGCTGCGGTTACACTTGACGCTGCATCACAGACAGGAGTGCCTGCGATGGTGTACTCGATGACGAACCTGGGTGCACGAATGGCAAAACGTCATTTTTTCGGATGAATCCAGGTTCTGTTTATAGCATCACGATGGTCGCATCCATGTTTGGCGACATCGCAGTGAACGCACATTGGAAGCGTGTATTCGTCATCGCCATACTGCCGTATCACATGGCGTGCTGGTATGGGGTGCCATTGGTTACACGTCTCGGCCACCTCTTGTTCGCACTGACGGCACTTTGAACAGTGGACGTTACATTTCAGATGTGTTACGACCCGTGGCTCTACCCTTCATTGGATCGCTGCGAAACCCTACATTTCGGCAGGATAATGCGCGACTGCATGTTGCAGGTCCTGTACGGGCCTTTCTGGATACAGAAAATGTTCGACTGCTGTCCTGGCCAGCACATTCTCCAGATCTCTCACCAATTGAAAACGTCTCGTCAATGGTGGCCGAGGAACTGGCTCGTTACAATACGCCAGTCACTACTCTCGATGAACTGTGGTATCGTGTTGAAGCTGCATGGACAGCTGTACCTGTACACGCCATCCGAGCTCTGTTTGACTCAATGACCAGGAGTATCAAGGCCGTTATTACGGCCAGAGGTGGTTGTTCTGGGTACTGATTTATCATGGTCTATGCATCCAAATTGCGTGAAAATGTAATCACATGTCAGTTCTAGTATAATTTATTTGTCCAATGAGTACCCGTTTATCATCGGCACTTCTTCTTGGTGTAGCAATTTTAATGGCCATTATACAGCTCGGACGCTTCTTGGAATACTGGTATATAATGATTGTATAGTCTCCAGTGGAATGTTATGTCACTCTTCGATCAGAACCTCTTCTATCTCCTGTAGCGACGAGGGAGGCGGAAATCTGCCCCTGAGTTTGCGCTCCAATACCGCCCAAAAAGATTCCATAATGTTCAAGTCCGGGACTGTGTTGACCAGGGAAGGCGCTGCAGTTCAGTTGCATGCTCCCCATACCACAACTGTACTGTCCTGGCTGTGTGAATGGGTGCATTGTCGTCCTGAAATACGGCATCACTGTTGGGGAACACCATTGGAGTCATTGGGAGCACCTGATAACCTGAAATGTTCACATAATCACCATGATATGGCTGCCCATCACACTTTCACCTCCATGTTTAACCGTTAGAATCAAGTAACCAGGATTGTAGTCTTCTTTTGGCGTTCTCCAGACGTAAACCCGGCCCAGTGTTGGAAATAACGATAACGTTGACTCGTCGGACCGTGTAACGTGTTTCCAGTGATCAGCCGTCCAGGATTTGTGCTCCTGGCACCTTGTTTCACCCTTCTTTGCGTTGGTTGTCGTCAGTAATGGTTTCGGTATAGCAGCTCGTCCACTGATATTCGCTTTATGGAGTTCTCGGTGGACAGTGTCGATAGATACGGGGTGTCGAAGATGGCTGTTGTGCTCTGCAGTCACTTTAGCCGCCGTAGTTTTGTGTTGTTCTGACACAGTTCGTGTCAGCGTACGACGATCTACATCTACATCTACATCATACTCCGCAAGCCACCTGACGGTGTGTGGCGGAGGGTACCTTGAGTACCTCTATCGGTTCTCCCTTCTATTCCAGTCTCGTATTGTTCGCGGAAAGAAGGATTGTCGGTATGCCTCTGTGTGGGCTCTAATCTCTCTGATTTTATCCTCACGGTCTCTTCGCGAGATATACGTAGGAGGGAGCAATATACTGCTTGACTCCTCGGTAAAGGCATGTTCTCGAAACTTCAACAAAAGCCCGTACCGAGCTACTGAGCGTCTCTCCTGCAGAGTCTTCCACTGGAGTTTATCTATCATCTCCGTAACGCTTTCGCGATTACTAAATGATCCTGTAACGAAGCGCGCTGCTCTCCGTTGGATCTTCTCTATCTCTTCTATTAACCCTATCTGGTGCGGATCCCACACTGCTGAGCAATATTCGAGCAGTTGGCGAACAAGTGTACTGTAACCTACTTCCTTTGTTTTCGGATTGCATTTCCTTAGGATTCTTCCAATGAATCTCAGTCTGGCATCTGCTTTACCGACGATCAACTTTATATGATCATTTCGTTTTAAATCACTCCTAATGCGTACTCCCCGATAATTTATGGAATTAACTGCTTCCAGTTGCTGTTCTGCTATATTGTAGCTAAACGATAAGGAATCTTTCTTTCTATGTATCCGCAGCACATTACACTTGTCTACATTGAGGTTCAATTGCCATTCCCTGCACCCTGCGTCAATTCGCTGCAGATCCTCCTGCATTTCAGTACAATTTTCCATTGTTACAACCTCTCGGTATACCACAGCATCATGCGCAAAAAGCCTCAGTGAACTTCCGATGTTATCCACAAGGTCATTTATATAGACTGAATAGCAACCGTCCTACGACACTCCCCTGCGGCACACCTGAAATCAATCTTACTTCGGAAGACTTCTCTCCATTGAGAATAATATGCTGCGTTCTGCTATCTAGGAACTCTTCAATCCAATCACAGAATTGGTCTGACAGTCCGTATGCTCTTACTTTGTTCATTAAACGACTGTGGGGAACTGTATCGAACGCCTAGCGGAAGTCAAGAAACACGGCATCTACCTGGGAACCCGTGTCTACGGCCCTCTGAGTCTCGTGGACGAATAGCGCGAGCTGGGCTTCACACGATCATCTTTTTCGAAACCCACGTTGATTCCTACAGAGTAGATTTCTAGCCTCCAGAAAAGTCATTATACTCGAACATAATTCGTGTTCCAAAATTCTACAACTGATAGTGCGTCCACTACTACGTTTACACGATGGTGTCTTTCCATGTTTTGTGTAGGCTGTCATGTCTGAAACAGCTGCTCTTGAAACATTCAGTAAGTTGGCTGTCTCGGTTACTGATGCTCCTGCTAATCGGGCCCCCACAATCTGTTGTCTTTGGAACTCTGTTAGCTCTTTCATTGCACGTCGACCTCGGCTTCTGGATGCAAACACGATGTGTAAACAGGCTGCACTGATGCCTAGTCCCTACTGAACACGCACAGTCCAGAGCGACACGTGTCCTTAGCTGCGTTGTTGACCGTCAAACGCAACCATCCCATTACTACCACTGTTCACATTATTTTGCCTATCCCCTATAGAAGGCCGTAGATTTGATTCTGCTCTTGTACAAAATTTGATCTTTTCGTTGGTATCATTGCCATAGCAACCCTACTTATTGTACGAGGTGCATTCAAGTTCTAAGGCCTCCGATTTTTTTTCTAATTAACTACTCACCCGAAATCGATGAAACTGGCGTTACTTCTCGACGTAATCGCCCTGCAGACGTACACATTTTTCACAACGCTGACGCCATGATTCCATGGCAGCGGCGAAGGCTTCTTTAGGAATCTGTTTTGACCACCGGAAAATCGCCGAGGCAATAGCAGCACGGCTGGTGAATGTGCGGCCACGGAGAGTGTCTTTCATTGTTGGAAAAAGCCAAAAGTCACTAGGAGCCAGGTCAGGTGATTAGGGAGCACGAGGAATCACTTCAAAGTTGTTATCACGAAGAAACTGTTGCGTAACGTTAGCTCGATGTGCGGGTGCGTTGTCTCGGTGAAACAGCACACGCGCAGCCCTTCCTGGACGTTTTTGTTGCAGTGCAGGAAGGAATTTCCAGAATGAGATTTTCACTCTGCAGCGGAGTGTGCGCTGATATGAAACTTCCTGGCAGATTAAAACTGTGTGCCCGACCGAGACTCGAACTCGGGACCTTTGCCTTTCGCGGGCAAGCACTTGCCCGCGAAAGGCAAAGGTCCCGAGTTCGAGTCTCGGTCGGGCACACAGTTTTAATCTGCCAGGAAGTTTCAGGAAGGAATTTGTTCTTCAAAACATTTTCGTAGGATGCACCTGTTACCGTAGTGCCCTTTCGAACGCAATGGGTAAGGATTACGCCCTCGCTGTCCCAGAACATGGACACCATCATTTTTTCAGCACTGGCGGTTACCCGATTTTTTTTTGGTGGCGGTGAATCTGTGTGCTTCCATTGAAATGACTGGCGCTTTGTTTCTAGATTGAAAAATGGTATCCACGTCTCATCCCACGTCACAACCGACGAAAAGAAAGTCCCATTCGTGCTGTCGTTGCGCGTCAACATTGCTCGGCAACATGCCACACGGACAGCGGTGTGGTCGTCCGTCAGCATTCGTGGCACCCACCTGGATGACACTTTTCGCATTTTCAGGTCGTCATGCAGGATTGTGCGCACAGAACCCACAGAAATGCCAACTCTGGAGGCGATCTGTTCAACAGTCATTCGGCGATCCCCCAAAACAATTCTCTCCACTTTCTCGATCGTGTCGTCAGACCGGCTCGTGCGAGCCCGAGGTTGTTTCGGTTTGTTGCCACACGATGTTCTGCCTTCATTAAACTGTCGCACCCACGAACGCACTTTCGACACATCCATAACTCCGTCACCACATGTCTCCTTCAACTGTCGATGAATTTCAATTGGTTTCACACCACGCAAATTCAGAAAACGAATGATTGCACACTGTTCAAGTAAGGAAAACGTCGCCATTTTAAGTATTTAAAACAGTTCTCATTCTCGCCGCTGGCGGTAAAATTCCGTCTGCTGTACGGTGCTGCCATCTCTGGGTCGTATTGACAGTGAATGCGGCCTCATATTAAAACAATGCGCATGTTTCTCTCTCTTTCCAGTCCGGAGAAAAAAAATCGGAGGCCTTAGACCTTGAATGCACCTCGTACTGAGTGACGTAGTTTCTTCGATGTCTTGGTATGCATAATTATTTAAAAAGCACCCGATTTGTGTAAGCGAATCTACAGGTGGAATTTCTTATCGCTCTCGCAGTATAGCCACGTCTCCATAATGACAACCTACTGGAGTTCTTTATCACCATAAAAAATTCTATACCAGTGGTTATTATTGAAGCAATGAGGCCAGACTTTGGGCACCCTGATCATTTCAGTAAATGCCTTTTAGTTTGCATCCAGAACCAAATCAACCTCACGTGGACTCGTGTGTACTTGTTGGGCTAAAACTGAAATAAGAAACTAGTTTTCAAAAATGGTTGAAATGGCCCTGAGCACTATGGGACTTAACTTCTGAGGTCATCAGTCCCCTAGAACTTAGAACTACTTAAACCTAACTAACCTAAGGACATCACACACATCCGTGCCCGAGGCAGGATTCGAACCTGCGACCGTAGCAGCAGCGCGGCTTCTGACTGAAGCGCCTAGAACCGCTCGGCCACAGCGGCCGGCTCGATTTATGGTGCTTTAGGTGAAATTTTCCTCAATTAAAATTGCTTAAGGATAAAAATTGTATAAAAATTATATCAACAACAAAGAAACAATGCATGCTGAAAATAGCTGTCAAGATTCAAATGCTGCAGGTACAGTAGTTCAGAAAGAATAGTACGGTTAGCAAATTGACCTTTCGCGAGATAGGGCATTCCGATTCTGAAACATTTCTCTCTCTCTCCCTCTGTCTCTCTCTCTCTCTCTCTCTCTCTCTCTCTCTCTCTCTCTCTCTCTATCAATTTATAGTGCATGAAAAGATTGTGGGAGATCTCTATGAAGCCAAACTTTCCCAGTATGTCACAGCAAAGAAAATTATTGATTGTTGTACACTTCCGTAACTTCCGAGAGAAAACGCCCATAGGCGATAACGTAAGCAAAAAATATGAGAAAATAAAATTAATTATTACCAATAAGAGATGTGAATTAAACACCCATTTACGCCGCTGTCCAATAATATCGTGTGGAGAAGACAATAAGGCCACTGAAACGACTGCCACCGTCATTGTTCGACGATAATTGACCGATCAGCTTAACATTATTGTTACGTAAAGATACACGCAGGGAATGAAAAGAAATGATCGGCAGTTCGATCTCTTAAATTCAAATCAGTAACGAAAGAATGCGCGTGTCCGGTCAACAATCCTTTCTTTATTGGCTGTGAACAGAAAGACACAAATATTCATACAAAGTAATAGTTGTTACCACAGGAATCAATGAGATGTGCTTTTCTAAATAAAGTCGACTTGCTCGTTCTAATTAAATATCATATACTTAATACAGACGCACATAGAAGGAGATGCTCATATTTTGTGGTATCCAACAAGCGCCACAGACTTATATAATCATCGCTTGTTTCTTTACCGACACTACACATTGTTCATTTCCATTTGGCAGTCTTAGCAAAATGACGCTGGCCAAACGATGTCATTACGACTTTGATTACAAGAGGTATATCTTTATACGTAGAAAAAAACAGGAAACATTATTTTACTATAAATGGTAGCATTATTACATATCTATAAATACGATTTTTGAATCACTTTCGGGTCAAGACATGAATGTCTTTCGTAAATAACGAACATGTATAAGATTTTAACTCCCATCAAATCACTAAATAAACACAAGTCCTCCATTACAGACAGTATACCAGTTACGTGACTTTCAGACAATGCTCCATACTTACAAGGGAACCTCCTCATCGCACCCCCTTCAGATTTAGTTATAAGTTGCACAGTGATTAGGCCTTGAAAAACTGAACACAGGTCAATCGAGAAAACAGGAAGAAGCTGTGTGGATCTATGAAAAAAATAAGCAAAATGTACAAACTGAGTAGTCCATGCGCAATATAGGCAACATCAAGGATAACGTGAGTTCAGGAGCGCCTTGGTCCCGTGGTTAGCGTGAGCAGCTGCGGAACGAGAGGTCCTTGGTTCAAGTTTTCCCTCGAGTGAAAAGTTTACTTTCTTTATTTTCGCAAAGTTATGATCTGTCCGTTCGTTCATTGACGTCTCTGTTCACTGTAATAAGTTTAGTGTCTGTGTTTTGCGACCGCACCGCAAAACCGTGCGATTAGTAGACGAAAGGACGTGCCTCTCCAATGGGAACCGAAAACATTTGATCGCAAGGTCATAGGTCAACCGATTCCTCCACAGGAAAACAGTCTGATATATTCTATACGACACTGGCGACGGCATGTGCGTCACATGACAGGAATATGTGTTTCGGTGTTTGTTTAGGTGTAGCGTCCCCATACTACGCAGTAATCCCGCATCGGATGGACGGACAGACAGATAATAATTGTCTGGAAATAAAAAAAATTAAACTCTTCGCTTGAGGGAAAACTTGAACCAAGGATCTCTCGTTCCGCAGCTGCTCACGCTAACCACAGAACCAAGGCGCTCCTGAACTCACATCATCCGTGATGTTTCCTATCTTGCGCATGGACAACTCAGTTTGTATATTTCGCTTATTTTTTTCATAGTTCCACACAACTTCTTCCTGTTTTCTCGATTGATCTGTGTTCAGTTTTTCAAGGCCTATCTACTGTGCCAACTTATAACTAAATCTGAGGGGGGTGCGATGGGGAGGTTCCCTTGTTATTAATCATATACAATCATTCGCTCGACGAAAGATCTGTACCTAAAGACTGGGAAGTTGTTCTCCTCATACCATATCTCAAAAAAATAAGCAGGATTGATCGTCTGAATTACAGACCCACAGCACGGACGTCGACTTGTGATGGGGTTTGGAACGTACAGGGTGTTCGGAAATTTCCGTTACAAACTTCTGTGACTTGTAAAGGGGAGTGAGTACATAATATTTTGAAAAGGAGCCCATGCTAGGATACATACAGTTCCCGTTCTACGACTGTTTCAGACACTTCTGCTTGAGGAATTGAATTAGGCACGATGCAGTACATTTATTAAGTAAAACTTCGAAAGGAAACATACCGCAACAACCATTTGTCATTTAAGCACTTTTTTGAACACTGAAGCGTCAAAGAAACCGATAACGGCAAGCGTATTCAAATACAGAGATATGTAAACAGGCAGAATACGACGGTGCGGTCGGCAATACCTGTATAAAAGCAGTGTCTGGCGCAGTTGTGAGATCGGTTAATGCTGCTCCAGTGGCAGGATATCAAGATTTAAGTGAGTTTCGACGTGGTGTCATAGTCGGCGCACGAGTAATGGGACACAGCATCTCCGAGGTAGCGATGAAGTGGGCATTCTCCTATAATAAAATTTCACGAGTTTACCGTGAATATCAGGAATCCTGCATAACATCAAATCTTCGACATCGCTGCTGCCGGAGAAATATCCTGCAAAAACAGGATCAGCGACGGCTGAAGAGAATAGTTCTACGTGACAGAAGTGCAACCCTTCCGTAAACTGCTGCTGATATCAATGCTGGAAATGAAATGATAATTAAATGGACACCCTAGCTGCATACAGGCGTTGATGTACTTCATTGGGGACATGTTGAAAATGTGTGCCCCGGCCGGGACTCGAACCCGGGATCTCCTGCTTATCCACGGGGAGCTTCCTGGCAGATTAAAACTGTGTGCCGGACCGAGACTCGAACTTACGGCCTTTTTCCTTTCGCAGGCAAGTGATCTACATACGGAACTGCCCAAGCTCGACTCACCACCCGCCCTCACAGCTTCATTTCTGCCAGTACCTCGTCTCCTACCTTCCAAACTTCACAGAAGCTCTTCTGTGAACTATATATGACGGTAGTATCTGTTCCCAAAAGAACAGTTACCGTGGATGACCATGCAGCTTTGCTAGAAATGAAATGATAATTAAATGGACATGTAAGCAAGAGATCCCGGGTTCGAGTCTCGGTCGGGGCACACATTTTCATGTCCCCAATGAAGTACATCAACGCCTATTTGCAGATAGGGTGTCCATTTAATTATCATTTCATTTCTAGCAAAGCTGCATGGTCATCCACGCTAACTGTTCTTTCGGGAACAGATACTACCGTCATATATAGTCAATGCTGGAACATCAACAAGTGTCCACGTGCGAGCCATTCAACGAAACATCATCGATACGGGCTTTCGGGGCCGAAGGTCCACTAATGTACCCTGTAATGGTGTGGGACGTGTCCAGTTGGGCTGATATGGGACCCCTGATACGTTTAGATACGACAGTGCCACTAAAGCAGAGTTATTACACACGGTTTTCCGAAACTCCTTCACCAAAGACGACGAAGTAAATATCCCCGAATTCCAACCAAGAACAACTGCCAAGATGAGAAACATAGAAGTAGATATCCTCGCTGTAACGAAGCAGCTTAAATCACTTAATAAAGGCAAGGCCTCCGGTCCAGATTGTATACCAGTCAGGTTCCTCTCAGAGTATGCTGATAAAATGGCTCCATATTTAGCAATTATATACAACCACTCTCTCACACAAAAAAAGATCCGTACCTAAAGACTGGAAAATTGCTCAAGTCACACCAATACCCAGAAAGGGAAGTAGGAGTAATCCGCTGAATTACAGGCCTACATCATTAACGTCGATTTGCAGTAGGGTTTTGGAACATTATTCGAACATTATGAAGTACCTCGAAGAAAACGATTTATTGAGACATAGTCAGCACGGATTCAGAAAATATCGTTCTTGTGAAACACAACTAGCTCTTTATACTCATGAAGTAATAAGTGCTATCGACAGGGGATGTCAAATTGATTCCGTATTTTTATATTTCCAGAAGGCATTCGGCACCGTTCCTTACAAGCGTCTTCTAATCAAACTGCGTGGCTACGGAGTATCGCCTCAGTTGTGCGACTGGATTCGTGATTTCCTGTCAGAAAGGTCACAGTTCGTAGTAATAGACGGAAAGTCATCGAGTAAAACAGAAGTAATATCCGGTGTACCCCAAGGAAGTGTTATAGGCCATTGTTCCTGATCTATATTATCGACATAGGAGACAATCTGAGTAGCCGTCTTAGATTGTTTGCAGACGATGCTGTCATTTACCGTCTTGTAAACTCGTCAGATGATCAAAACGAATTGCAAAATGATCTACATAAGATATCTGTGTGGTGCGAAAAGTGGCAATTGACCCTGAATAAAGAAAAGTGAGAAGTTATTCACAGGAGTACTATTGGTGTGCGGTGTGGGATCCGCATCTGGTGGGACTGACGGATGACATCGAAAAAGTTGAAAGAAGGGCAGCTAGTTTTGTATTATCGCGAAATAGGGGATATAGTGTCACAGACATGATACGTGAATTGGACTGGCTATCATTAAAACAAAGGCGTTTTTCGTTCCAACTGGATCTTCTCATGAAATTTCAATCACCAGAATTCTCCTCCGATTGCGAAAACATTCTGTTGGCGCCCCCCTACATAGGGAGAAATGATCATCACGGTAAAATAAGAGAAATCAGGGCTCGCACGGAAAAATTTAAGTGGTCGTTTTTCCCGAGTGCCGTTCGAGAGTGGAACGGTGGAGAGATAGCTTGAAGGTGGTTCATTGAAGCCTCTGATAGGCAGTTTATTGTTAATAGCAGAGTAATCACGTAGATATAGAATCACGTAGTAGACTCTGACAAATGACACGTTTGTAAGCATCCTGTCTGATCACCTGCTTCCATTCATGTCCATTGTGCGTTCCGACGGACTTGGGCAGTTCCAGCAGGACAATGCGACACCCCACACGTCCAGAATTGCTACAGAGAGGGTCCAGGAACACTCTTCTGAGTTTAAACACTTCCGCTGGCCACCAAACTCCCCAGGCATGAACAATTACTGAGCATATCTGGGATGCCTTCCAATCTGCTGTTGCGAAGAGATCTCCACGGCTCGTACTCTCACGGATTTATGGACAGCTGTGGGGGATTCGTGATTTCCCTCCAGCACTACTCCAGACATTAGTCGAGTCCATGACACGTAGTACTGCGGCACTTCTGCGTGCTCGCTGGGTCCCTATACTATATTAGGGAGGTTCAAATGGCTCTGAGCACTATGGGAGTTAACATCTGAGGTCATCAGTCCCCTAGAACTTAGAACTACTTAAACCTAACTAACCTAAGGACATCACACACATCCATGCCCGAGGCAGGATTCGAACCTGCGACCGTAGTGGTCGCGCGGTTCCAGACTGAAGCGCCTAGAACCGCTCGGCCACACCGGCCGGCATTAGGGAGGTTTACCAGGTTCTTTGGCTCTTCAGTGTAATTTCTCATCATATGTGTCATAAATAATTCATCACAATTTGAAAAGAACAATGTGGTCCATACGTAGAACGCTGGAGAGAAAAAGACCTTCGTCGCCCTTTATTTCAGCTGCCACTGGTTCAGAAAAAGAGTTCAATAGGCAGCAACAAAGATTTTATCTTTTATTCAATCGTATAAAGTCGGTGAAAGAGAGGCAGGCATATGTAGTTGCTTGCGTATGACTAGAAATTACATGTTCGTTAATGTTAACAGTAATGATGTTTATACAGGGTGAGTCACCTAACGTTACCGCTGGATATATTTCGTAAACCACATCAAATACTGACGAACCGATTCCACAGACCGAACGTAAGGAGAGGAGCTAGTGTAAAAAAACGCACGGAAGTATATTTTTTAACACACACCTACGTTTTTTTAAATGGAACCCCGTTAGTTTTGTTAGCACATCTGAACATATAAACAAATACGTAATCAGTGCCGTTTGTTGCATTGTAAAATGTTAATTACATCCGGAGATATTGTAACCTAAAGTTGACGCTTGAGTACCACTCCTCCGCTGTTCGATCGTGTGTATCGGAGAGCACCGAATTACGTAGGGATCCAAAGGGAACGGTGATGGACCGTAGGTACAGAAGAGACTGGAACAGCACATTAGGTCCACATGCTAACACCTTTTTATTGGTCTTTTTCACTGACGCACATGTACATTACCATGAGGGGTGAGGTACACGTACACACGTGGTTTCTGTTTTCAATTACGGAGTGGAATAGAGTGTGTCCCGACATGTCAGGCCAATAGATGTTCAATGTCGTGGCCATCATTTGCTGCACACAATTGCAATCTCTGGCGTAATGAATGTCTTACACGCCGCAGTACATCTGGTGTAATGTCGCCGCAGGCTGCCACAATACGTTGTTTCATATCCTCTGGGGTTGTAGGCACATCACGGTACACATTCTCCTTTAACGTACCCCACAGAAACAAGTCCAGAGGTGTAAGATCAGGAGAACGGGCTGGCCAATTTATGCGTCCTCCACGTCCTATGAAACGCCCGTCGAACGTGTACCTCACCCCTCATGGTAATGTACATGTGCGTCAGTGAAAAAGACCAATAAAAAGGTGTTAGCATGTGGACGTCATGTGCTGTTCCAGTCTCTTCTGTACCTACGGTCCATCACCGTTCGCTTTGGATCCCTACGTAATTCGGTGCTCTCCGATACACACGATCGAACAGCGGAGGAGTGGTACTCAAGCGTCAACTTTAGGTTACAATATCTCCGGATGCAATTAACATTTGACAATGCAACAAACGGCACTGATTACGTATTTGTTTATATGTTCAGATGTGCTAACAAAACTAACGGGTTCAAAAATGGTTCAAATGGCTCTGAGCACTATGGGACTCAACTGCTGAGGTCATTAGTCCCCTAGAACTTAGAACTAGTTAAACCTAAGGACATCACAAACATCCATGCCCGAGGCAGGATTCGAACCTGCGACCGTAGCGGTCTCGCGGTTCCAGACTGCAGCGCCTTTATCCGCACGGCCACTTCGGCCGGCAAAACTAACGGGGTTCCATTTAAAAAAACGTAGGTTTGTGTTAAAAACATACTTCCCTGCATTTTTTTATGGTTTGTATTAACCAATTACACTAGCCCCTCTCCTCACGTTCGGTCTGTGGAATCGATTCGTCATTATTTGATGTGGTCTACGAAATACATCCAGCGGTAATGTTAGGTGACTCACCCTGAATACACTGGAAACTTACTTGTTCGTCATTATTTGGATAAAAGAATCGTTTGAATGATTTGTGGAACGCGTCACTCACTAACCGGTTGAGTTCGGCTTCAGCCAGTACTCAACTCATGCGGTGGGATACATGGGAATGAGGAACGCGTCGTTTGTAGACAGCCTCGGCTAAGCTAATGCCGAGCTCTCCAGCCAGTTGGCTGATAGTATCTCTCCAAACTGGGAAACACGCGACGTGTGTGCTTTCAAACAGCGAAGCGGAATACATTAATGGCGTGTTCGCTGTCTCATCAGAGCAAAGTGGGGAACCTTTTAATGGAATTAACGGCTACTCGTCGATAAAACTTTATCATTCCGTCTCCTTCAACTGGAGGTCAGTAGGACGTTCTAGTCGGCTGCGTATAAAGTGTTCACCTCGCCTGCTTACCCTAGTCAACAAAATACGCACTTACGCTATATTGGAGGAGGTAAGTGGATGGACTGAAAATTTTCCAGATAACATGACTCGGTGCATAGTTAATAACAGGAAAGAAGTGGGAGGAGCCGGCCTGAGTGGCCGTGCGGTTCTAGGCACTACAGTCTGGAGCCGAGCGACCGCTACGGTCGCAGGTTCGAATCCTGCCTCGGGCATGGATGTGTGTGCTGTCCTTAGGTTAGTTAGGTTTAATTTGTTCTATGTTCTAGGCGACTGATGACCTCAGCAGTTAAGTCACATAGTGCTCAGAGCCATTTGAACCATTTGAAGAAGTGGGAGGAAAACAGACTGACTCGACTGAAGTTCGTCAATAATTGTAGAGGTATGCTCATGATATTCTTTTACACTAACGGAAGAAATTGCAGCGCCAAGAAAGAGTATTCACACACACACTATGTGGTCAAAAGTATCCGGACGCCTGCCTGAAAATGACTTATAATTTGTCCGCAGCTCGTGGTCGTGCGGTAGCGTTCTCGCTTCCCGCGCTCGGGTTCCCGGGTTCGATTCCTGGCGGGGTCAGGGACTTTCTCTGCCTCGTGATGACTGGATGTTGTGTGATGTCCTTAGGTTAGTTAGGTTTAAGTAGTTCTAAGTTCTAGGGGACTGATGACCATAGATGTTAAGTCCCATAGTGCTCAGAGCCATTTGAACCATTTGAACTTATAATTTGGTGGCGAACCCCATCGGTAATGCTGGAATTCAATATGGTGTTGGCCCACCCTTAGCCTTGATGACAGCTTCCCCTCTCGCAGGCGTACGTTCAATCAGGTGCTGGAAAGTTTCTTGGGGAATGGCAGCCCATTCTTCACGGAGTGCTGCACTGAGAGGTATCGATGTCGGTCGGTGAGTACTGGCACGAAGTCGGCGTTCCAAACATTCCAAAGGTGTTCTAAAGGATTCAGGTCAGGACTCTGTGCAGGCCAGTCCATTACAGGGATGTTATTGTCGTGTAACCACTCCGCCACAGGCCGTACATTATGAACAGGTGCCCGATCGTGTTGAAAGGTGCCCTCGCCGTCCCCGAATTGCTCTTCAACAGTGGGAAGCAAGAAGGTGCTTAAAACTTCAATGTAGGCCTGTGCTGTGATAGTGCCACGCAAAACAACGAGGGGTGCAGCACCCCTGCATGAAAAACACGACCACACCACATCACCGCCATCGAATTTTACTATTGGTGCTACACACGCTCGCAGATCACGTTCACCGGGCACTCGCTATACACACACCCTGCCATCGGATCGCCACATTGTGTACCGTGATTCGTCACTCCACACAACGTTTTTCCATTGTTCAATCGTCCAATGTTTACGCTCCTTACACCAAACCAGGCGTCGTCTGGCATTTACCGGCGTGATGTGTGACTTATGAGCAGCCGTTCCACCATGAAATTCAAGTTTTCTCACCTCCGCCTAACTGTCACAGTACTTGCAGTGGATCCCGATGCAGTTTGGAATTCCTGTGTGATGGTCTAGATAGATGTGTCCTATTACACATTCTCAAAAATGAGATCGACAGGAACTGCAAAATGGCTAGGCAGGGATGGCTAGAGGACAAATGTAAGGATGTGGAGGCTTATCTCACTAGGGGTAAGATAGATGCTGCCTACAGGAAAACTAAAGAGACCTTTGGAGAAAGGAGTGCCACTTGTATGAATATCAAGAGCTTTGATGGATACCCAGTTCTAAGCAAAGAAGGGCAAGCAGAAAGGTGGAAGGAGTATATAGAGGGTCTATACAAGGGCGATGTACTTGAGGACAATGTTATGGAAATGGAAGAGGATGTAGATGAAGATGAAATGGGAGACATGATAATACGTGAAGAGTTCGACAGAACACTGAAAGATCTGAGTCGAAACAAGGCCCCGGGAGTAGACAACATTCCATTATAACTACTGACAGCCTTGGGAGAGCCAGTCCCGACAAAACTCTACCATCAGGTGAGCAAGATTTATGAGACAGGCGAAATACCCTAAGATTACAAGAAGAATATAATAATTCCAATCCCAAAAAAAGCAGGTGTTGACAGATGTGAAAATTACCGAACTATCAGTTTAATAAGTCACAGCTGTAAAATACTAACGCGATTTACAGACGAATGGAAAATCTGGTAGAAGCCGACCTCGGGGAAGATAAGTTTGGATTCCGTATAAATGTTGGAACACGTGAGGCAACACTGACCTTACGACTTATCTTAGAAGAAAGATTAAGGAAAGGCAAACCTACGTTTCTAGCATTTGTAGACTTAGAGAAAGCTTTTAACAATGTTGACTGGAATACTCTCGTTCAAATTCTAAAGGTGGCAGGGGTAAAATACAGGGAGCGAAAAGCTATTTACAATTTGTACAGAAACCAGATGGCAGTTATAAGAGTCGAGGGGCATGAAAGGGAAGCAGTGGTTGGGAAGGGAGTGAGACAGGGTTGTAGCCTCTCCCCGATGTTATTCAATCTGTATATTGAGCAAGCAGTAAAGGAAACAAAAGAAAAATTTGGAGTAGGTATTAAAATCCAGGGAGAAGAAATAAAATCCTTTAGGTTCGCCGATGACATTGTAATTCTGTCAGAGACAGCAAAGGACATGGAAGAGCAGTTGAACGGAATGGACAGTGTCTTGAAAGGAGGATTTAAGGTGAACATCAACAAAAGCAAAACGAGGATAATGGAATGTAGTCGAATTAAGTCGGGTGATGCTGAGGGAATTAGATTAGGAAATGAGACACTTAAAGTAGTAAAGAAGTTTTGTTATTTGGGGAGCAAAATAACTGATGATGGTCGAAGTGGAGAGGATATAAAATGTAGACTGGCAATGGCAAGTTAAGCGTTTCTGAAGAAGAGAAATTTGTTAACATCGAGTATAGATTTAAGTGTCAGGAAGTCGTTTTTGAAAGTATTTGTATGGAGTGTAGCCATGTATGGAAGTGAAAGATGGACAATAAATAGTTTGGACAAGAAGAGAATAGATGCTTTCGAAATCTGGTGCTACAGAAGAATGTTGAAGATTAGGTGGGTAGATCACGTAACTAATGAGGAGGTATTGAATAGGATTGGTGAGAAGAGAAGTTTGTGGCACAACTTGAGTAGAAGAAGGGATCGGTTGGTAGGACATGTTCTGAGGCATCAAGGGATCACAAATTTAGCATTGGAGGGCAGCGTGGAGGGTAAAAATCATAGAGGGAGACCAAGAGATGAATACATTAAGCAGATTCAGTAGGATGTCGGTTGCAGTAGGTACTGCAAGAAGCTTGCACAGGATAGAGTAGCATGGAGAGCTGCATCAAACCAGTCTCAGGACTGAAGACCACAACAACAACAACCAACGATTGCTGACGCGCTGCGATGTTGGAGGATCTTAGAATTTGAAATATTGCTTACCGAACTCGTGTTAGTCTGATGTGACGCTGGTCTAAAAATGAACTCAGATGGTAGAGCACTTGCCCGCGAAAGCCAAAGGTCCCGAGTTCGAGTCTCGGCCCAGCACACAGTTTTAATCTGCCAAGAAGTTTTATATCTGTTGGACGTACGCATTTGCAAAGAGTTACAGAATGTCTATCTGGGTCAAGCTGTCAATATGAGGGGAGACATAAAACCAGAAATAGGTCGAAGTATGAAATCGGCCAGGCAACCTTACAGAAGGTACTCTTCAGTTTTGAAGTGTAAGATGTCGGCTGAGCTGAGAAAACAGAGTTTGCCCAATGCACACTGAGGCCACAAACGCCACGGAATGGTGATGTGCACGTATGCAGATGGCGATAGTGTCGCGTACACAAGATATTCAAGGGCAGCTCTCATTTGTACTCAGGCGGTTTGTGTGAAAAGATGTCCGACATGATTATAGCTGCACGACGGGAATTAATAGATTTTGAACGTGAAATGACGGTTAGAGATAGGCACTTGGGACATTATGTTTCGGAAATCATTAGGAAATTCAGTATTCCTAGGGTGAGCATACGTCCCGATTAATCGGGATTGTCCCGTTTTTTGAGGCTCAAAGATTTGTCCCGACTTTTTTTTAAAAAAAAAAAAAAAAAAAAAAAAACAAGTAATGTGTCCCGATTTTCAAGGATTATTTTCAGTCATTTACAAAGTGGTTAAAATATTTTCTGAGAGTCGATTTTATAAACTATCACTTGAAACTGACATTCCGTACATTGGTACCCCCTGATAATGTACGAGGTGCATTCAAGTTCTAAGGCCTCCGATTTTTTTTCTGTTTAACTACTCACCCGAAATCGATGAAACTGGTGTTACTTCTCGACGTAATCGCCCTGCAGACGTACACATTTTTCACAAGGCTGATGCCATGATTCCATGGCAGCGGCGAAGGCTTCTTTAGGAGTCTGTTTTGACCACTGCAAAATCGCCGAGGCAATAGCAGCACGGCTGGTGAATGTGCGGCCACGGAGAGTGTCTTTCATTGTTGGAAAAAGCCAAAAGTCAGTAGGAGCCAGGTCAGGTGATTAGGGAGCATGAGGAATCACTTCAAAGTTGTTATCACGAAGAAACTGTTGCGTAACGTTAGCTCGATGTGCGGGTGCGTTGTCTCGGTGAAACAGCACACGCGCAGCCCTTCCCGGACGTTTTTGTTGCAGTGCAGGAAGGAATTTGTTCTTCAAAACATTTTCGTAGGGTGCACCTTTTGCCGTAGTGCCCTTTGGAATGCAATGGGTAAGGATTGCGCCCTCGCTGTCCCAGAACATAGACACCGTCATTTTTTCAGCACTGGCGGTCACCCGAAATTTTTTTGGTGGCGGTGAATCTGTGTGCTTCCATTGATCTGACTGGCGCTTTGTTTCTGGATTGAAAAATGGCATCCACGTCTCATCCATTGTCACAACCGACGAATAGAAAGTCCCATTCGTGCTGTCGTCGTGCGTCAACATTGCTTGGCAACATGCCACACGGGCAGCCATGTGGTCGTCTGTCAGCATTCGTGGCACCCACCTGGATGACACTTTCCGCATTTTCAGGTCGTCATACAGGATCGTGTGCACAGAACCCACAGAAATGCCAACTCTGGAGGCGATCTGTTCAACAGTAATTCGGCGATCGTCCAAAACAATTCTCTCCACTTTCTCGATCATGTCGTCAGACCGGCTTGTGCGAGCCCGAGGTTGTTTCGGTTTGTTGTCACACGACGTTCTGCCTTCATTGAACTGTCACAACCATGAACGCACTTTTGACACATCCATAACTCCATCACCACAGGTCTCCTTCAACTGTCGATGAATTTCAATTGGTTTCACACCACGCAAATTCAGAAAACGAATGATTGCACGCTGTTCAAGTAAGAAAAACGTCGCCATTTTAAGTATTTAAAACAGTTCTCATTCTCGCCGCTGGCGGTAAAATTCCATCTGCCGTATGGTGCTGCCATCTCTGGGACGTATTGACAATGATCGCGGCCTCATTTTAAAACAATGCGCATGTTTCTAACTCTTTCCAGTCCGCAGAAAAAAAAACGGAGTCTTTAGAACTTGAATGCACCTCGTTCAGCTTAAGCGCTATAATTGTTGCGTAGTCTTATTTTCTTTGCTTTTGCTTGCCATTGTTGTCAGCACTCAGCATCAGTTTTGTGAAGTGCTACCACGTCGTGGCGATGCCGAAACGAAAATCAAAGTTTTCGGAAGAGCTTCAGAGGAAATTTCCTTGCTTCACTGCTACAGACAATGAGTGTTCAGCAGAATATAACGTATGTAACAGTGCTGTATCCGTGTCTCATGGTGGTGCTGCACATCTCAAGCATCATACGGAATCAGAGAAACACAGGAAGAATCTTCGATCGGCAGGTTCCTCGCAAAAACTGACGAGGTATTTTGTAATTTCAAATACACAGGAACAGAAAAACGTAGCTGCAGCAGAAGGAACCCTGTCATTCCATGTTGTTAAACACCACCAAAGCTATCGTTCTAATGACTGCAGTGTTTAATTAAACAAAAATTTATTTCCTGATTCTATGAAAGTTCCTGGCAGATTAAAACTGTGTGCCCGACCGAGACTCGAACTCGGGACCTTTGCCTTTCGCGGGCAAGTGCTCTACCAACTGAGCTACTGAAGCACGACTCACGTCCGGTACCCACAGCTTTACTTCTGCCAGTACCTCGTCTCCCACCTTCCTGGCACTTGCCCGTGAAAGGCAAAGGTCCCGAGTTCGAGTCTCGGTCGGGCACACAGTTTTAATCTGCCAGGAAGTTTCATATCAGCGCACACTCCGCTGCAGAGTGAAAATCTCATTCTGGAAACATCTTCCTGATTCTATGATTGCAGAAAATGTTTCGTGTGGAAGAACAAAGTGTGAAGCAATCATCAACAATGTTATAGCTCTGCATTCCCAGAAACAGGTAATAGCTGCTGTAAACAGTGCAAAATACTTTTCAATATCTATTGATGCTAGCAACCATGGGCATCAGAAAATTTTTCCTGTGATAGTTCACTATTTTTCTGTAAGTGAGAGTGGACTGCAGACGAAATTTGCTTGATCTTGATGAACTGCAGAACGAAAAGTCCGAAACAATTTCCAATTATCTTTCTCAACTTATACAGTCACTCAGTATCATCTCAAAGTGTGTTACATTTGGTGCAGACAATACTAACTGTAATTTTGGGGGATTAATGAAGAAAGAGGGTAATAATGTTTTCACACATCTGAAAGAAAAATTAAAAAACTCTTACATTGATGGCATAGGTTGTCCAGCACATGTGGTTCATAACACACTTCAAATTGCTTGTGATGTTTTACCTGTTGACATTGACTGCATTTTCATGAAGTTGTACAACCATTTTCATATTTTTTTTCTATTCGTGTTGCCGAACTCACTGAATTCTGTGAATTTGTTGGTGTCACTTACAAAAATTTGCTTTCCTTTTCCAAAACAAGCTGGCTTTCATTGTTGCCAGTCATAGAAAGGATTTTGAAAATGTATGAACGTTTGAAATCTTACTTTTTGTGACAGTCTTACTCAAAGTGCCCTGCAATCTTAAAGAGTTTTTTCAGTGATCCTATAAATGAATGTTATTTACTTTTTGTACATTCACAAATGAGTGTTTTCCAACAATCCATTCTGAGCATTGAGAAACAGAATAATTCCATACGTGAAGTATTAGCAGTCTTAAATAAAACTTTGACAAGTCTAAATTCAAGGAAACGTGAACATTTTGTACCACTAAGTGTAAAAAAACTGCTGAATGATTGTGATGACCAGTCTGTTAAGAAATTTGACATAGCAGTATCAACGTTTTATGATGCTTCAGTAGCCTATTTATCCTCATGGTTACAGGGAATAGCTGAGTTTTCTGTATTCTCATGGATGATGCTCACACAACCACCACAATGGTCAGTAGTTGAAAATACTTTAATGTGGCTAAATGAAAAGGGCATTCTAGTAAATGACAGCCTCTTATTTGATGAAATAGTTCACATACAGTCATTTGTAAAACAACAAGTGGAAACAGACAGTGAACAATGGAATCAGTTTATGGCACATGAAAAATGGTGTAGGTTTTTCAGATCTTGCCAGTGTAATAAACAGTTCAGAGAATCGCTTAATATAGCACAGTACTTCTTTCCACTCCCTGCCCACACTGCAAGTGTTGGAAGAGCTTTCATCTTACTATCGTCACAGTGGACAGACGAGAGGAACAGATTTACGGTGAGGAGCGTTAAGTGTATTTTACTGACCTGTTTAAACTTCAGTAAATACAGTTGCACTGGGTTCTATTCATACCTATTAGGCAAACCTGAGTTGCTGAATGAAATTTCATCTTCGAAGAAATATGATTGCAGTGTGGAATCCACAAAACCATAAATTCCTTGTGTTCACTACGAACTTTTTTGTAGTGATTGTTACTGTATGTTTTTCTACATTCTGTGTTATAAATGTCACATTTCTTAATAAGTAAATCTCTGAAAACTTGAAATGTACTTATTTCCAGTCTTTCCATTCTTTGTTTGGTTTTGTACACACACACACACACACACACACACACACACAAATATCAGTGAAGGCTGTATTTGCAGAGGAAGAAGAAATGTTAGCATTAAAAGTGATATTTAACGAGAAATAAAAATTGTCCCACTTTTTGGTCAAGAAAATGTACGAAAGTCCCACTTTTGTCCGAAGAAAATATGGCCACTCTAAGTATTCCGGAATACACCGAGTTAAAGAGTTGTGGCGTCCCCTCTCCCCTTTTGTTGCCGCTGTTGATGTTGAGCCGCTACTGCTGCAGCTCGGTCGGTGGAACGGAGACGCGACACGCGATGATGGTTGTCTGTTCCCGTCGGATAACGTGGAACAGCACCTGAAAATCTCTAAAGAAAATCATCCCTCGCGTAGTGTATGAAAAGTCCGTTTGCGAGTCCGGCCAGTCTTCTCAGCGATGCTGATTTTAATTGTCTGTTACGGTTTTATGATGATTTGCTATGCGCGGTTAGTTAGGCCGGTATTAAGCCTGGTCCACACGCAACGATCTGTCTGCGCAGACATCGGCGCAAATGTCTGTACATGCAAAAGGTCGCTGCAAATGTGGTGTGTTCACACGACACAAACCCCAATCTACTACTCGCCCGCCATCTGTCGGTGTAGAAAAGAAATATCAGTGGCAAGCGACTACGCTCCCCGTAAACGTCAAAACTTTAATTCAGTTATTTTGAAATATAGAAATGGAGGAAGTACTGTTGTGGTCTGTGTTCGCAACTTGTGTTGCAAAAAACATTCAGACCAACCACAGAAGACAAGAGAAAGCGGTCAAAATGGTGTAGACAGTGGCTGCTAAAGCGAAAGCAGTTTTCTCACGTAAATTTACTGCGAGAGCTGCAGGGCGAACCTAACGATTGGCGAAATTATTTGCGGATGGATGTCCAAACTTATAATTATCTCTTAAACCTTGTAACCCCTCATATTATGAGGAAAAAATACTTGTATGAGAAGGGCAATTTCTCCTCATGAACAGCTGGCGGTAACATTAAGATTCCTAGGAACAGGAAGGAGCTACAAGGATTTGGAATTTTCAACTGCAATATCGAAACAAGCGTTGAGTGAAATAATACCGAACACATGTGAAGCTATTTACGCTGTCGTGAAGGATGAGTTCATGGCGGCAAGTCAAGTAAATTAAGTCTGCCAAGTTACAGATAATATTTTTGGTGTTGTAGACGTGTTTGAAACACAGTAGGCCTATATTATTAGAGATTTTATACCTACATGACCAATGAGCTATGGTTTACTTTGTTTCTGACTAGGCATTTTCAGTTCGCTACTGTGTAGAAGCAACCTGTTACAGACGTTTGTTACAGGATACAAATCTCCACTCTGAATTCTAGACAGAGTTCGCAACGATTTTTTTTTATTTTTTATTACTGTTTCTCTGTTTGCCGAGGCGTCAACTGCCCGCAATTTTTCAATTAGAGCATTGTATGCTGCTGCCTTTTTGTCTCGGTCACTATATTCTTTACTTTTAATCTTCCACAAACATGGGTGGTTTCTATATATTTCAATGAATTCACTTACAAACTCCCGAGAACACTGACGAGTATCAGCCATTTTAATGCCATGTGCGTACAAATACTGAGCAAACAGCTGTTTCGCGCCAGATTTGCGGCGATCTCCTGTCCACACGCTCCAACTTGTCTGCGCAGATGTGGTTTGAACCCACAGATTTGAGAGGTTTCGCTCAAACCTCCAACTCCAACTTCCAGGTTTGCACACACCTCAGGTCGGTGAAAATCTTCTGTCCACACGCAACGATCTGTCTGCGCAGATGTGATGTGCGCAGACATTTGCGCAGACAAATCGTTGCGTGTGGACAGGCCTTTACACTATCAAATTTCTTTGTCAAAGATTTGATCAAAGATGTGATCAAATATTCCGTCAAATATATTTGACAAAGATCTTTGACGTAGCGCTAGAAAGGGTATTACACTATCATCATATGTTTCGTCAAAGTTCAAGATGGCTGACAACAACAACTTGTTATTAACCGCAGCAGTTGTATGTACCACAATTGAACTGTGTGCACATAGGGAAGAGAAGTGGGGAGAGAAAAAGGAAACAAACCTGGGTGAAGCCGTGGGTTTTACGACGACACGATAAAAGCATTCAACAAAACTTGTTACGTGAGCTTATAGTAGAGGACGTCAAGTCGTACATCAATTATTTAAGAATGGATGAGCATACATTTCAGTATGTGCTCAGTGAAGTGTGTCCTCGTATCACAAAGCAGAATATTCGCTTACGAACTGCTACATCTGCACAAGACAGGCTCACTGTAACACACCGATTCCTTGCTACAGGAGAGGGTTAGGTTAGATTAGGTCTGGTCTCCAACCTTCGTAATCTATTTTTGTATTCAGGGTGGCCCACGTTGTAAAGTGCCTCATCAGCTTGACACATCTCTATTAATTTGGTAGTTGTCGGCACACGCCAATTGTATTTACCCGCAATGTTTATAAAAACACTACAGACGACAGAATGCAGCGATGCTAGCGCTCCACGTGGTAACATGTCACATTGCAGTGAACAGAAGACAAGCGACTTCTTTGATCAAATCTACAGCGAGGCCCTAGATTTGATCAAATATTGGACGACATTTGACAAAGTTCCCTATTACACCATCAAATATCTTTGACAAAGATATTGGACAAAGATATTTGACAAAGTAATTTGATAGTGTAATACTGGCCTTAGTTATTGCAGTACTGAGTGAATCATTCATCACCGGCGTCGTTTCACACCACTGAAGCGACGAAACATTCATTTGCGGTTCACTAACAGTAGCTGTTCTTAACGTTGCTAGGCAGAATTGTTCACTACGGCACGACGCAAATCCAGAGATAATCTTTAATACTATCTTGCTTTCGTGCGTCGTAATATTATTTCGGCAAAACACTCCTTTCAATGCTCAGTGTTCATCAACTCACTCTTTCAATTCAAATGTTCACAGGTAATTAATTTTGATCGTCAATTATCAAACAGTTCAATTAATGATGGAGCCAACACGTGATATTTCCGTTACTGACGAACAATTTTTATTGTTCCTTCTTAGCAGTTTATAATCATCACACCACGCGCACACCGATGGATCAGATCAATTAAGATTCTTTTCAGTTCGGTGATCGTGACAATTACGACAACTTTTACAATCGGCGTATTTGTATTATCTTCGTGTGGTCGTATTAATGTTTGCTACTCGAGGCTAATCAGGTGTACTATGTCCATACTTCCCTGTAACTGTTCACTTTGGTGAAGGTTGAGTCCAACAATAATATCTTCAATAACTAAAGTTCATTAACTCGTCGTACACTATCAGAATATCACTTCAGTTCAAGTTCTCAAGTCAGAATAACTGAGAACAAAGTCCGTGCAGCTCTATCACGCAATAGTACTTTTCTTTGAATACAATCAATCTCGTAACGTTCCGTTTGTAATGCTACAACAAACTGTGCTCTCTCACGACTTCCATGATCGAGCATTGTAGACGCATTGAATTTTCTTTTCGCCGCGTTTGCAACTCTCTTTCACAATAAAAGTTATCTCTGACCGACATTTTACTTTGGACTTAACTTTCGTCACACTCATTTGCATTTATTACTGAGATGTTTGATAGCTAATTAAAAATAACCTTTCTTTCTTTCTATCTTTATATCATGACATACTCAGTAATTATTGAAATTGGTGTTCATCAAAACTTTGAGATGTTATATTATTTTCAAAGTTGTCGTACCTGTCAGGATAAGACAGTTCCCTACTTTAAATTATCATGACCCCCCCAAGAACCATGGACCTTGCCGTTGGTGGGGAGGCTTGCGTGCCTCAGCGATACAGATGGCCGTACCGTAGGTGCAACCACAACGGAGGGGTATCTGTTGAGAGGCCAGACAAACATGTGGTTCCTGAAGAGGGTGAGCAGCCTTTTCAGTAGTTGCAGGGGCAGCAGTCTGGATGATTGACTGATCTGGCCTTGTAACACTAACCAAAACGGCCTTGCTGTGCTGGTACTGCGAACGGCTGAAAGCAGGGGGAAACTACGGCCGTAATTTTTCCCGAGGACATGCAACTTTACTGTGTGGTTAAATGATGATGGCATCCTCTTGGGTAAAATATTCCGGAGGTAAAATAGTCCCCCATTCGGATCTCCGGGCGGGGACTTCTCAAGAGGACGTTGTTATCAGGAGCAAGAAAACTGGCATTCTACGGATCGGAACGTGGAATGTCAGATCCCTTAATCGAGCCGGTAGGTTAGAAAATTGAAAAAGGGAAATGGATAGGTTAAAGTTTGATATAGTGGGAATTAGTGAAGTTCGCTGGCAAGAGGAACAAGACTTTTGGTCAGGTGAATACAGGGTTATAAATACAAAATCATATAGGGGTAATGCAGGAGTAGGTTTAATAATGAATAAAAAAATAGGAGTGCGGGTAAGCTACTACAAACAGCATAGTGAACGCATTATTGTGGCCAAGATAGACACGAAGCCCAGGCCTACTACAGTACTACAAGTTTATATGCCAACTAGCTCTGCAGATGACGAAGAAATTGAAGAAATGTATGATGAAATAAAAGAAATTATTCAGATAGTGAAGGGAGACGAAAATTTAATAGTCATGGGTGACAGGAATTCGGTAGTAGGAAAAGGGAGAGAAGGAAGCGTGGTAGGTGAATATCGATTGGGGCTAAGAAATGAAAGAGGAAGCCGCCTGATAAAATTTTGCGCAGAGCATAACTTAATCATAGCTAACACTTGGTTCAAGAATCATAAAAGAAGGTTGTATACATGGAAGAAGCCTGGAGATACTGACAGGTTTCAGATAGATTATATAATAGTAAGACAGAGATTTAGAAACCAGGTTTTAAATTGTAAGACATTTCCAGGGGCAGATGTGGACTCTGACCACAATCTATTGATTATGAACTGTAGATTAAAACTGAAGAAACTACAAAAAGGTAGGAATTTAATGAGATGGGACCTGGATAAACTGAAAGAACCAGAGGTTGTACAGAGTTTCAGAGAGACCACAAGGGAACAATTGACAGGAATGGGGGAAAGAAATACAGTAGAAGAAGAATGGGTAGCTTTGAGGGATGAAGTAGTGAAGGCAGCAGAGGATCAAGCAGGTAAAAAGACAAGGGCTAGTAGAAGTCCTTGGGTAACAGAAGAAATATTGAATTTAATTGATGAAAGGAGAAAATATAAAAATGCGGTAGATAAAGCAGGCAAAAAGGAATACAAACGTCTCAAAAATGAGATCGACAGGAAGTGCAAAATGGGTAAGCCGCGATGGGTAGAGGACAAACGTAAGGATATAGAGGCTTATCCCACTAGGGGTAAGATAGATGCTGCCTACAGGAAATTTAGAGAGACTTTTGGAGAAAAGAGAACCACTTGTATGAATATCAAGAGCTCAGATGGAAACCCAGTTCTAAGCAAAGAAGGGACAGCAGAAAGGTGGAAGGAGTATATAGAGGGTCTGTACAAGGGCGATGTAATTGTGCACAATATTGTGGAAATGGAAGAGGATGTAGATGAAGATGAAATGGGAGATACCATACTGCGTGAAGAGCTTGACAGAGCACTGAAAGACCTGAGTCGAAACAAGGCCCTGGGAGTAGACAACATTCCATTAAAACTACTAACGGCCTTGGGAGAGCCAGTTCTGACAAAACTCTACCATTTGGTGAGGAAGATGTATGAGACAAGCGAAATACCCTCAGACTTCAAAAAGAATATAATAATTCCAATCCCAAACAAAGAAGGTGCTGACAGATGTGAAAATTACCGAACAATCAGTTTAATAAGTCACGGATGAAAAATACTAATGCGAATTCTTTACAGACGAGTGGAAAAACTAGTAGAAGCCGACCTCGGGGAAGATCAATTTGGATTCCATAGAAATATTGGAACACGTGAGGCAATACTGACCCTACGACTTATCTTAGAAGAAAGATTAAGGAAAGGCAAACCTACGTTTCTAGCATTTGTAGACTTAGAGAAAGCTTTTGACAATGATGACTGGAATACTCTCTTTCAAATTTTGAAGGTGGCAGGGGTAAAATACAGGGAGCGAAAAGCTATTTACAATTTGTACAGAAATCAGATGGCAGTTATAAGAGTCGAGGGGCATGAAAGGGAAGCAGTGGTTGGGAAGGGAGTGAGACAGGGTTGTAGCCTCTACCCGATGTTATTCAATCTGTATATTGAGCAAGCAGTGAAGGAAACAAAAGGAAAAATTCGGAGTAGGTATTTAAATCCACGGAGAAGAAATAAAAACTTTGATGTTCGCCGATGACATTGTAATTCTGTCAGAAACAGCAAAGGACCTGGAAGAGCAGTTGAACGGAATGGATAGTGTCTTGAAAGGAGGATATGAGATGAACATCAACAAAAGTAAAACGAGGATAATGGAATGTAGTCGAATTAAGTCGGGTGTTACTGAGGAAATTAGATTAGGAAATGAGACATTTAAGGTAGTAAAGGAGTTTTGCTATTTCGGGAGCTAAATAACTGATGATGGTCTAAGTAGAGAGGATATAAAATGAAGACTGGCAATGGTAAGGAAATCGCTTCTGAAGAAGAGAAATTTGTTAATATCGAGTATACATTTAAGTGTCAGGAAGTCGTTTCTGAAAGTATTTGTGTGGAGCGTAGCCATGTATGGAAGTGAAACATGGACGATAACTAGTTTGGACAAGAAGAGAATAGAACCTTTCGAAATGTGGTGCTACAAAAGAATGCTGAAGATTAGTTGGGTAGATCATATAGCTAATGAGGAGGTATTGAGTAGGATTGGGGAGAAGAGAAGTTTGTGGCACAACTTGACTAGAAGAAGGGATCGGTTGGTAGGACATGTTCTGAGGCATCAAGGGATCACCAATTTAGTATTGGAGGGCAGCGTGGAGGGTAAAAATCGTAGAGGGAGACCAAGAGTTGAATACAGTAAGCAGATTCAGAAGGATGTAGGTTGCAGTAGGTACTGGGAGATGAAGAAGCTTGCACAGGTTAGAGTAGCATGGAGAGCTGCATCAAACCAGTCTCAGGACTGAAGACAACAACAACAACGACCTTATTATTTGGGTTTTCGGGTTTCTTGGGGTGTTACAGAGTCTGCTGAGAATACCGAATTTCAGGAATTAGCTCTTGTTCAAATGAGTGTGAAATCTTATGGGACTTAACTGCTGAGGTCATCAGTCCCTAAGCTTACACACTACTTAACCTAAATTATCCTAAGGACAAACACACACACCCATGCCCGAGGGAGGACTCGAACCTCCGCTGGGACCAGCCGCACAGCTTATGACTGCAGCGTCTAAGACCGCTCGGCTAATCCCGCACGGCGAATTAACTATCATGAGGGACAAAGCAGTGGCCGTTCGCCTACACTGAAGAAAACGACAGCAGCGGTGTTTGTGTGGAGTCGTCAGTGCTAACAGACAAGCAGCACTGTGTGAAATAGGCGCAGGGACAGGGCGCCGATATTTGGCGTTAATGGCCTATGGCAGCAGACAAACAACGCGAGTGGCTTTGCCGACAGCTCTACATCGCCTGCAGTGCTTTCCCTGGGCTCCTGACCGTTCCGTTTGGACCCTAGAGTAATGAAAACCGTGGCATGGTCAGATGAATCCCGATTTCAGTTGGTAAGAGCTGATGGTAGGGTTCGAGTGTGGTGCAGACCCTGCGACACCATGGGGTTATTCACAATATATATATAAATCACATTGTGGATAACATTGGAAGTTCACTGAGGCTTTTTGCAGATGATGCTGTAGTGTATCGAGAGGTTGTAACAACGGAAAATTGTACTGAAATGCAGGAGGATGTGCAACGAATTGACACATGTTGCAGGGAATGGCAATTGAATCTCAATGTAGACAAGTGTAATGTGCTGCGAATACATAGAAAGAAAGATCCTTTATCATTTAGTTATGATATAGCAGGTCAGCAACTGGAAGCAGTTAATTCCATAAATTATCTGGGAGTAGGCATTACGAGTGATTTAAAATGGAATGACCATATAAAATTAATGGTCGGTAAAGCAGATGCCAGACTGAGATTCATTGGAAGATTCCTAAGGAAAGCAGTCCGGAACGAAAGGAAGTAGGTTACAGTACACTTGTTCACCCACTGCTTGAATACTGCTCACCATTGTGGGATCCGTACCAGATAAGGCTGATAGAAGAGATAGAGAAGATCCAACGGAGAGCAGCGCGCTTCGTTACAGGATCATTTAGTAATCGCGAAAGCGTTACGGAGATGACAGATAAGCTCCAGTGGAAGACTCTGCAGGAGAGACGCTCAGTAGCACAGTACGGGCTTTTGTTGAAGTTTCCTTCACCGAGGAGTCGAGCAGTATATTGCTCCCTCCTACGTGTATCTTCGTACACCACACGATATTCAATAACATTATCCGGAAAACTGCTCCCACATGTCTTCATATGCTTACAAGAAGCGACCGGTCATTTCGGACCTCGCATTCACAAATTAATAGATGGCTATGCCAATACTTATACGAACGTCATCGTAACATCATCGAAGTCCTAAAAATTAACGACAGTTTTGTATATGGATTTTCTCCGGAAATGTTTAAAATCTTACGTCACAGAAAATAAATATTTACTTCTCATTGACTCTTGGGGAGGTCAAACGAATCCGGCGATAGATGATGCAAATTTTCAAGACGACGAAAATATGCCAACTTGGTCTCTAAAAGTCATACTTCCAAAATGCACTTCTTTGGTGCAACCTTGCGATGTTTACTTTTACAGGCAAGTAAAAAATTTCGTAAAGCGCTTGCAGAATTGCAGCGCATTGTTACAGGAGAATCGTGAATTAATTCCCAGGAAGATTGTATAAAAATTCATTCTATAATTCGCCATCAATTATCGTCACCAATATTCCGAGACGTGATTTAATATGCCTGGTTTGCCTCAAAATTATCAGAAACTCGAAACATTTTCGTAAATGTTAATGAGGCATGTTTTTGTACAGATTTATTGCAAACGCCCTGTGATTGTAAAAAATCCGCTTTTATATGTTGCGCAAGATGTCGCAATAATTATTGCTTTGTTTGTTTTTACGATAATTACCACTGCAGTTCTTGTTTATAATTATTATATGTATAAAAACTGAATGTTTCCCAAACGACCTTGTTATTCTGATTAAAAAGGCAATGTTTCTCCTCATATACTTTACAGTGAAAAACGGAAAACCCACCACTATGAATCGTGTTGTTGGACAAAAAGAAAATAATTTTTATTCAGTAATGTAACTAATTTGTTAAATATAATGTAGGTTTGGGAAACTTTCTGAATAATTGGTGGAATAACAAAAGAAAATGAAACAGAAGAAAAAAGAGAGTGCCGGAGGAGGAATCGAACCCGAGGCCTCTGGCATAAGAGTCCGAACCCTAAACACCGAGGCCAGACAGCGGTTCGGCAATGGACTAACATTTTATCCTCATAAGGCACCTAAGAAACTTTGGATCGATTTTTCCCGGGATTTTCTGGGTAGTGCGTCCTAATACACTCCTGGAAATGGAAAAAAGAACACATTGACACCGGTGTGTCAGACCCACCATACTTGCTCCGGACACTGCGAGAGGGCTGTACAAGCAATGATCACACGCACGGCACAGCGGACACACCAGGAACCGCGGTGTTGGCCGTCGAATGGCGCTAGCTGCGCAGCATCTGTGCACCGCCGCCGTCAGTGTCAGCCAGTTTGCCGTGGCATACGGAGCTCCATCGCAGTCTTTAACACTGGTAGCATGCCGCGACAGCGTGGACGTGAACCGTATGTGCAGTTGACGGACTTTGAGCGAGGGCGTATAGTGGGCATGCGGGAGGCCGGGTGGACGTACCGCCGAATTGCTCAACACGTGGGGCGTGAGGTCTCCACAGTACATCGATGTTGTCGCCAGTGGTCGGCGGAAGGTGCACGTGCCCGTCGACCTGGGACCGGACCGCAGCGACGCACGGATGCATGCCAAGACCGTAGGATCGTACGCAGTGCCGTAGGGGACCGCACCGCCACTTCCCAGCAAATTAGGGACACTGTTGCTCCTGGGGTATCGGCGAGGACCATTCGCAACCGTCTCCATGAAGATGGGCTACGGTCCCGCACACCGTTAGGCCGTCTTCCGCTCACGCCCCAACATCGTACAGCCCGCCTCCAGTGGTGTCGCGACAGGCGTGAATGGAGGGACGAATGGAGACGTGTCGTCTTCAGCGATGAGAGTCGCTTCTGCCTTGGTGCCAATGATGGTCGTATGCGTGTTTGGCGCCGTGCAGGTGAGCGCCACAATCAGGACTGCATACGACCGAGGCACACAGGGCCAACACCCGGCATCATGGTGTGGGGAGCGATCACCTACACTGGCCGTACACCACTGGTGATCGTCGAGGGGACACTGAATAGTGCACGGTACATCCAAACCGTCATCGAACCCATCGTTCTACCATTCCTAGACCGGCAAAGGAACTTGCTGTTCCAACAGGACAATGCACGTCCGCATGTATCCCGTGCCACCCAACGTGCTCTAGAAGGTGTAAGTCAACTACCCTGGCCAGCAAGATCTCCGGATCTGTCCCCCATTGAGCATGTTTGGGACTGGATGAAGCGTCGTCTCACGCGGTCTGCACGTCCAGCACGAACGCTGGTCCAACTGAGGCGCCAGGTGGAAATGGCATGGCAAGCCGTTCCACAGGACTACATCCAGCATCTCTACGATCGTCTCCATGGGAGAATAGCAGCCTGCATTGCAGCGAAAGGTGGATATACACTGTACTAGTGCCGACATTGTGCATGCTCTGTTGCCTGTGTCTATGTGCCTGTGGTTCTGTCAGTGTGATCATGTGATGTATCTGACCCCAGGAATGTGTCAATAAAGTTTCTCCTTCCTGGGACAATGAATTCACAGTGTTCTTATTTCAATTTCCAGGAGTGTATTTTAACCACGTGAGGTGTTAGGGGTCCTCTTTCACCACACAAAATTGCGAACAAATCCCCGACCCCACGGTCGTGCCGTCTCCTTGTTAGTTAAAATCTGTAGTTGTCAAAGTTAAAATCTGTACCTGTCAAAATTAAAATACACAATAAAATTATCATTTTTGTGCGATCGAAAACAAAGGGCGGGTACCCTCCGCCACGCACCGTACAGTTTCTTGCGGAGTAAGGATGTAGATGCAGATGTACATGTAGATCTTTTGCTAAGTTCTTGTATGCTTCGCGCATCGATCTTCTAACATACGCAAGAGTCTGCTAAGTTTTGCCTGTCGTCATTAGCGCCTTCTCTTATGAACCGCGAGTGCAACAGTCTTTGCTTTGTTAGCAGTAAGTTAGTTTAAGTTACTTTAAGTAGTGTTATAACATTCTGCGTGGTGTCAGTTTGTTCTACAGGGTGCTTCAAAAATGACCGGTATATTTGAAACGGCAATAAAAACTAAACGAGCAGCGATAGAAATACACCGTTTGTTGCAATATGCTTGGGACAACAGTACATTTTCAGACGGACAAACTTTCGAAATTACAGTAGTTACAATTTTCAACAACAGATGGCGCTGCAAGTGATGTGAAAGATATAGAAGACAACGCAGTCTGTGGGTGCGCCATTCTGTACGTCGTCTTTCTGCTGTAAGCGTGTGCTGTTCACAACGTGCAAGTGTGCTGTAGACAACATGATTTATTCCTTAGAACAGAGGATTTTTCTGGTGTTGGAATTCCACCGCCTAGAACACAGTATTGTTGCAACAAGACGAAGTTTTCAACGGAGGTTTAATGTAACCAAAGGACCGAAAAGCGATACAATAAAGGATCTGCTTGAAAAATTTCAACGGACTGGGAACGTGACGGATGAACGTGCTGGAAAGGTAGGGCGGCTGCGTACGGCAACCACAGAGGGCAACGCGCAGCTAGTGCAGCAGGTGATCCGACAGCGGCCTCGGGTTTCCGTTCGCCGTGTTGCAGCTGCGGTCCAAATGACGCCAACGTCCACGTATCGTCTCGTGCGCCAGAGTTTACACCTCTATCCGTACAAAATTCAAACGCGGCAACCCCTCAGCGCCGCTACCATTGCTACACGAGAGACATTCGCTAACGATATAGTGCACAGGATTGATGACGGCGATATGCATGTGGGCAGCATTTGGTTTACTGACAAAGCTTATTTTTACCTGGACGGCTTCGTCAATAAACAGAACTGGCGCATATGGGGAACCGAAAAGCCCCATGTTGCAGTCCCATCGTCCCTGCATCCTCAAAAAGTACTGGTCTGGGCCGCCATTTCTTCCAAAGGAATCATTGGCCCATTTTTCAGATCCGAAACGATTACTGCATCACGCTATCTGGACATTCTTCGTGAATTTGTGGCGGTACAAACTGCCTTAGACGACACTGCGAACACCTCGTGGTTTATGCAAGATGGTGCCCGGCCACATCGCATGGCCGACGTCTTTAATTTCCTGAATGAATATTTCGATGATCGTGTGATTGCTTTGGGCTATCCGAAACATACAGGAGGCGGCGTGGATTGGCCTCCCTATTCGCCAGACATGAACCCCTGTGACTTCTTTCTGTGGGGACACTTGAAAGACCAGGTGTACCGCCAGAATCCAGAAACAATTGAACAGCTGAAGCAGTACATCTCATCTGCATGTGAAGCCATTCCGCCAGACACGTTGTCAAAGGTTTCGGGTAATTTCATTCAGAGACTACGCCATATTATTGCTACGCATGGTGGATATGTGGAAAATATCGTACTATAGAGTTACCCAGACCGCAGCGCCATCTGTTGTTGAAAATTGTAACTACTGTAATTTCGAAAGTTTGTCTGCCTGAAAATGTACTGTTGTCCCAAGCATATTGCAACAAACGGTGTATTTCTATCGCTGCACGTTTAGTTTTTATTGCCGTTTCAAATATACCGGTCATTTTTGAAACACCCTGTAGCAAGGGAACCTCCCCATCGCACCCCTTTCAGATTTAGTTATAAGTTGACACAGTGGATAGGCCTTGAAAAACTGAACACAGATCAGTCGAGAAAACAGGAAGAAGTTGTGTGGAACTATGAAAAAATAAGCAAAATATACAAACTGAGTTGTCCATGGGCAAGATAGGAAATATCAAGGATGATGTGAGTTCAGGAGCGCCGTGGTCGCGTGGTTAGCGTGAGGAGCTGCGAAACGAGACGTCCTTGGTTCAAGTCTTCCCTTGAGTGAAAATTTTACTTCATTTATTTTCGCAAAGTTATGATCTGTCCGTTCGTTCATTGACGTCTCTGTTCACTGTAATAAGTTTAGTGTCTGTGTTTTGCGACCGCATCGCAAAACCGTGCGATTAGTAGACGAAAGGATGTGCCCCTCCAATGGGAATCGAAAACATTTGATTGCAAGGTCATATGTCAACCGATTCCTCCACAGGAAAGCACGTCTGATACATTCTATACGACACTGGTGACGGCATGTGCGTCACACGACAGGAATATGTTGTCGTCCCACCTAACTTGTACACTTGGCGAATGGGTAAAAAGATTCTTCTACCTTGCCCGATTTAGGTTTTCTTGTGGATGTGATAGTCACTCCCAAAAAGTGATGAAAACATAAGACTTTGTCACATAAACTGAAAATTAAACTAATTAAAATTAAACTTTTCACCCGGGTGAAGACTTGAACCAAAGACCTCTCGTTCCGCAGCTGCTCACGCTAACCACGAGGCCACCGCGCTCCTTGGCTCAGAGTCTCCATGATGTTACTTATCTTTCACATGGACTACTCAGTTTGCATAATTTGCTTATTTTTTCATAGTTCCACACAACTTCTTCCTGTTTTCTCGATTGATCTGTGTTCAGTTTTTCAAGGCCTATCCACTGTGCCAACTTATAACTAAATCTGAGGGGGGTGTGATGGGGAGGTTCCCTTGTAAGTCGTGTCTCCCTACCCCTTTCGCGCAACGACGCTCTCAGCGTGTTTTTTAGGGAATTGACTAGTTTGAACCTGGGACCTGTTGCTGGTAAGGAGACGCCAGACCACACATGACATGTAGAGTTCAGAAGAGTTCAGTGAGACTAGCGATGATATAACCAAATACTTAATGATTTCAGCGTCAGCTCCACTGCACTCCCTGTAAAAGAATCTTAATACTAACCAAATTTAGTGGAAAGGGTTCAAGGCTTTCCTATTTGTAGTTAGCTAGTAAAATAACGTCGAAAAAGCAGTTAAGTTTACCATTGGAAATTTTATTCTACTCACAAAACATTGTTTACAAATTGCACTATTGATAAAAGGAAATATATTCACAAAAATGTGAACAAATATTCCCTGAGTGGGTTTCCAAGTTCTACAATGGATCGAAGGATGACGTATCCCCTATCATATCTATAATCTAGGTTTAAATTAAGTTTCACAAAAGAGAAAACTATCAAAATGGTCTACAGTGACCCTCAATTATCTTTAATTACTTATCTAACTTGTCGTAAATTACAGTGGCTGATGTGGCTTCTCAATAATTATATAACAGAAAAATCATCGCGTTTCAGATTTTAACTTACGTAGCAAATGTGTATACGATGAGCTTCAATTGACGATCGACACTAGTATTACGTAAAAAGGGGATGTAATAGATGAGACTTCTACAGTTCGGAGTGAAGCCTTATGCGCTCAAAAATGCGGCATTACCTTGTCGGCGTTTAAGCAGCATCAAGGGCGGCGGGCGGCGCAGCTCCACACAGCTCGCCGTCTCGGAAGCAACTCTCTCCTAACTTCTCCTTACTACAATTTACCGAAGTTGGTTTAAAAAAAGGTATCTGGCTGTGTTTTCAACTGACCAATCAGGGTCTCAATGTTAACCTTAAGCTCCACCTACAAAAATTCTGTCTATCCAATGAGAAACGTTATACTTTTCGTGGTGGGGCAATGTTTTTAACGTTTGCAACGTAACAGAGATGCGTATAGTCTCACGCTAAAACTTGCAGCTGGTGTGGCCCTTTTAGTGTTATCGTAATATCTATACTGTTCTTCTGGAGGGCCCTATCTTTTAACATGGTCTGAGGGTGGTCTTGGCGGTCGGCCGGAGATGTGGGTGTCCGTCCTTTTCGTAGGCCCTTCCAGCTCAACACGACTCTGCTCTCGGCTTCTGTTCTCGTTTCTCCCCTCGGAACAGCGTCTGTCTCACGGTGGGAAGGTATGACATGCATACTGCAAAGGATCTTTTTTAAATAGTCCGCATGTAGACTGTCCCATTCTTCTTTTACTCGACGCTTCAGAGTTTCCTTGTTGGACGACGCTGGTGTTTTTCTTATACGTTGCTCCAGTTCTCCCCACACATTTCCAGTGAGGTTGAGATCTGGTGATTGGGGTGGCGGTTGTAGGACTTTGGGGCAATTGTACAACAAATATTCCAGCACAATGCGAGCTTTATGTTTCGCGTCATTGACCTGGTAAAACTTGAACGTGTTTGATATCCCCATGGTTTCAGAAATTTTCCGCAAATTGTTCTTTAATAAGTTGAAATAGACATATTTGTCCATAACACTGTCGATGAACACCTATGCGCCCGGTCCAAATATTGATATACAGCCCCAGACAAGAACGTTGCCACGTCCTTCCTATACAGTCGGTTTAATATTTGCGACTGTAAATTCTTCGCTCTTCTTCCGCCAAACCATGCTTCGTCCCTCCGACCCAAAAACGTTAAATTTATAAATAGGCTGTTTAGGTTTTTATGTTGGTAACGCCACGTAGCGCTCTGTATGAAAATCACTGGCTGTACTGTGTGAAGTCTGTGGCTGGTTTGCATTGTTGGAATGTTCGCTTGTGTAGTGTTGGGCAGTTGGATGTGAACAGCGCGTAGCGTTGCGCAGTTGGAGGTGAGCCGCCAGCAGTGGTGGATGTGCGGAGAGAGATGGCGGAGATTTGAGAGCGGACGATCTGGACGTCGGTCCATTAGAGACAGTAGATTTGTAAGAATGGATGTCATGAACTGATATATATATTATGACCTTTGAACACTATTAAAGTAAATACATTGTTTGTTCTCTATCAAAATCTTTCATTTGCTAACTATGCCTATCAGTAGTTAGTGCCTTCAGTAGTTTGAATCTTTTATTTAGCTGGCAGTAGTGGCGCTCGCTGTATTGCAGTAGTTCGACTAACGAAGATTTTTGTGAGGTAAGTGATTCGTGAAAGGTATAGGTTATTATTAGTCAGGGCCATTCTTTTCTAGAGATTATTGAAAGTAAGATTGCGTTGCGCCAAAAATATTGTGTGACGATTTAGTGTTGATCAGAAAAAGTGAAGAGAGAAATGTCTGAGTACGTTCAGTTCTGCTCAGCTGTTTGAAGATCAAATAATGCCGGCCGCGGTGGCCGAGCGGTTCTAGGCACTTCAATCCGGAACCGCGCGACTGCTACGGTCGCAGGTTCGAATCCTGCCTCGGGCATGGATGTGTGTGATGTCCTTAGGTTAGTTAGGTTTAAGTAGTTCTAAGTTCTAGGGGACTGATGACCTCAGATGTTAAGTTCCATAGTGCTCAGAGCCATTTGAACTAAGATCAAATAATGTAAGAGGCTTATCAGAAAAGTAATTCATTGATTTTTCTAAAGGGACGTTTCAAATTTACTTTCGTCGGAAAAAATCACGTCGTGCCACCGTATCCATCCTTCGTAATAAACTCCCTCGCAAAGTACAATCTCTTCTTTCGATTCTGTTCATTCACACGCGGTATCTTCCTGGCCACTCTTCCATAGTAGCCACTTTCATTCAATGTTCTGCGAATCGTTTAAGGATGTACCTTCTAGCCAGTCTCATTTAGCAGCTCACGTACTGATCTGGGTGGACTGAGTGTAGGATCCTTCTTTATTTTCCGTATTAGCCGCCTCTTGTTACGTGCATGCAGCTTCGGCAGCTGGCCCTTTTGCGGTATACAGTCGGTACGGTCCTCACTTTCGAATCGTCTCACGGTTTCTGCCACAGAACTGTTACGTATGTTGAGCGCGGCAGCTGTTTGTCTGTATGATTCACCTTTCGCGTTGTGAAAAATCACAACCTGTCATGCAAGGACTATTCAGAAAGTAGGGAACGTTTCCGTCTGACGCCGCTAGGGGCGCGCCGATCGCGTATACAGGGTGTTACAGAAAGGTACGGCCAAACTTTCAAGAAACATTCCTCACACACAAATAAAGAAAAGATGTTATGTGGACATGTGTCCGGAAACGCTTAATTTCCATGTTAGAGCTCATTTTAGTTTCGTCAGTATGTACTGTACTTCCTCGATTCACCGCCAGTTGGCCCAATTTTCACAATCAACATGTGTGGGCTGACGACAATCCGCACGCAATTGTGCAATCACGTCATGAACACAGATTTTCTGTGAACTTTTGGGCAGGCATTGTTGGTGAAGTCTCGATTGGGCCCCACGTTCTTCCACCTACGCTCAATGGAGCACGTTATCACGATTTCATACGGGATACTCTACCTGTGCTGCTAGAACATGTGCCTTTACAAGTACGACACAACATGTGGTTCATGCACGATGGAGCTCCTGCACATTTCAGTCGAAGTGTTCGTACGCTTCTCAACAACAGATTCGGTGACCGACGGATTGGTAGAGGCGGACCAATTCCGTGGCCTCCACGCTCTCCTGACCTCAACCCTCTTGACTTTCATTTATGGGGGCATTTGAAAGCTCTTGTCTACGGAACCCCGGTACCAAATGTAGAGACTCTTCGTGCTCGTATTGTGGACGGCTGTGATACAATACGCCATTCTCCAGGGCTGCATCAGCACATCAGGGATTCCGTGCGACGGAGGGTGGATGCACGTATCCTCGCCAACGGAGGACATTTTGAACATTTCCTGTAACAAAGTGTTTGAAGTCACGCTGGTACGTTCTGTTGCTGTGTGTTTCCATTCCACGATTAATGCGATTTGAAGAGAAGTAATAAAATGAGCTCTAAAATGGAAATTAAGCGTTTCCGGACACATGACCACATAACATCTTTTCTTTATTTGTGTGTGAGGAATGTTTCCTGAAAGTTTGGCCGTACCTTTTTGTAACGCCCTGTATAGAGCCGTCGGTCCGTGTGACGTTGGTGGATCACTTGCACGCTAGCAAGAGCGGCGGAACGGGAGGTCAGGTCATGGGTCGCGGTGCTGCCGCCTCTGCCTACGCCGCCCCCGCTTTTGCTGGTCCAATCGATTAGCCGCCCCCGCAATTGAAGGCGCGAGGCTGTCCCAGGCCGTAGGCGCGCCGACACGTGGCGGCGGTGAGTGGCGGAGGGTGTGCGCGGCGCGGCCCGGCGCTCTATAATTGTGGACGGCCGCAGCGGCACCGCGTGACGTCACCGCAGCTTATTCCGGCCCGACGGCCGGGGCGGCGTTGCGGGGGCGGAAATACCGTCTGCCTGCCACCACGAGAGCGGGGGAAGGTGGCGTGGGGGGCGTAGTGTGTAGGAGGGGATGTTTGAAGCGTGGGGGGAAGGAAAGCAGAGCGTGGGGCGATCAATACAACGGCGGCGGCAGCTGCAGCGTCTACCGTCGGCGGGGGTGGGGGGGGGGGGGGGAGAAAGGAGGGGAGTGGGGAGGATAGGACTCTGGGGACGGAGCTGGGGTGGCAGACAGAGCAGTCAAATTGGGCCGGCGCGGTGGACGTGACAGGCAATCGCAGAACCCCCGGCGGTGTTGTCCACTTGCCGGCGCGCTCTTGTTCCGGCGGTCAACTGCAGCCTCACTTCTGACTGCGAGACCAGTCCTCGCGTCCCAGTTCCGACCGTGCAGCTGAGAACTCTCTGCAGGTCGAACACATTTTCTCCGCCATAGGCTAAGCCACCAGCCGTACGTACACTACTGGCCATTAAAATCGCTACACCACGAAGATGACGTGCTGCGGACGCGAAATTTAACCGACAGGAAGAAGATGCTGTGATATTCAAACGATTGGCTTTTCAGAGCATTCACACGAGGTTGGCGCCGGTGGCGACACCTACAACGTGCTGACATGAGGAATGTTTCCAACCGATTTCTCATACACAGACAGCAGTTGCCCGGCGTTGCCTGGTGAAACGTTGTTGTGATGCCTCGTCTAAGGAGGAGAAATGCGTACCATCACGTTTCCGACTTTGATAAAGGTCCGATTGTAGCCTATCGCTATTGCGGTGTATCGTATCGCGACATTGCTGCTCGCGTTGGTCGAGATCCAATGACTGTTAGCAGAATATGGAATCGGTGGGTTCAGGAGGCTCATACGGAACGCCGTGCTGGATCCCAACGGCCTCGTATCACTAGCAGTCGAGATGACAGGCATCTTATCCGCATGGCTGTAACGGATCGTGCAGCCACGTCTCGACCCTTGAGTCAACAGATGGGGACGTTTGCAAGACAACAACCATCAGCACGAACAGTTCGACGACGTTTGCAACAGCACGGAATATCAGCTCGGAGACCGTGGCTGCGGTTACCCTTGACGCTGCATCACTGACAGGAGCGCCTGCAATGGTGTTCTCGACGACGAACATGGATGCACGAATGGCAAAACGTCATTTTTTCGGATGAATCCAGGTTCTGTTTACAGCATCGTGATGGTCGCATCCGTGTTTGGCGACATCGCGGTGAACGCACATTGGAAGCGTGTATTCGTCATCGCCATACTGGCGTATGACCCGGCGTGATGGTATGGGGTGCCAACTGGTTACACGTCTCGGTCACCTCTTGTTCGCATTGACGGCACTTTGAACAGTGGACGTTACATTTAAGATGTGTTACGGCCCGTGGCTCTACCTTTCATTCAGTACCTGCGAAACCCTACATTTCAACAGGATAATGCACGACCTCATCTTTCAGGTTCTCTACTGGCCTTTCTGGATACAGAAAATGTTCGACTGCTGCACTGGCCAGCACAATCTCCAGATCTCGCACCAATTGAAAACGTCTGGCTCGTCACAATACGCCAGTCACTAGTCTTGATGAACTGTGATGTCGTGTTTAAGCTGCATGGTCAGCTGTACCTGTACACGCCATCCGAGCTCTGTTTGACTCAATGCGCAGGCGTATCGAGGCCGTTATTACGGTCAGAGGTGGTTGTTTTGGGTACTGATTTCTCAGGAGCTATGCACTCAAATTGCGTAAAAATGTAATCACACGTCAGTTCTAGTATATTATATTTGTTCAATGAATACCTGTTTATCATCTGAATTTCTTCTTGGTTTAGCAATTTTAATGGTCAGTAGTGTATAACGTTGCCTTTCTCCCTGTATGTACGAGGCCTGTGTTTTAAGTAAGCACCGTTTTGAAATTAAAAAAAGACGTGCTAAGATACCTCAATAATTTTATTTTTACATGAAAACCTGTACCTTAATCTACTTTTCTACATAATTTCCGTCAATATTGAGGCACTTATTACGTTGTACCAGTTTTCGAATACCATCGTCATAGAAGTCTGCCGCCTGACTTGTTAACCACTGCATCACCACTGTTTTGACTTCGTCACCGTCTCGAAGACGCTGACCGCCCAGGTGTTTCTTCAAGTGCAGGAACAGATGGTAGTCACTGGGCGCAAGGTTGGGGGCTGTACCGAGGATGATCTAGAGTTTCCAATCGAAAAGATGTGATGAGATCTTTGGTCTGATTCGCCACATACGAACGGGCATTGTCTTGCAGCAAAACGACGCCCTTGCTCAACTTCCATGGACTTTTGCTTTGATTCTGGTGTGACGTAGGCCTCCCATGTTTCATCGCCCGTAACAATTTGGCTTAAGAAGTCATCGCCGCCGTTGTGGTACCGCTCAAGGAAAGTCAATGCATCGCCTAAACGTTTGGTTTTGTGCACATCCGTCAATATTTTCGGTACCCAACGTGGGCACAAAGCTATACAAAACGCTACGAGAAACATTAGGAAAGTCACCCCGCAAGGAGGAAATCGTAAAGCGTCTGTTTTCTCTCACCTTATTGTCCACTTCCTGCACCAAACTTTAATTAACGCCCGAAGGACGCCCACTCCGTTGTTCGTCGTGCACATTTGTGCGGCCATCTTTAAATTCTCTCACCTACTTTCTTACCATTCCATCACTCATAATGTTTTCTCTTTAAACTGTACAGATCTCATGATGAATATCGACCGCATTTAGGCCTTTAGCACAAAGAAATATTAGAACAGCCCCTACTTCACCGTCGGTGGGGCTCACCATTATCGGAGGCATCTTAAACACTCGGTACACAACGTAAACAAGGAAGAATAAGACTGTAATGGCGTCAGTGCGTAGATTAAGGTACACGCTTTCATGTAAAAATTAAATTATTGAGATATTTTAGCACGTCATTTTTTATTTCAAAACGGTACTTACTTAAAAAAACACGCCTAGTAGGAGGATGGTTTGATACGTCTGGTAAATTTCCACAAGCGAATCGAACATTTTTGTTGTGTCTTTGTGTTGTTTATTCTACATCTACATAGCTACCATGCAAACCAGCGTACGGTGCTTGGCGGAGGGTACCTTGTATTACTATTATTTCCTTCCCTGCTCCACTCGCAAATAGAGCGATAGAAGAACGACTAATTATATGCCTCGGTATGAGCCCCAATTTCTCGTATCTTATCTTCGTCATCTTTATGGGCGATGTACGTTCGCCCCAGTAGCATTGTTTGGCAGTCAGCTTCTAATGCCGGCACTCTAAATTTTCCCAACAGTTTTCCCGAAAAGAACATCGCCTTGTCTCCAGGGATTCCCATTTGATTTCTCGAAGCATCTCAATAGCACTTACGTGTTGTTCGAACCTACCAGTTAAGAATCTAGCAGAGCGTCTCTGAAGTGCTTCGATGTCTTCATTCAATTCGACCTGATGCGGATCACAAACACTCGAGCGGTAGTCAATAGTTGCTCGCACCAGTGTCCTATATGCGGTCTCCTTTACAGATGAATCACTCTTTCTTAAAATTCTCCCAGAAAACCGAAGACAACCACTCACCTTTCCTGCCACAGTTCTCAAATGCTCGTTCCATTTTATATCGCTTTGGAACGAAAAAAAATGGTTCAAATGGCTCTGAGCACTATGGGACTTAACTGCTGTGGTCATCGGTCCCCTAGATCTTAGAATTACTTAAACCTAACTAACCTAAGGACATCACACACATCCATGCCCGAGGCAGGATTCGAACCTGCGACCGTAGCGGTCTTGCGGTTCCAGACTGCAGCGCCTTTAACCGCACGGCCACTTCGGCCGGCACTTTGGAACGTTACGCCCAGATATTGAAATGATTTGACTGTGTCAAGTAGATGGTTCAAATGGATCTGAGTACTATGGGACTTGACATCTGAGGTCATCAGTCCCCTCGAACTTAGAACTACTTTAACCTAACTAACCTAAGGACAGCACACACATCCATGTTCGAGGCAGGATTCGAACTTGTCACCAGAGCAGTGGTGCGTTTCCAGACTGAAACGCCTAGAACCGCTCGGCCACAGCGGCCGGCTGTGTCAAGTGGGCCACTAGTAATACTGTATCTGAACATTACATGTTTGTTCTTCCTACTCACCCGCGTTAACTTACATTTTTCCAGATTTAGGGCTAGCTGCCATTCATCACACCAACTGCAAATTTTGTCTAATTCGCCTTGTATCTTCCTAAAGTCTGTCAACTTCGACATCTTACGATACGCCACAGTTTCATCAGCAAACAACCACAGATTGCTGCCCACATTGTCCGCCAAATCCTTTGGTATACAGAAAACAACAGCAGTGCTATCACACTTCCCTGGGGCACGCCTGACGATACCTTTGTCTCTGATAAACACTCGCTGTCGAGGACAACATACTACGTTCTATTGTTTAAGAACTCTTGGATTCACTCACGTATCTGGGAACTTATTCCATATGCTCGTACCTTCCTTAACAGGCTGCAATGGGGCACCGTCTCAAACGCCTTCTGGAAATCTAGAAATATTGCATCCGCCTGTTGCCCTTCATCCATAGTTCGCAGTATAACATGTGATGAAATGTCAAGCTGAATTTCGCCGAAGGAGTGCTTTCTAAAAAACATTCTGGTTCTTGGACATAAACTTCTCAGTGTCAAGAAAATTTACTATATTCGAACTGAGAATATGTTCAAGGGTCCTGCAGCAAACCAGTTAGGGATATTGGTCTGTAATTTTGAAGGTCTGTTCTTTTACCCTTCGTATGTACTGGAGTCACCTGCGCTTTTTTCCACTCGCTGGGGACTCTGGGCCGGATGAGATATTCACGATAAACGTAACCTATACAATGGCCCAACGCCATAGAGAACTCATTGTAAAACCGAAGTGGGATTCCATCTGGACCTGCTGATTTATTTGCTTTATGTGCCATTGACTGTAGAATTACTTCGAATTTGCGGAAGGATTGCACTTCTGTCACGTTGAACGATTCTCTTCAGTCGTCGTTGGTCCCGTTCTAGCAGGATCTTTTTCTGTCTGCAGCGATGTCGGAGATTTGATGTTTAACGGATTCCTGATGTTCATGGTACACTCGTGAAATGGTCGTACAGGAAAAGCCCCACACCATCGCTACCTCGGAGATGCTGTGTCCCATCGCTCGTGCGCAACTATAACTCCACAATCCAACTCACTTAAATTGTAGCAGCAGTAACAGATCTAACAACTGCTCCAGACAGTTGTTGTCTTATGCAGGTGTTGCCGACCACAGTGCCGTATTCTGCCTGTTTACATATCCTTGGATTACAATACGCATGCCCATACCAGTTTCTTTGTCGCTTCAGTGTAAGTGTGCAGAGCATGTGTGGATACTGAACGTGTTTGCGTTGTGTGTGCAGGCACGATGAAGCTGAACCTGGGCGCACTGGGCAACGTGGACCGCGCAGAGCTGAAGCGTGACGGACTGACGCTGTTCAGCAAGCTCATCCGCACCAAGAATGTGGAGTCGATGCAGGGCGACGCGGCGCCGGCCACCAAAGGCGCCCCCGCCGTCGTCACCACCCGCTCCGACGCAGACCACCCCGAGAAGAAGCTCAAGCTCAAGGTAGGCTGGCTGCCGCTTCTCACCTGTATGCACGAAAGTTGCATACAAGGGGGGGGCCACGACAGCTTATCACCTGTATGCACAGCTGAATTATAACAAGGGGAAGCCACGACAACTTATCACCTGTATGCACAATACTTTTCTAACAAGGGGAACCCACGACGTTGGGGTCACTTATTTGCTTCTAACGTAATAAAAACCTTTAGCAGGCCATTAAAACAGCAAAATGTCCTAATAAGGACGCTGGCAGCTCCGAGAAAATCACAAGAGAAGTTGCACACGGCATTATGTCACTCGTGTTTCTGTTGAAAAATCTAGCTGTAAGCATTCGTTGCGGCCATGTGGCTGGATGGAAAATCAGTCCTAAGCAAAGAAGGAAACCTGAAAGGTAGAAGGAGTATACGGAGAGTCTATACAAGGGAGATGTGTTTGAGGCTGATACTATGGAAATGAAAGAGAATATACAGGGTGGTCCGTTGATAGTGATCGGGCCAAATATCTCACGAAGTAAGCGTCTAACGAAAAAACTACAAAGGACGAAACTTGTCTAGCTTGAAAGGGGGGGGGGGGACCAGATAGCGCTATGGTTGGCCCGCTAGATGGCGCTGCCATAGGTGAAACGGATATCAACTGCGTTTTTTAAAATAGGAACCCACATTTTTTATTACATATTCGTGTAGTACGTAAAAAAATATGAATGTTTTAGTTGGACCACTTTTTTCGCTTTGTGATAGACGGCGCTGTAATAGTCACAAACGTATAAGTACGTGGAATCACGTAACATGCCGCCAGTGCGGACGGTATTTGCTTCGTGATACATTACCCGTGTTAAAATGGACCGTTTACCAATTGCGGAAATTGTCTATAACGTGTTGGTGTATGCCTATTGTGATCAAAATATCCTGCTCGGTATCCTGGACGACATCATCCAAGTGTCCGGACCGTTCGCCGGATAGTTACGTTATTTAAGGAAACAGGAGGTGTTCAGCCACATGTGAAACGTCAACCACGACCTGCAACAAATGATGATGTCCAAGCAGGTGTTTTAGCTGCTGTCGCAGCTAATCCGCACATCAGTAGCAGACGAACTGCGTCAAAATCGGGAATCTCAAAAACGTCGATGTTGAGAATGCTACATCAACAACAATTGCAGCCACACAGTATTTCTATGCACCAGGAATTGCATGGCGACGACTTTGAACGTCGTGTACAGTTCTGCCACCGGGCACAAGAGAAATTACTGGACGATTACAGATTCTATGCATGCGTTCTATTTAGCGACGAAGCGTCATTCACCAACAGCGGCAACGTAAACCGGCATAATATGCACAATTGGGCAACGGAAAATCCACGTTGACTGCGACAAGTGAAACATCAGCGACCTTGGCGGGTTAATGTATGGTGCGGCATTACGGAAGGCGAACTACTCGCTGTTGAGAGGAATGTCGTTACACGTATTGCCAAATTCATTGAGGTTGACGGACATCAATTTGAGCATTTATTGCATTAATGTGGTATTTACAGGTAATCACGCTGTAACAGCATGCGTTCTCAGAAATGATAAGTTCACAAAGCTACATGTATCACATTGGAACAACAGAAATAAAGTGTTCAAACATACCTACGTTCTGTATTTTAATTTAAAAAATCTACCTATTACCAACTGTTCGTCTAAATTTGTGAGCCATATGTTTGTGACTATTACAGCGCCATCTATCACATAGCGAAAAAAGTGGTCTTACTAAACCATTCATAATTCTATACGTACTACACGAATATGTAATAAAAATGGGGGTTCCTATTTTAAAAAACGCAGTTGATATCCGTTTGACGTATGGCAGCGCCATCTAGCGGGCCAACCATAGCGCCATCTGGTTCCCCTCTTCAAGCTAGACAAGTTTCGTTCTTTGTAGTTTTTCAGTTAGACGCTTATTTCGTGAGATATTTGGCCCAGTTACGACTAATGGGCCGCGCTGTGGGTAAAGATGGTAAGGGAGATATGATACTGTGTGAAGAATTTGACAAAGCACTGAAAGACTAAAGTCGAAACACGGCCCCAGGAGTAGACAACATTCCGTTAGAATTATTCATAGCTTTTGGAGAGCCAGGCATGACAAAACTCTTCCATCTGGTGAGCAAGATGTATGAGACAGGTAAAATACCCTCCGACTTCAAGGAGAATATAATAATTCCAGGCCGGCCGGTGTGACCGAGGGCGAGGGGTTCTAGGCGCTTCAGTCTGGAACCGCGCGACCGCTACGGTCGCAGGTTCGAATCCTGCCTCGGGCATGGATGTGTGTGATATCCTTAGGTTAGTTAGGTTTAAGTAGTTCTAAGTTCTAGGGGACTGACGACCTCAGATGTTAAGTCCCATAGTGCTCAGAGCCATTTTTAACAATTCCAATTCCAAAGAAAGCAGGTGTTAACATTTGTGAAAAATATCGGACTGTCAGTTTAAGAAGCCATGGCTGCAAAATACTAACACGAATTCTATACAGAAGATTGGAAAAACTGGTAGAAGCTGACCTCGGGGAAGATCTGTTTGGGTTCAGGAGAAATGTAGCAGCACTTGAGGCAATACTGATCCTACGACTTCTCGTAGAAGATAGAAAGGCAAACCTACGTTTCTAGCATTTGTAGGCCTAGAGAAAGCTCTTGACAATGCTCATTGGAATAGTCTCTTTCAAATTCTAAAGAGGGCAAGGGTAAAATGCAGGGAGCGAAAGGCTATTTATAATTTGTACAGAAACCAGACGGCAATTATAAAAGTCGTGGCGCACGAAAGGTAGCAGAGGTTGAGAAGGGAGTGAGACAGGCTGTGGTCAACCCCAATATTATTCGATCTGTATACTTAGCAAGCACTAAAGGGAACAAAAGAAAAATTTGAAGTGTGAATCAAAGTCCAGAGAGAAGTAATAAAAACTTTGAAGTTTGCCTATGAGACTCTTATTGTGTCAGAGACTGCAAAGTTCTTGCAAGAGCAGTTGAATGGATGGACAGTGTCTTGAAAAGAGGATATAAGGTGAACATGAACAAAAGCAAAACGAGGATAATCGAATGCGATCCAATGAAATCAGCTGATTCTGAGAGAATTAGATTAGGAAACGAGACGCTTAAAGTAGTAAATGAGTTTTGCTATTTGGGGAGCAAAATAACTGATGACAGTAGACTGCCAATGACAAGAAAAGCGTTTCTGAAGAAGAGTAATTTGTTAACACTGAGGACTGATTTAAGTATTTGGATGGATTGTAGCTATGTATGGAAGTCAAACACGGACGATAAACAGTTTAGACAACAAGAGGATAGAGGCTCTTGAAATGTGGTGCTACAGACAAATGCTGAAGAGTAGATGGGTAGATCAGATAAATCGATTGTGTTCAGCCACCTCCACATTTGGAGAGCGTTTGTTCTGTTTTCTTTATGTCTGTGTATATGTATGTGTCACAGACGGCTCCCAGGACCCATTCCCCTCTGCTGGTGGACCAAACTTCGAAGATAGAATACGTGTCCAGACGTAACGCGTGGTTGGTCCACCTGTGAACCCTGTCACAGATGTGATGTGTGGTGGATCCGCCTCCAAACTTCAGTCCAGATATACAGGGTGAGTCTCCTAACATTACCGCTGGATATATTTCGTAAACCACATCAAATACTGACGACTCGATTCCACAGACCGAACGTGAGGAGAGGGGCTAGTGACCGTCAGTGAGAGAGCACTTCGATTTCCTGCTGCTAATAAGGCGAGTACACCGTTCGCTTGTTACACATTTTTACGAGCTTCAAACAGGTACATTTTATTTTCAGTTATCTGGGTAGTTACTATTTTATTTTTGTAATTTCTTGCGTGTTTGAGTGCCTACTAGACACAACCGTTTATTTTAATAACAGTGTAGTGTACAGTATCGCCGTTGCTATCGACCCTCGTATCGTACAGGCTTTTGTTTGTTAGTTAGAACAGCTCAGTGTCGGTTAGACCGTCAGTGAGAGAGCACTTCGATTTCCTGCTGCTAATAAGGCGAGTACACCGTTCGCTTGTAGGGTAAACATAGTCATGTGTAGGGACTGTGGTTGTTGTGAGCGGACGCAAGGAGAATTGGCCACTCTTCGGGGGCAGGTGGAGGCTTTGTCTGTTAGGCTCATCGAGCTCGAGGCGCAGGCGTCGGCTCGTAGTGGCGTTGGGGCAACTGTGGTGAGACCTATGCCTACTTCGGTGGCCTTGGAATCACATTGAACCCCTGATGTCGCTGCGTCTTCCGGCAGTGAGCATCTTACCGGTCAGCCATCACTCCAGGGTGAATGGCGGACAGTGGTGGGCTCGCGCGTGCCTGGCCGAAAGGCGAAGGTGGGATCTGGCCGCGTGGCAGCTGCCTTACCCCTTTCCAACAGGTACGGGGTGCTTCCTAGTGGTGATGACATCGTTTCCGAGCCACCACAGGATGCCTCGCCTGTTGGGCCAGTGGCCGATTCTCCGGCAAGGTCCCGACAGTCACAGAGGGCGGGCCTATTAGTCATAGGGAGCTCCAACGTTAGGCGGGTTATGGAGCCCCTTAGGAAAATAGCGGGTAGGTCGGGGAAGAATGCCAGTGTGCACTCGGTGTGCTTGCCGGGGGGTCTCGTCCGTAATGTGGAGGAGGCCCTTCCGGCAGCTATTGAACGTACTGGGTGTGACCGGCTGCAGATAGTAGCACATGTCGGAACGAATGACGCCTGCCGCTTGGGTTCTGAGGCCATCCTTGGTTCCTTCCGGCGGCTGGCTGATTTGGTGAAGACAACCAGCATCGCACGCGGAGTGCAAGCTGAGCTTAATATCTGCAGCATAGTGCCCAGAGTCGATCGCGGTCCTCTGGTTTGGAGCCGTGTGGAGGGTCTAAACCAGAGGCTCAGACGACTCTGCGACTATAATGGTTGCAAATTCATCGACCTCCGTTATTGGGTGGAGAACTGTAGGGCCCCCCTAGACAGGTCAGGCGTGCACTACACACCGGAAGCAGCTACTAGGGTAGCAGAGTACGTGTGGCGTGCACACGGGGGTTTTTTAGGTTAGAGGGACCCCCCCCTTGGGCGAAACGATAAAATACCTGACGGCTTACCAGAGAGGACATTATCATCGTTGATAAAGAACTCCGTCCTCAGAGACCAAAAACAGGAAAAGTCAACGTAATATTGGTAAACTGCAGGAGTATCCAGGGCAAGGTTCCTGAATTAGTATCTCTTATTGAAGGAAATAGTGCGCATATAGTATTAGGAACGGAAAGTTGGTTAAAACCGGAAGTGAACAATAACGAAATCCTAGACACAGAATGGAATATATACCGCAAGGATAGGATAAACGCCAATGGTGGAGGAGTATTTATAGCAGTAAAGAATTCAATAATATCCAGTGAAGTTACTAGCGAATGCGAATGTGAAATAATCTGGGTTAAGTTAAGTATCAAAGGTGGGTCAGATATGATAGTCGGATGCTTCTATAGACCACCTGCATCAGCAACCGTAGTAGTTGAGCGCCTCAGAGAGAACCTGCAGAACGTCGTGAAGAAGTTTCGTGATCATACTATTGTAATAGGGGGAGACTTCAATCTACCAGGTATAGAATGGGATAGTCACACAATCAGAACTGGAGCCAGGGACAGAGACTCTTGTGACATTATCCTGACTGCCTTGTCCGAGAATTACTTCGAGCAGATAGTTAGAGAACCAACTCGTGAAGCTAACGTTTTAGACCTCATAGCAACAAATAGACCGGAACTTTTCGACTCCGTGAATGTAGAAGAGGGTATCAGTGATCATAAGTCAGTGGTTGCATCAATGACTACAAGTGTAATAAGAAATGCCAAGAAAGGAAGGAAAATATATTTGCTTAACAAGAGTGATAGGGCACAAATCGCAGAATATCTGAGTGACCACCATCAAACGTTCATTTCTGAGGAAGAGGATGTGGAACAAAAATGGAAAAAATTCAGAAACATCGTCCAGTACGCCTTAGATAAGTTCGTACCGACTAAGGTCCAAAGCGAGGGGAAAGATCCACAGTGGTATAACAATCATGTACGAAAGGTACTACGGAAACAAAGAAAGCTTCATCATAGGTTTAAGAGTAGTCGAATCATAGCTGATAAGGAAAAGCTGAACGAAGCGAAAAAGAGCGTAAAGAGAGCAATGAGAGAAGCATTCAACGAATTCGAACATAAAACATTGGCAAACAATCTAAACAAGAACCCTAAAAAGTTTTGGTCATATGTAAAATCGGTAAGCGGATCTAAATCCCCTATTCAGTCACTCGTTGACCACGATGGCACCGAAACAGAGGACGACCGAAGAAAGGCAGAAATACTGAATTCAGTGTTCCGAAACTGTTTCACTGCGGAAAATCGTAACACGGTCCCTGACTTCAGCCGTCGCACGGACGCCAAAATGGAAAATATTGAAATAAACGATATCGGAATTGAAAAACAACTGCTATCACTTAGTAGCGGAAAAGCATCCGGACCAGACGAGATACCCTTAAGATTCTACAGTGATTATGCTAAAGAACTTGCCCCCTTTCTATCAGCAATTTATCGTAATCGCTGGAAGAACGTAAAGTACCTAGCGACTGGAAGAAAGCGCAGGTCGTTCCCATTTTCAAGAAGGGTCATAAATCAGATGCGAATAATTATAGGCCTATTTCGCTTACGTCAATCTGTTGTAGAATAATGGAACATGTTTTGTGTTCTCGTATTATGACGTTCTTAGATAATACAAATCTCCTTCATCATAACCAACATGGATTCCGCAAACAGAGATCATGTGAAACTCAGCTCGCCCTATTTGCCCAAGAAATTCACAGTGCCGTAGACACTGGCGAGCAGATTGATGCCGTATTCCTGGACTTCAGGAAGGCATTTGATACGGTTCCGCACTTACGTTTAGTGAAAAAAATACGAGCTTACGGAATATCAGACCAGGTTTGTGATTGGATTCAGGATTTCCTAGAAGAAAGAACACAACATGTCATTCTTAACGGTTCAAAATCTGCAGATGTAGAGGTAATTTCGGGAGTACCGCAGGGAAGCGTGATAGGACCTTTATTGTTTACAATATACATAAATGACTTAGTTGACAACATCGGTAGCTCCGTGAGGCTATTTGCAGATGACACGGTTGTCTACAAGAAAGTAGCAACATCAGAAGACTCGTACGTACTCCAGGAGGACCTGCAGAGGATTAATGCATGGTGCGACAGCTGGCAGCTTTCCCTAAACGTAGATAAATGTAATATAATGCGCATACATAGGGGCAGAAATCCATTCCAGTACGATTATGCCATAGGTGGTAAATCATTGGAAGCGGTAACGACCGTAAAATACTTAGGAGTTACTATCCGGAGCGATCTGAAGTGGAATGATCACATAAAACAAATAGTGGGAAAAGCAGGCGCCAGGTTGAGATTCATAGGAAGAATTCTAAGAAAATGTGACTCATCGACGAAAGAAGTAGCTTACAAAACGCTTGTTCGTCCGATTCTTGAGTATTGCTCATCAGTATGGGACCCTTACCAGGTTGGATTAATAGAAGAGATAGACATGATCCAGCGAAAAGCAGCGCGATTCGTCATGGGGACATTTAGTCAGCGCGAGAGCGTTACGGAGATGCTGAACAAGCTCCAGTGGCGGACACTTCAAGAAAGGCGTTACGCAATACGGAGAGGTTTATTGTCGAAATTACGAGAGAGCACATTCCGGGAAGAGATGGGCAACATATTACTACCGCCCACATATATCTCGCGTAATGATCACAACGAAAAGATCCGAGAAATTAGAGCAAATACGGAGACTTACAAGCAGTCGTTCTTCCCACGCACAATTCGTGAATGGAACAGGGAAGGGGGGATCAGATAGTGGTACAATAAGTACCCTCCGCCACACACCGTAAGGTGGCTCGCGGAGTATAGATGTAGATGTAGATGTAGAATTGGTCAATACAAACCATAAAAAAATGCACGGAAGTACGTTTTTTAACACAAACCTACGTTTTTTAAAAATGGAACCACGTTAGTTTTGTTAGCACATCTGAACATATAAACAAATACGTAATCAGTGCCGTTTGTTGCATTGTAAAATGTTAATTGCATTCGGAGATATTGTAACCTAAAGTTGACGCTTGAGTACCACTCCTCCGCTGTTCGATCGTGTGTATCGGAGAGCACCGAATTACGTAGGGATCAAAAGGGAACGGTGATGGACCTTAGGTACAGAAGAGACTGGAACAGCACATTACGTCCACATGCTAACACCTTTTTATTGGTGTTTTTCACTGACGCACACATACATTACCATGAGGGGTGAGGTACACGTACACACGTGGTTTCCGTTTTGAATTAAGAAAGTGGAATAGAGTGTGTCCCACTGGAAACGCGTCGACGTATGTGGTATCAGCATGATGGTGCACCTGCACATTCCGCAATTAACACTAGGCTGACCCTTGACAGGATGTTCGACGGGCGTTTCACAGGACGCATAAATTGGCCAGCCCGTTCTCCTGATCTTACACCTCTGGACTTCTTTCTGTGGGGTACGTTAAAGGAGAATGTGTACCGTGATGTGCGTACAACCCCAGAGGATATGAAACAACGTATTGTGGCAGCCTGCGGCGACATTACACCAGATGTACTGCGGCGTGTAAGACATTCATTACGCCAGAGATTGCAATTGTGTGCAGCAAATGATGGCCACCACATTGAACATCTATTGGCCTGACATGTCGGGACACACTCTATTCCACTCCGTAATTGAAAACGGAAACCAGCCGGCCGAAGTGGCCGTGCGGTTAAAGGCGCTGCAGTCTGGAACCGCGAGACCGCTTCGGTCGCAGGTTCGAATCCTGCCTCGGGCATGGATGTTTGTGATGTCCTTAGGTTAGTTAGGTTTAACTAGTTCTAAGTTCTAGGGGACTAATGACCTCAGCAGTTGAGTCCCATAGTGCTCAGAGCCATTTGAACCAAAACGGAAACCACGTGTGTACGTGTACCTCACCCCTCATGGTAATGTACATGTGCGTCAGTGAAGAAGACCAATAAAAAGGTGTTAGCATGTGGACGTAATGTGCTGTTCCAGTCTCTTCTGTACCTAAGGTCCATCACCGTTCCCTTTGGATCCCTACGTAATTCGGTGCTCTCCGATACACACGATCGAACAGCGGAGGAGTGGTACTCAAGCGTCAACTTTAGGTTACAACATCTCCGGATGTAATTAACATTTTACAATGCAACAAACGGCACTGATTACGTATTTGTTTATATGTTCAGATTTGCTAACAAAACTAACGGGATTCCATTTGAAAAAAAGTAGGTTTGTGTTAAATAACGTAATTCCGTGCATTTTTTTATGGTTTGTATTAACCAATTACACTAGCCCCTCTCCTCACGTTCGGTCTGTGGAACCGGTTCGTCAGTATTTGATGTGGTTTACGAAATATATCCAGCGGTAACGTTAGGTGACTCACCCTGTATAGTGCACAGCAAATCCACACTCGAATGCTAACTCGGATGTGGTATATTATTAATCTGCATCCCAACACCGCTTTGTACATTGTGAGTGCCGGATCCACCTTCAAACCTTACCCCATGTGTTGCATATTGTGGATCCGCACCCCAAAATCGCTCCAGATGTAATGTGTGGTGGATCCGCCTTCGAACGCTAACTGTGGTCTACTTCGGATCCTGGTAGCCATCCGCGACACATGAATATATACAGACATACAGAAAACGGAGCAAACGCTCTCCAAATGTGGAGGTGACTGGGCACAATCGATTACAGTGATATACTACATCTCCCGATCTATGCATTTGGGCTTGGTGTTGGCAGCTGCGCTACATTTACAAGCAATTTTAGAACACAGAACGAGAGTAAATGATGACTAACTGAAACCCTCAGCTGCCGACTGGTGTTGTTGATATACCTCGATGTGGACAGCTGAAAATGTGTGCCCTGACCGGGACTCGAACCCGGGATCTCCTGCTTACATGGCAGGACAGTCGGGAAGCGTGCAAGGGCTAAGTCCCTGCAGTCGCGCTATTCATCTGTGTCCTCGGTGGCCCAGATGGATAGAGCGTCTGCCATGTAAGCAGGAGGTTCCGGGTTCGAGTCCCGGTCGGGGCACACATTTTCAGCTGTCCACATCGAGGTATGTCAACAACACCTGTCGGCAGCTGAGGGTTTCAGTTAGTCATCATTTATTCCAGGGAAAAGCTCAACGGTCATCAACGGTATCTGTTCTTTCAAGAACAGTTACTGTCTTCATATAAACAGTACGAGAGGTTATGTCATGATTGCGTGGATAGAACTGACATAGAAAAATCGATAGAATTGCGCAAAGTAACGGATGAATAGCTATAAATTGACCGATATACACCGAAATGTGGGGAACTTGAGGAAGTACTTGCGTATCTTCTGGTTTGAGCAGAACAATTTGTACGTGGTGGGCGAGTATGCGGCAGCAAGAGGAATCCGAGAAAACGTCGACATGGAAGCGAAGGGAATTAGGGAAGCAGTCAATTTTTTCTTCTTCGAGGCAGCTTTATACTGTATGTCTGTTGAGGTGTCAGTGATACATGCGAGTTGACTACTGTGTTTGACAACCATCCGCCTCTGAACTTACATGCATCTGTGTTAAAGGGTAACGGAGAGTGGATGGGGTGATCGATTGACATGGAGCTCTAACGAAGTACGATTTGATGGTTGACTGATGATACATTCTAGAGATGTGTGAATTTGCTGCAGGTCAATTTTTCCACCGTTCTGTCAGCATGCATCAGTCACGTGACATAGTATGCGTTCGACTCGAATACAGCCACGTGTTCTGTATGTGGTTTAAAGCACTGTCTACTTGCGATCGTTAACAGTAAACCTGTCAGTCACCAGAGGACTTCCATCTCATGTGTGATGAGACGTGGCACATTCCTCTAAACGAACTATGATTTATGTGATGTACTCCATCCCCCTGTCGCATCTTAGGAGTAAAATCAAGACTTCAGCTTCATAACTAAGTTAGCGGTAGGTGCTTGCGAGGCAGTGCAATCCCCGTGTATACATTTGCCTGACATATGCGCTGTTTACAGAGTTAGTGACGGAGTGACTGGTAATTTTCACATGTTGGACGCTGCTGCTATGCGTTTATCTGTTTCCTTGTAAGAGGTATTCGCCGTTACCAGCGATCACTTCATATAGGGCTGGTGCAGGCATAGTATAATTTCCGAACCGTGATCAGATATGAACAGTGGGTGCTATACATCTCCGGAAAGCTATATTGTACTCATATCACATAGAGCCAATGTTTTAAGGAAGTAGTTTCCTCGTTTTACGGTTCGATAACATAGTATATCATAGAGAAACTGGGAAGAAGAATGTATGTCATCCGCTTGAAATATACACTACTGGCCATTAAAATTGCTACACCACGAAGATGACGTGCTAAAGACGCGAAATTTAACCGACAGGAAGAAGATGCTGTGATATGCAAATGATTGGCTTTTCAGAGCATTCACACAAGGCTGGCGCCAGGCGTGACGCCTACAACGTGCTGACATGAGGAAAGTTTCCAACCGATTTCTCGTACACAAACAGCAGTTGACCGGCGTTGCCTGGTGAAACGTTGTTGTTATGCCTCGTATAAGGAGGAGAAATACGTACCATCACGTTTCCGACTTTGATAAAGGTCGGATTGTAGCCTATCGGAATTGCAGTTTATCGTATCGCGACATTTCTGCTCGCGTTGGTCGAGATCCAATCACTGTTAGCAGAATATGGAATCGGTGGGTTCAGGAGGGTAATACGGAACGCCGTGCTGGATCCCAACGGCTTCGTATCACTAGCAGTGGAGATGACAGGCATCTTATCCGCATGGCTGTAACGGATCGTGCAGCCACGTCTCGATCCCTGAGTCGACAGATGGGGACGTTTGCAAAACAACAACCATCTGCACGAACAGTTCGACGACGTTTCCAGCAGCACGGACTATCAGCTCGGAGACGACGGCTGCGGTTACCCTTGACACTGCATCACAGACAGAAGCGCCTGCGATGATGTACTCAACAACGAAACTGGGTGCACGAATGGCAAAACGTCATTTTTTCGGATGAATCCAGGTTCTATTTACAGCATCATGATGGTCGCATCCGTGCTTGGCGACATCGCGGTGTACGCACACTGGAAGTGTGTATTCGTCATCGCCATACTGGCGTATCACCCGGCGTGATGGTATGGGGTGCCATTGGTTAAACGTCTCGGTCACCTCTTGTTCGCATTGACGGTACTCTGAACAGTGGACGTTACATTTCAGATGTGTTACGATGCGTAGCTCTACCCTTCATTCGATCCCTGCGAAACCCTACATTTCAGCAGGATAATGCACGAGCGCATGTTGCAGGTCCTGTACGGGCCTTTCTGGATACAGAAAATGTTCGACTGCTGCCCTGGCCAGCACATTCTCCGAATCTCTCACCAATGGTGGTCGAGCAACTGGCTCGTCACAATACGCCAGTCACTACTCTTGATAAGTTGTGGCATCGTGATTAAGCTGCACGGGCAGCTGTACCTGTACACGCCATCCACGCTCTGTTTGACTCAATGCCCAGGCGAATCAAGGCCCGTTATTACGGCCAGAGGTGGTTGTTCTGGGTACTGATTTCTCAGAATCTATGCACCGAAATCGCGTGAAAATGTAATCAAGTGTCAGTTCTAGTATAATATATTTGCCCAGTGAATACCCGTTTATCATCTGCATTTCTTCTTGATGTAGCAATTTTAATGGCCAGTAGTGTATTTCTTACATTGGAATATTAACAGCGCTAAATTCCACACGACTGATAGGCTGAAAATGCAGGCGATCTAGCATTATAGCCCGTTTTAAGCGCGGAACGTGGTAGCCTTAGGAGCGCGTGTGTCTATGTTCTCCCTTACCTATACCTTCCACGCACCGATCCTAGACTCTAGAACAATGCTTTAGAGTTGATAGCTTGGTTGATTTACGTAATAATGCGTCGAACTCCATCCGTCTGGAGCTCCATCACGCATAAAAGTCATTCGTTTCTTGTTCTTCTTAACCATCTGCTATTACATCAGGACACTTTGAAATCTGTTACTATACATCGATAAGGAGTTTTAACCTCCTCGACATGGGGGCATCTCGAGAAATCTTGTGCACTTGGATTGGTGAGGTCTCGGAAAGTTCCCTTCCTTCAAGAGAGATGGAGTGTAGCGATCTACTTCTGGTCGGTTGCAGATTAATTCGCTAACTGTGCTGCAGGGCTGGTTGGTCAATGACAGTGTGATGAGGGTCTTTCACTCTCTAATTTTACCCTCAGACACGAGAATTCTCTGTGACTCTCATACGCAGAGAGATCGTAAATTAAGCACTATGCTCGAGGCGTTAGAAATATATAGAGCTCTGTCTGATATGCTTTGATTGAGTGTGTGTTCGAGAATTAACACTGAATGGACGTACTGTGCAGTCATCTATCCACGTTCGCAATGATATCTACATCTACATCTACATCCATACACCGCAAGCCACCTGACGGTGTGTGGCGGAGGGTACCTTGAGTACCTCTATCGGTTCTCCCTTCTATTCCAGTCTCGTATTGTTCGTGGAAAGAAGGATTGTCGGTATGCCTCTGTGTGGGCTCTAATCTCTCTGATTTTATCCTCACGGTCTCTTCGCGAGATATACGTAGGAGGGAGCAATATACTACTTGACTCTTCGGTGAAGGTATGTTCTCGAAACTTCAACAAAAGCCCGTACCGAGCTACTGAGCGTCTCTCCTGCAGAGTCTTCCACTGGAGTTTATCTACCATCTCCGTAACGCTTTCGCGATTACTAAATGATCCTGTAACGAAGCGCGCTGCTCTCCGTTGGATCTTCTCTACCTCTTCTATCAACCCTATCTGGTACGGATCCCACACTTCTGAGCAGTACTCAAGCAGTGGGCGAACAAGTGTACGGTAACCTATTTCCTTTCTTTTCGGACTGCATTTCCTTAGGATTCTAGGAATCTAGGTCTGGCATCTTCTTTACCGACGATCAGCTTTATATGGTCATTCCATTTTAAAACACTCTTAATGCGTACTCCCAGATAATTTATGGAATTAACTGCTTCAAGTTGCTGACCTGCTATATTGTAGCTAAATGATAAGGGATCTTTCTTTCTATGTATTCGCAAAGTGGAGAAGGGGTGGTTTAGCTATCATACTGATATTGGGAAACATGCTGTCACATCATTGGTCGGTGTTGAAATTACTGTAAAATTGCTAAAATTGTTCGCACTATCAACTGTGATGCTTATTATTAGAGCACATCGATGGAGTCTTTTTCCATCCCATCCGTGCAGTGGCACGCTGTTAGTTACCACATAATGATTGACTGATATCACTTGTTTGAATTGGAGAAAGAGTTTTTGCGGATGGACAGCTCCTTCTGGGGCGGATAACACGAAACCAGTGATCGTGTACATGACTGCAATATGGTGAATCAGTCGAAAGGGAACGTAGAGCCATCAGCTATTCAGTGACTCGCTTCCGATGGTATGTAGCTACGCGTCAGCCACTCGTCACGCATGGTCCTTTAGCATTTCTAGGGAGAAAGCAGCTTGTGCTATTCTGGAACGGATTTCTGCAGCGTCGCTCGGCAATTAGCCATTAGCCGGACCGCAGGTAGAGGAAGGTTTCACGCGAGGAGCGGTGAACACAAGCGTACGTACAACGTGAGCATATCTGGGATGCCTTGGAACGTTCTGTTCTGAAGAGATCTCCACCCCACGTATTATTACGGATAGACAGTCCTGCAAGATTCACAGTGTCAGTTCCCTCCAGCACTACTTCAGACATTAGTGGAGTCTATGCCACGTCGTGTTGCGGCACTTCTGTGTGCTCGCAGGGTCTCTACACGATATTGGGCAGGTGTACCAGTTCCTTTCGTTCTTCAGTGTATTAGTGATCATGTTTGATTCCGATCGGATGCCCATCTGCCCTTTCATCCACTGTCTTACCGAGGAGTGACAAGTTCTAACGAGCACTTGAACCTTGGAATTCGTGGCACATGAGGTTGTTGATGTTGTTGTTGTTGTTGTTTTCAGTCCCGAGACTGGTTTGATGCAGCTCTCCATGCTACTCTATCCTGTGCAAGCTTCTTCATCTCCCAGTACCTACTGCAACCTACATCCTTTTCAATCTGCTTAGTGTATTCATCTCTTGGTCTCCCTCTACGATTTTTACCCTCCACACTGCCCTCCGATGCTAAATTGGTGATCCCTCGATGCCTCAGAAAATGTCCTACCAACCGATCCCCTCTTCTAGTCAAGTTGTGCCACGAAATTCTCTTCTCCCCAATCCTATTCAATACCTCCTCATTAGTTGCGTGATCTACCCACCTAATCTTCAACATTCTTCTGTAGCACCACATTTCGAAAGCTTCTATTCTCTTCTTGTCCGAACTATTTATCGTCCATGTTTCACTTCCATACATGGCTACACTCCATACAAATACTTTCAGAAACGACTTCCTGAGCCGGCCGAAGTGGCCGAGCGGTTCTAGGCGCTTCAGTCTGGAACCGCGCGACCGCTACGGTCGCAGGTTCGAATCCTGCCTCGGCCATGGTTGTCTGTGATGTCCTTAGGTTAGTTAGGTTTAAGTAGTTCTAAGTTCTAGGGGACTGATGACCTCAGATGTTAAGTTCCATAGTGCTCAGAGCCATTTTTCGACTTCCTGACACTTAAATCCATACTCGACGTTAACAAATTTCTCTTCTTCAGAAACGCTTTCCTTGCCATTGCCAGTCTACATTTTATATCCTCTCTACTTCGACCATCATCAGTTATTTTGCTCCCCAAATAGCAAAACTCCTTTACTACTTTAAGTGTCTCATTTCCTAATCTAACTCCCTCAGCATCACCCGACTTAATTCGACTACATTCCATTATCCTTGTTTTGCTTTGGTTGATGTTCATCTTATACCCGCCTTTCAAGACACTGTCCATTCTGTTCAACTGCGCTTCCAAGTTCTTTGCTGTCTCTGACAGAATTACAATGTCATCGGCGAACCTCAAAGTTTTTATTTCTTCTCCCTGGATTTTAATGTCGACTCCGAACTTTTCTTTTGTTTCCTTTATTGCTTGCACATGAGGTATAAGTGTTATATGACACCGGTCGTTATATAGTAAAAACACAGTAAACAGCTGTTGCGGATTTGATCTTGCTCTGAGTTGTGATGTAGACTATTTTACCATCTCCGCCGGTTTTATATCATCTGACTGTTCATATTATGTGCATGTTTTTTAGCTGTGGTTGCCCTACCTATAAAGTTATTTGTATGTATACATGGTTGACAGTACTTCCCTCTTAAAAGGAGTGATCATGCAGTCACACACTTTACAGTGGGACCTCACTTGAGAATGGCGTAACATACCGAAAACGTCCTGAATAAATACGTCTAATAACAGTCGAGGCAAAAAGGTTACCATTTCTCTGTACAAGGGTGGTCGACGAAGTATGTTCCGTTTGGTTACATAAAACAAACGTGTACAGATACAGAAAAAATATTTATTGTACAAAAATCTACAATTGTTAAACTACTGTTGTACATAGTTTCAGAAATTTTCTAGGCACTTGTCATAGCATGGCATAAGTTTTTGTATGCCTTCTTCATAGAAGGTTACCGCCTGTGTATTCAACCGTGTGGTAACACCTTCTTTCAGCTCGTTATCACCGTTGAAGTGTTGACCACCAAGGACAAAAAAATGGCTCTGAGCACTATGGGACTTAACATCTATGGTCATAAGTCCCCTAGAACTTAGAACTACTTAAACCTAACTAACCTAAAGACATCACAGAACAACCTAGTCATCACCAGGCAGAGAAAATCCCTGAAACCCCCCCCCCCCCCCCCCCGGGAATCGAACCTGGGATCCCGCGAGCGGGAAGCGGGAACGCTACCGCACGACCACGAGCTGCGGACACACCAAGGATAGATTTTAGGTGTAAGAAGAGATGAAAGTCGCTAGGAACGAGGTCCGGGCTGTATGGAGGACGATCAAACGCGTCCCAGTGAAATTCCCGTAAGAGCTGTTCGGTCACATTCGCCGTGTGAGGTCGGGTGTTATCGTGGAAAAAAAAAAAAACCTTTTGACAGCAATCCTCGCCTCTTGTTCTGTATTGCGCGGCGCAATTTCTTAATGGTCTCGCAGTAACCGTGTGCATTGATTGTTTGGCCTCGTGGTAAGAAATCAATCAGCAAAATGCCTTTTCTGTCCCATAAAACGGTGCACATGACTTTTCGAGGTGTCAAGATTTGCTTAGGCGTAAGGGGCTCCGGAACGCCCTATACTTGCAATGTTAAAAAAACGCTTATAAATTACATCTTTCCTCACAAAGTATTTGAGGTAGGAAGTTGAACTTTTTACAGATTATTTATTGGAATATGGGTTACAACTTAACGCAGGGATTTTACAATATTTTAGTTCAGTTATTAAAGATGATTTTTTTTCAATTGTAATGAAAATTCACAACATTTTTTTGCAATTTTTTATTTATATTTTCAAAAATATACAGTTTTTTGGAAAAAGGCTGTGTTAAATTATGCAGAAGGTACTGTGTAACATTTACTGAAAGTTTGAAACAAATATGTTTGGAAGATCCTTAGAAAACATGTAATTAGTATGAGAAAATAAAAGTTTTGGGAATCGAGCGACAAAGATTGGATTAACTTTTTAGTGCATTCCAGGTCCATAGGATGGATTATCTTCATCCTCTGCAAACTCCTCCTCCAGCTTCCTCTTGTTCCTCCTCCTGTTTACTCTTGCTTGTATTTCTAGAGTCTTTACAGCCCTGTCTGCAGCCCGAAGGCGTTCCTTGTCTAAAGCAAGCATCGCTCGTTGTTGTGTTCGTAGATTTTGCTACCATTTTCTTCAGTTGCAGTTACTGCAACACTGTTCCAAAAGGTGGTCATGTATGAACACTTATCACATTTCAGTTGTATTTCACTAGCAAGTCCTACGTGCTTTATTATGGAGAGTTCCAGACCAACTGCACTACAATGAATACATCTTACACGGTTTGAAAAAATTCCTTTCAGAACCGACATATCAAATATTTCATTCACATCCGATTCACCCATAAAACATTCATAGTTTTCACTCACTGAACCAAGCTTCTTCTGTGAAGTATTTTCTTTCCCACTTTGGCTGCTATGGGCAGGTGTACTTGAGATGTTAGGTTCACTCACTTGGTTATCGTCTTTATTGTTTACAGTAATAACACATACCTTTGGCTTTCCAACATTTCTCCTTTTCTTAAAAGCCTTCAGAGGATTTCTAATAACTTTACTTTTACTCATTATTATACTTCAACAAAACAGAGACTCAAGAAACAGAATAAATTACGAATATTTTCGAGATAACGACAGAGTAAATAAACATGAAACAATCGACAATCACACCAGCGATATATATTGAACCATCACAGGTTAGCCACAACACATACTTTATCTCACATCACTAAAATGTACCTGATGAACACGGACGTTAATAATAACACCATTTGACAGCAGTTTAACAGCGCCACATGGGGGCCACGCCCATGTAGAACACATTTAAAAAAAAATTTAAAAATAGTTGTAGTCTTCGGAATTGAATAAATTATATATCTATTAAAAGGTAATAGTCTGCAGATTCAGAAAACGCAAAAAAGTAAAAATTGAACTTTTCATGATTTTGAGCCTTTCCGGAGCACGTTAAGCTTCGTTGGGGACAAAGTGTGCGTCCATTCCACTGATAACCGTTTTGTTTCAGGGATGTCGTACCGTACCTAAGTTTCATGCCCTGTGACTATCCAAGAAAGAAAACCGTCGCCTTCTTCATTGTAGCGTGTCGAAAACTGAAGTGCACTGCCCATCCCTTGTTTTTTTTTGTGTTGTTCAGTAACAATTTTGGGTACCCAACGAGAGCAAAGTTTAGGAAATTTTAGTTCTTCAGTAACAGTTTCGTGAATTAGTGATCGTGAGATTTGCGGAACTTCCATATAGGAGCAGTAACTGTAAACTTACAGTTGTGCTTAATCTTTTCTTCAGTCGTGTGAACCAGTTCATCAGTAACCACAGACGGGCATCCACTTCGTTTTTCATCGTGCACTTGATCATGTCCTTCATTGAACAGTCTGACCCATCTTCTAACCATTGAATCACTCATAGCATTTTGTCCGTAAGCCTCGCAGAGTTGCCGATGAATTTCCTTTGGTTTAACTTTCTTTGCATTTAGAAAACGAATCACAGATCTGATTTCGCATGCGGCGGCATTTTCAATTACGGCTGACATTATAAAGAAGCACTACAAAGCGCATGTCGGCAGCAGCGATCTCAAAATGGCGTACGTGTCTTCTCCTGGAGTCAGAGTAGCTGCCGCGCATGCTCGGAACTGCGATCGTAGCGCTGCCGCGGATAGAAATAGAAACGGAACTTACTTTGTGGACGACCCTCGTATTTGTGTTATTCGTTGTTTCCGGTATGAAAGAGAGAACAACAAGCGCCATGTTTTGGTATGTAGCTCACTACAAACATGTCAAATATCTGTGTAGTTTCTGAACATTTGAAATAACAAGAAATTTATAATAAATTGTAATGTTGTTGCATTAATTTGTTCTGAAAGCGGTGCTGATATTCAAGACCATAAAAGTGGGTTAAAAGCTGTGAGCTATCTGAGGAAGTTAACCTTGCATTACTGCGCAACTGTTTCACTAGGCATCCAGTCTAGCTTACCAAATTCCCAACCAGACTAACATTAATTATAATCTTTTAGTACTCATCTTACGATAACCGATGATGTATATATAAAAAGACAATTTAAATAAAAAGAAATAAATCAGTTTATATTTGGACATTTATTTTAACATTGATCATTGTTCCGTTAAAATTTCAGCATATCAAACTTGATTCATAACTAGACTGGTGCCTTATTTAGGATTGTGAAAATGTGAGTTTATAATCTTACGGAACACATCAAATAGGGAGCCAAGATTGGGAGACTACATACAACACTGCATTCATAAAATAACACACAAAGAACATTGAAACATATCCAAGAGTAAATTAACCACAACTAACCAATTCAATTTTCACCCAAAGAAGTTACGTTCATAACACAATCCTGTCCGTCATGAAATTACCACACACTGGTATGCTAAATGCACACTAACTGTCTGTGAAATGTTCCCGAAAAGAATAGCTGAGGGCTGCTTTGATGCTTACACCACACGCTTTACGTGGTCAACTTGGTTTACACAAAGAGTGACACCACAATAATTTTGATAATTAAAATAAATTACATCGAAACGCAAGTTACAAAAGAAAAACCTCGAACTGGTTACTATCGTCTTACTATTAACCTGATGGGTCAAACAATTGTATAAGCACGTGGTACTGGTCTCACAAAGTACACCCCACGTGGGTTGAACATAAAGAAAAGTTGCTATATTGAAAAATATGGTCAAGACGAGACGTTATAATCTCACGCACATTCGCATTGAAGATTGATGATGCTAGTTAGAGTTACTGATCAACACGTGCTTCCACTTTACTCACAAAGTAGTGACAAAGCAACTACCGGAATATATTCTGAACTTAACACTCGAATTACACTGCGTTGCAATTTAAGATAACATTAGATATTTTAGAGCTAAACCTGAAATAAAGGTGATTAAATTTTCAGTTAGGCTGAACTTAAGAATTCCCTTGTCCTACGGACTTAGCAGACACGCGCTTAGCTGGAGATCTTACCACTTCAGACGCTCGCCGCGGACAGACTGCCCTGGTCCCTTTCTGAGGGTGGCTCACAAATACAAACGGAAGTGGGCAGGGGGGCAGCTTCCTATACCAACATGACGAGGGACGGACAGGACCATACTACAGGATAGAAACCTCTTTGCTTTTAGAAAGCGTAGCTACCTATTCCGACGTTGGTCCTACTGTTCTCTAGCAGACAGGCTTGTTTGCTATCATCCAGCATGCAACTAGAAACACATTTGCTCATTCATCCTTTCACACAGAAGGGAAGGGGGATGACAGTATCTTTTCATATACAGTATATAAAACAAAGCGGATGTAGGATCTGTATGAGAATGTGTCACATGAATTACATAAAAGCTGTGTTTTAAAGTGTAATAGTGTGACAGATCGTTCTTGTTTACGTGTAAAAGTAACACGTTCCACTACTCAGTCTCCTCCCAGATAGTCAGAAACACCACAGTATATTAGAAGAGGAATTTATGCCGTAAATGACAACAGATTTAAGAAATTAACATGAAAGGAATCCAACAGAGACCTTTCAAAATAAAGTTTAGTGACTACAGTTCATGTAAATTAAATTAAAACAGTGTGGCTCAGCAGTATAAATAACCACTGGCAAACACACATAGCTATAGAATATGGACGTTTATTTATTGTATGAAGCATTGGGCGCCTCCCCTCCCCCATCCACCACCCCCCGTATAACTCTGCGCAGAAACCTGTTGCATTTAGTTTTATTAACGCGTCTGAATGCGGCAGAAATTCATTGGCATATTACCAGACCAGATTGGAACAGCTGTTGTAAAGAATTCGATCAAAATATATTTCCTCTCAGGTTGAAAATGGTGTGGCAGAGGTATAAATATTTTTGCTGAGCAAGAGTGACAGCAAACAAACTGCACAGTATCTGAGCAGCCGATCTCAAATATTCATCTTTTGAAGACAATTACTTGGGGCACAACATTCAAAAGCAATGGGCAATATTGTGTGGGTCTTCATCTGGCGACCGACATTATGGGCGACGGGCGAAGTACGGCTGCAATCCAACAGTAGTGTTTCAGAGTTGCTATGAAAGCAAAGAGAATTTCGTCACAGACTTAAACCTTCTCTTCACACAAGCCAGAATGAGTGTTAAGCTCAGCAATACCATAAGTATTCGATGAATTCGAAAGCATTAAGATTTTCGAACATGGCTGCACTTCAGCAACTGAAGACGTAAGAGCTTCAATGGGCTGGAAATAACAGCCAACCAGTTGCAAAATATAGGTTTAATAAAGTTTGACCTGAAGAGGGGCAGCATCCTTTTCAGTAGTTGCAGGGGCAACAGTCTGGATGATTGACTGATCTGGCCTTGTAACATTAACCAAAACGGCCTTCCTGTGCTGGTACTGCGAACGGCTGAAAGCAAGGGGAAACTACAGCCGTAATTTTTCCCGAGGACATGCAGCTTTACTGTATGATTAAATGATGATGGCGTCCTCTTGGGTAAAATATTCCGGAGGTAAAATAGTCCCCCATTCGGATCTCCGGGAGGGGACTACTCAAGAGGACGTCGTTATCAGGAGAAAGAAAACTGGCGTTCTACGGATCGGAGCGTGGAATGTCAGATCCCTTAATCGGGCAGGTAGGTTAGAAAATTTAAAAAGGGAAATGGATAGGTTAAAGTTAGATACAGTGGGAATTAGTGAAGTTCGGTGGCAGGAGGAACAAAACTTTTGGTCAGGTGATTACACGGTTATAAATACAAAATCAAATAGGGGTAATGCAGGAGTAGGTTTAATAATGAATAGGAAAATAGGAGTGCGGGTTAGCTACTGCAAACAGCATAGTGAACGCATTATTGTGGCCAAGATAGACACAAAGCCCATGCCTACTACAGTAGTAAAAGTTTATATGCCAACTAACTCTGCATATAATGAAGAAATTGATGAAATGTATGACGAGATAAAAGAAATTATTCAGGTAGTGAAGGGAGACGAAAATTTAATAGTCATGGGTGACTGGAATTCGTCAGTAGGAAAAGGGAGAGAAGGAAACATAGTAGGTGAATATGGATTGGGGATAATAAATGAAAGAGGAAGCCGCCTGATATAATTTTGCACAGAGCATGACTTAATCATAGCTAACACTTGGTTCAAGAATCATGAAAGAGGGTTGTATACATGGAACAAGCCTGGAGATACTGAAAGGTTTCAGACAGATTATATAATGGTAAGACAGAGATTTAGGAACCAGGTTTTAAATTGTAAGACATTTCCAGGGGCAGATGTGGATTCTGATCACAATCTATTGGTTATAAACTGCAGATTGAAACTGAAGAAACTGCAAAAAGGTGGGAATTTAAGGAGATGGGACCTGGATAAACTGAAAGAACCAGAGGTTGTACAGAGTTTCAGGGAGAGCATAAGGGAACAACTGACAGGAATGGGGGAAAGAAATACAGTAGAAGAGGAATGGGTAGCTTTGAGGGATGAAATAGTGAAGGCATCAGAGGATCAAGTAGGTAAAAAGACAAGGGCTAGTAGAAATCCTTGGGTAACAGAAGAAGTACTGAATTTAATTGATGAAAGGAGAGAATATAAAAATTCAGTAAATGAAGCAGGCAAAAAGGAATACAAACGTCTCAAAAATGAGATCGACAGGAAGTGCAAAATGGCTAAGCAGGGATGGCTAGAGGACAAATGTAAGGATGTAGAGGCTTGTCTCACTAGGGGTAAGATAGATACTGCCTACAGGAAAATTAAAGAGACCTTTGGAGAGAAGAGAACCACTTGTATGACTATCAAGAGCTCAGATGGCAACCCAGTTCTAAGCAAAGAAGGAAAGGCAGAAAGGTGGAAGGAGTATATAGAGGGTTTATACAAGGGCGATGTACTTGAGGACAATATTATGGAAATGGAAGAGGATGTAGATGAAGACGAAATGGGAGGTAAGATACTGCGTGAAGAGTTTGACAGAGCACTGAAAGACCTGAGTCGAAACAAAGCCCCGGGAATAGACAACATTCCATTAGAGCTACTGATGGCCTTGGGGGAGCCAGTCATGACAAAACTCTACCATCTGGTGAGCAAGATGTATGAGACAGGCGAAATACCCTCAGACTTCAAGAAGAATATAATAATTCCAATCCCAAAGAAAGCAGGTGTAGACAGATGTGAAAATTACCGAACTATCAGTTTAATAAGTCACAGCTGCAAAATACTAACGCGAATTCTTTACAGACGAATGGAAAAACTGGTAGAAGCGGACCTCGGGGAAGATCAGTTTGGATTCCGTAGAAATGTTGGAACACGTGAGGCAATACTAACCTTACGACTTATCTTAGAAGAAAGATTAAGAAAAGGCAAACCCACGTTTCTAGCATTTGTAGACTTAGAGAAACTTTTGACAATGTTGACTGGAATACTCTCTTTCAAATTCTGAAGGTGGCAGGGGTAAAATACAGGGAGCGAAAGGCTATTTACAATTTGTACAGAAACCAGATGGCAGTTATAAGAGTCGAGGGGCATGAAAGGGAAGCAGTGGTTGGGAAGGGAGTGAGACTGTATTGTAGCCTGTCCCCGATGTTTTTCAACCTGTATATTGAGCAAGCAGTAAAGGAAACAAAAGAAAAATTCGGAGTAGGTATTAAAATTCATGGAGAAGAAGTAAAAACTTTGAGGTTCGCCGATGACATCGTAATTCTGTCAGAGACAGCAAAGGACTTTGAAGAGCAGTTGAACGGAATGGACAGTGTCTTGAAAGGAGGATATAAGATGAACATCAACAAAAGCAAAACGAGGATAATGGAACGTAGTCAAATTAAATGGGGTGATGCTGAGGGAATTAGATTAGGAAATGAGACACTTAAAGTAGTAAAGGAGTTTTGCTATTTGGGGAGCAAAATAACTGATGATGGTCGAAGTAGAGAGGAAATAAAATGTAGACTGGCAATGGCAAGGAAATCGTTTCTGAAGAAAAGAAATTTGTTAACATCGAGTATAGATTTAAGTGTCAGGAAGTCGTTTCTGAAAGTATTTGTATGGAGTGTAGCCATGTATGGAAGTGAAACATGGACGATAAATAGTTTGGACAAGAAGAGAATAGAAGCTTTCGAAATGTGGTGCTACAGAAGAATGCTGAAGATAAGGTGGGTAGATCACGTAACTAATGAGGAGGTATTGAATAGGATTGGGGAGAAGAGAAGTTTGTGGCACAACTTGACTAGAAGAAGGGATCGGTTGGTAGGACATGTTTTGAGGCATCAAGGGATCACAAATTTAGCATTGGAGGGCAGCGTGGAGGGTAAAAATCGTAGAGGGAGACCAAGAGATGAATACACTAAGCAGATTCAGAAGGTTGTAGGTTGCAGTAGGTACTGGGAGATGAAGAAGCTTGCACAGGATAGAGTAGCATGGAGAGCTGCATCAAACCAGTGTCAGGACTGAAGACCACAACAACAACAAAGTTTGACCACGGCTTCGACGGTTTTAAAACTGTCTTCTTTAGAAGGCATTGTACCTGTTAAAAATTATTACGTCACTGTGTGTAGAACAGGTATGGTATGATTACAATAAACAAAATGACAGGAAATGTGTACAAATAATTATAGTGAAGCGTATTCACGTATAATCACATTGTCTATATCCGGTGTGGAGTCGTTGACTATGTCTAGTACATTTGCGGGTCATTTACGTGACCACCAGATAAAAAACATGACTTTGAAGTCGTAGCAGTCTACTGTAGGGATTTTTCTTACTTTTTAAAATATAACACATTTGAAAATGGATCCAACAACGTGTCGTGTGCCAGTTGAAAGATTTGCATTTACACACATTAAAAGAAAGTTTTGCGTCACCTCGGTTCCGAGAGGCCAGAAAACTGTACAGAAAATTGGAATAGAGATCAACATAACCATCTATTCAGCCCTTTTCATTGCTCATGAAAACCACACATTGCATGTTGTACCACCATACAGCGAGACCTTCAGAGGTGGTAGTCCAGATTGCTGTACACACCGCTACCTCTAATACCCAGCAGCACGTCCTCTTGCATTGATGCATCCCCGTGTTCGTCGTGGCATACTATCCACAAGTTCATCAAGGCACTGTTGGTCCAGATTGTCCCACTCCTCAACGGTGATTCGGCGTAGATCCCCCAGAGTGGTTGATGGGTCACGACGTCCATAAACAGCTCTTTTCAGTCTATCCCTGGTATGTCCGATAGGGTTCATGTCTGGAGAACATGCTGGCCACTCTACTCGGGTGATTTCGTTATCCTGAAGAAAGTCATTCACAAGATGTGCACAATTGGTGCACGAATTGTCGTCCATCAAGACGGATGCCTCGCCAATATGCTGCCGATATATTTGCACTATCGGTCACCGGACAGTGTGTCTAATGCGTTCAGCGTGACCGGGTTGCCTCCAGACACGTCTCCGACGATTCTCTGGCTGAAGCCATATGCGACGCTCATCGGTGAAGAGAACGTGATGCCAATCCTGAGCGGTCCATTCGCCATGTTGTTGGGCCCATCTGTACCGCGCTGCACGGTATCGTGGTTCCAAAGGTGGACATTGCCATAGACGTCGGTAGTCAAGTTGCGCATCATGCAGAATATTGCGCAGAGTTTGAGTCCTAACACGACGTCCAGTGGCTGCACGGAAAGCATCATTCAACATGGTGGAGTGGCTGTCAGGGTTCCTCTGAGCCATAATCCGTAGGTAGCGGTCACCCACTGCAGTAGTAGCCCTCGGGCGGCCTGAGCGAGTCATGTCATCGACAGTTCCTGTCTCTCTGTATCTCCTCCATGTCCGAATAACATCGCTTTGGTTCACTCCGAGACGCCTGGACACTTCCCTTGTTGAGAGCCCTTTCTGGCGCAGAGTAACAATGCGGACGCGATCGAACCGCGGTATTGACCGTCTGGGCACGGTTCAGCTACAGACAACACGAGCCGTGTACCTCCTTCCCGATGGAGTCTCTGGAACTGATCGGCTGTCGGACCCCCTCCGTCTAATAGGCGCTACTCACGCATGGTTGTTTACATCTTTGGGTTGGTTTAGTGACATCTCTGAACAGTCAAAGGGACTGTGTCTGTGATACAATGTCAACAGTCAGTGTTATTTAACACGTACATATTCAATACGAGATTGACATTTTAACTAAAAAGTTGAAAAGAGCGAGAGGGGAGGGGGGCTAAAAAGTGTGACACGGAAGTTAAATGGGTTTTAAAGAGTCCTCAAGCTCATGGAAACATAGAAAACTCTTTGCAATATGTACAAAAACGCACTTGAGTATGCTCCATTGCAATTATTTCTAAACACTTACTGTAATTTTGCATAAGAAGACAGTTTCGAAACTGTCGGAACAATGATCAAGGTTTAATAAAACTGTATTTTGACACTCGTTGCCTGTTATTCCCAGTCAATTGAAATTGGAAATTAAATTGGTACCAGTCGATCTGACCGAAGACGCTAAGGAGTTTTGGTTTTAGATAAAGCGAGAAAGCGGGACGAAATAATCTATTTAGTCCCTCAGTGACTATATTGTCAATGAAGCGGGAAAAAAAGAAACGCCGAAATATTCGATGCAACCTTAACAACTAGTTCAGCTGTCGATGATCGTAATACAGTACCTCCTTTCGATCGTTCTCGAACGGCGAAATAATATATATTCGTAGAGAAGGAAAGAATCGCGGAATGGCAAAACAAAAATCAATCAAGAGTTTAAAGGAATTCTTACCGAATGAGATTAACAGAGGTTATGTGAACGAACTTACTCCCTTTCCGTTTCGCTGGGGCATCGAGCAATACCAAGCGATTGGAAAAAGAACGCAGGTTGCTTACGTTTTCAAGAAGGGGCGTGGGACAGATATGCGTTATTATAGTCTATATCACTCACGATGATCTGTTGTTCAATTATGGATTAGCAAAAGCCCTCCTCCGAGTCTTTAAAGGTGTAAAAACAGCTTCCAACCTCTAATCACTTTACAAACAAGTTGTTGTTAAGCCTGTAAAAGCATTGTACACTACTGGCCATTAAAATTGCTACACCACGAAGATGTGCTACAGACGCGAAATTTAACCGACAGGAAGAAGATGCTGTGATATGCAAATGATTAGCTTTCCAGAGCATTCACACAAGGTTGGCGCCGGTGGCGACACCTACAACGTGCTGACATGAGGAAAGTTTCCAACCGATTTCTCATACACAAACAGCAGTTGACCGGCGTTGCCTGGTGAAACGTTGTTGTGATGCCTCGTGTAAGGAGGAGAAATGAGTACCATCACGTATCCGACTTTGATAAAGGTCGGATTGTAGCCTATCGCGATTGCGGTTTATCGTATCGCGACATTGCTGCTCGCGTTGGTCGAGATTCAATGACTGTTAGCAGAATATGGAATCCGTGGGTTCAGGAGGGTAATACGGAACGCCGTGCTGGATCCCAATGGCCTCGTATCACTAGCAGTCGAGATGACAGGCATCTTATCCGCATGACTGTAACGGATCGTGCAGCCACGTCTCGATCCCTGAGTCAACAGATGGGAACGTTTACAAGACGACTACCATCTGCACGAACAGTTCGACGACGTTTGCAGCAGCACGAACTATCAGCTCAGAGACCGTGGCTGCGGTTACCCTCGATGCCGCATCACAGATAGGAGATCCTGCGATGGTGTACTCGACGACGAACCTGGGTGCACGAATGGCAAAACGTCATTTTTTCGGATGAATCCAAGTTCTGTTTACAGCATCACGATGGTCGCATCCGTGTTTGGCGACATCGCGGTGAACGCACATCGGAAGCGTGTATTCGTCATCGCCATACTGGCGTATCACCCGGCGTGATGGTATGGGGTGCCTTTGGTTACACGTCTCGGTCACCTCTTGTTCGCATTGACGGCACTTTGAACAGTGGACGTTACATTTCAGATGTGTTACGACCCGTGGCTCTACATTCGACCCCTGCCCAAACCCTACATTTCAGCAGGATAATGCACGACCGCAAGTTGCAGGTCCTGTACGGACCTTCCTGGATACAGAAAATGTTCGACTGCTGCCCTGGCCAGCACGTTCTGCAGATCTCTCACCAATTGAAAACGTCTGGTCAATGGTGACCGAGCAACTGACTCGTCACAATACGCCAGTCACTACGCTCGATGAACTGTGGTATCGTGTTGAAGCTGCATGGGCAGCTGTACCTGTACACGCCATCCAAGCTCTGTTTCACTCAATGCCCAGGCGTATTAAGGCCGTTATTACGGCCAGAGGTGGTTGTTTCGGGTACTGATTTCTCAGGATCTATGCACCCAAATTACGTGAAAATGTAATCACATGTCAGTTCTTGTATAATATATTTGTCGAATATCATCTGCATTTCTTCTTGGTGTAGGAATTTTAATGGCCAGTAGTGTACCTCCAGGATATGAAGACGGTCGTCATATAGGTAAAAACTCAATGAACAGCTTATGCGGAGTTGGACTTCCACTCAGTTTAATATAGACTATTGTACCACATCTGATTTTAAACTGTTTGCGTGTCCTTCGCGTCGTGTACAATTTCTGCTCCTGTTCAGCGTTCCTACGATGCTAGGTGTTGCACCACTCTGAAACCCACTTCTCCTCGTCGTTGTGTACGACGTCGTACAGAACAGAGTCAGTGATATAACAATGAATATTGTTACAAGATGTGTCGCGAGTAGAGTTATCAGTAAGGAAATAATATGCTACTGTTAACAATTACCCAAGTTGTTCTTAAAATTATAACCGTGCGAAATAAAAGACTGAGTGAACGGGTCAGCGAAGAACCTGAACTGGTGTCATGGTACGTCCGCCCCGAACAAATACAATGAGCAGTATAGAACAAAATGAGACAAAAAAAGTGGCTAGCGTCTCCACGATGCAAAACGGTTGTAGAAGAGAGAACGGTTCGAGTCCCGCGAATACTTGCGTTTTAATCTATATTTTTATCATCAATGGTCACAGTGTTTAATTTATATAATATTTGAAAGGTAATACAGTGGAAAAAAAACACGTACATTTTCATGAAGTTGAATTTAATATGATATTTGACTATTTACTAGTTTTCAAAAATGGTTCAAATGGCTCTGAGCACTATGGGACTTAACATCTGTTGTCATCAGTCCCCTAGAACTTAGAACTACTTAAACCTCACTAACCTAAGGACAGCACACACATCCATGTCCGAGGCAGGATTCGAACCTGCGACCTTAGCGGTCACGCGGTTCCAGACTGAAGCGCTTAGAACCGCACGGCCACACCAGCCGGCTCAGTAGTTTTATATTAAAAAACTAGAAACCCGCCTCGATTGCGGAAAATAGCACCTAGTGTTAACCTAGGTTTCGGCGTAGATAACTACACCTTCTTCAGAACAATAAAACCCACAAGTGCCTAAGACGACCTTTGTCAATGATTAAAAGAACACCATAGCTATACATTTATAAACTTGTGGGTTTTATTGTTCTGAAGAAGGTGTAGTTATCTACGCCGAAACCTAGGTTAACACTAGGTGCTTTTTTCCGCAATCGAGGCGGGTTTCCAGTTTTTTAATATATTAACCAACGATTGCTGACGCGCTGCGATGTTGAAGGTTCTTACTAGTTTTAACTAAATTTTTAAGAACGAGGGACTGGTTTGGAAAGACCAAGTCAGACCTAGATAAATAATGACGCGAATGACGTTATTCACCATCAGTAATATAGCAAATGACAGTGTGCCAGACCACAAGAGTAACGTAGAATTACTCGTCGGATATGCTCTAGACGTCATACGTTGCATTATGGTAGTTGTCAGGCAGACACAGAAATCATAAATAGAAACAACTTCATCCAAATACTTCATGCAAATACATGTGATATTTTCCATTACACAGGGTGTATCAAAAAGAATAATCCGATTTGGCATGTCTATATTTCTGACACTAATAAATATGTACAACGAATTTTGTTTTTTGATGAACGGGAAGTTTTTTTTTCATACCGTTTCATAGGTGTTCAATATGCCCGCCTTGAGATGCACGGCATATCTCAATGCGGCATTCAAACTGTTCCCACACTGCATGTCTTGAGTTACAGCTTCCACAGCTGCCGGCCGCAGTGGCTGAGCGGTTCTAGGCGCTTCAGTCCGGAACCGCGCTGCTGCTACGGTCGCAGGTTCGAATCCTGACTCGGGCATGGATGTGTGTGATGTTCTTAGGCTAGTAAGGTTTAAGTAGTTCGACGTTCTAGGGGACTGATGACCTCAGATGTTAAGTCGCATAGTGCTCATAACCATTTGGATTTGGATTGGATTGGATTGATTTGTAGGAAGAGACCAAACAGTGAGGTCATAGCTCTCGTCGGATTAGGGAAGGATGGGGAAGGAAGTCGGCCGTGCCCTGTGAAAGAAACCATCCCGGCATTTACCTGAAATGATTTAGGGAAATCACGGAAAACCTAAATCAGGATGGCTGGACGCGGGTTTGAACCGTCGTCCTCCCGAATGCGAGTCCAGTGTGCTAACCACTGCGCCACCTCGCTCGGTCATAGGCATTTGAACCATTTGAGCTGGCCTTCCACAGCTCCTGTTATGCGATGTGTCACTTCATTCATTGTCGTTGGTAACGGAGCTAAATAAACAGTCTTTTGCAAATCCCCCACAAGAAATAATCACAACAGTCAGGTCCGGTGACCTTGGAGGCCAGTAATGTAAGGCTGAATCATTTGGTCCAGTGCGACCGATCCATCGTTCTGTAATCCTTTGATTGAAAAATTCTCGCCCTTCCAGATGCCAATGTGGCGGTGTCGCAACCTGGTAAATGAAGTCATTCGAATCAGTCTCCGGCTGTGGGAAAATAAAGTTCCCAAGCGTGTCGAGATATGTGCTTTCTGTAAGTGTTCTTGTGGTGTCACCGCCAGACACCACACTTGCTAGGTGGTAGCCTTTAAATCGGCCGCGGTCCGTTAGTATACGTCGGACCCGCGTGTCGCCACTGTCAGTGATTGCAGACCGAGCGCCGCCACACGGCAGGTCTAGAGATACTTCCTAGCACTCGGCCCAGTTGCACAGCCGACCTTGCTAGCGATGGTTCACTGACAAATTACGCTCTCATTTGCCGAGATGATAGTTAGCATAGCCTTCAGCTACGTCATTTGCTACGACCTAGCAAGGCGCCATTATCATTTGCTATTTATCGTGATGCATGTACCGTCAGACCGATGTTGACCCATTATGGATTAAAGTTAAGTATTCCAGCAGCTACGTACCTTTTTTGCTAGTCTCTATTCCTTTAACTGTTCCAGACCTCACGCCAGCCTGCGTGAGCTTAAAAGTGTGCCTTTCGGCTACCCGTCACAGTGGATTGGCTGTCTTGCCAGTCCACAACAGTTCTCAGCAAAGAAAAACGGACGGTACACCTTTTCCCGTGAAACTGCACAAAACACATTAAATTTTGGAGAGTCTCTCTCATGTTGTACAACTTCATATGGTTCTTCTGTACCCCATGGTCTCAGATTGAGACGGTTCACCTTTCCTGTTAAGTGCAATGTTGCCCTAGCACTAAACACTGTAGAAGAAAACTGTCATCCTCCATCTTGCCGAGAAAGAAATTACAGAACTCCATACGTTGCTGTTTGTCCCCTTCATGAAAAGCTTGCACTCCGTCTTCAGGCCACAAGTGGCCCGTCGGGACCATCCGACCGCCGTGTCATCCTGAACTGAGGATGCGGATACGGGGGCTGTGTGGTCAGTACACTGCTCTCCAGGTCGTTACGATGGTTTTCTTTGACCGGAGCCGCTACTATTCGGTCGAGTAGCTCCTCAATTGGCATCACGAGGCTGAGTGCACCCCGAAAAACGGGAACAGCTCATGGCGGCCTGGATGGTCACCCATCCAAGTGCCGGCCACGCCCGACAGCGCTTAACTTCGGTGATCTGACGGGAACCGGTGTATCCACTGGGGCAACGCCGTTGCCTTCATAAAGAGCTTGCAGCAGCTGAACTCTGTGCAGCTTCATATGTAAACATCGACGCAACACACGCCAGACGGACATCGGGGCCATGTTGAGCTGTCGAGCTGCACGGCGAACGGATTTCTGCGGACTCCTTGTGAAACTGTGGCGGATGCGTTCGACGTGTGTGCCAGACAATCGGGGACGGCCCGGCGATTTGCCTTTACACAAGCAACCTGTTTCTCGGAATTGTTCCATACTATCATCTGATGCTCTGATTGAAGGAGGATCCACACCATACCTAGTACGAAAGTCACGCTGAACAGTTATTACTGACGCGCACTGCGCAAAGCGTAGAACATAAAACGCTTTCTGTTGTCCCGACACCATTTTTACGAAAAGTGAAGTGGGCGCACACTGCTGCTACCTAGCGGAAACCATATAAAACTTGAGAGTTTGTTCTTTCCAACAGTATGTTGTTCACATACATATCTCAAATAACATAACAGTTATGGTTTTTTTAAAGTTGAATGATTCTTTTTGATACACCCTGTGTTACGTCATATAAATTAAATAGTATGACCAGTGACCAAAAAATAGATTAATACTCAAGTTTGAGTGCGAGTCTAACCATTGACACGTTCGTCTTGAAATGTTCGAACAATAGTTACTTGACCGCCATCAACTCTAACGTCTCGCGGCTACGTACAGATACTGGGTGATCAAAAAGTCAGTATAAATTTGAAAACTTAATAAACCATGGTATAATGTAGATAGAGAGGTAAAAATTGACACACATGCTTGGAATGACATGGGGCTTTATTAGAACAAAAAAAGTTCACAAAATATTTGACAGATGGCGCTGGACAGCAAAACGTCATTGACTGCGCATGAAAATCGTGTATAAAAGGAGCTGTAATGAGAGAGAGAATCCCCCTCCAAAACACAGGCAATCATCATAGGCCGCACCACTCGCTCCTTTCGCCTCCATGATTTCCACCTCACCCTTTATGGTCGTCCCATCCAGCTCACCCCCATCCTGAAATACCTTGGCCTCACCCTCGACCGACACCTCACCTGGACCCCTCACCTCCTGACCGTCCAGCAGAAAGCCCACTCCCGCCTCCACCTTCTGAAACTCCTGTCTGGCCAGACTTCCACCATCCTCCACACCTACAAATCCCTCATCCGTCCTTTCCTCTATTATGCCAGCGTTACCTGGATCTCTGCCCCCACCCACTTTTACACGGCCCTCCAAATCCTTCAACGCCATGTGCTCTGCATTGGCTTCTGTATCTGCCTTCCTTCCCCAGCACAGCTCCTGTGTGAACTGATCCCCTTCCCCCACCTCCTCCTGTTCTTCCAACATCTCCGCATCCTTTACATTATCCGCAGGCTCGATCCCCCCCACCCTCTGGTTTCCTCCTTCCTCTCCACCCCCCGCCCGTCGTACCTCTTTTGCTGTATCCCTCCCTCTCTCCACCTCCACACCCTCCATCTCCTTCATCAGGGCAATTTCCAGCGCCTCCCCCTCCCGGATGACGAACTTCGCTGTGACATCTACCCTTCCTTCCAACTATAACCCGGCCTTGTTCCCCCCCCCCTCCCCAGGACCCCCTTTTTCCTCTCCCCTCCATCTCCCAGAGCGGATTTTCCTCCTCCCCTCCCTGAGACCCTGCACCCCATCCTTGCCTCTTTCCTTCCCACATCCCTCCCTACCTGTTCCTCTTCAGCGCAACCCCCGCTCATCTCCCCCCCTCTCTTCCCCTCCCTCCCTTCTTCCGGTCTCCCTCATCTCCTTGCGCCTGGCAGATCCTCCATTTTGATCATCGTCAGTGTGCCACATCAGTGTTGTGTTTAGTGCTGTTTCTCCTGTGCGTCAAGAGATGTGATTTTAATTGTGTACTGCCTTGAGGTTCGCCATCAGTGTTTGTTATGTGCTACGCCATCCGTTGATACCTTTTATGCTCCAGTCATACTGTGCCTTGTGTGCTTTTAATTGTCACAGTGTGTGGTTTTTTGTGTGTGCTACTTTTAAAAAAAATTTTATCTCCATTTTACAGTCACCCCGTTTTTTATCTATTGCCTTCCATGATGTCCCCCCCTTTTTTATATCTATGTTCACCATATTCTCTCCTTCGTTATTTTTAAATTTCTATTGTTTGTTCTATGTCTTTCGGCTGAAGAGCAGCGCATATGCTGCTGTCAGCCCGCCCCGATGGGGAATTGAAATACAATAAAGAAAGAAAAAAAAAAGAGAGAGAATCAGATGCGCCAGCAGTCGCAGCATGTTGACGTTACCTGAGAAGGCGCTTTTAGTGCAGCTGTATTATCAGAATGGGGGATGTGCTAGTTCAGCGGTGCGATCCTATCGCCATAGGAAGGGGATTCGAACGGGTAAAGGTCCGTTGACAAATGCAGCTGTGGCGAGAATGATTTCGAAATTCGAAGCCACGGGTTGTTTAGACGATAGACCCCGTAGTGGCCGACCGAGCACAAGGCGTAATGCCGCTGAGACAGTTCAGGAAGAAATGGAGACTGTAGCGGGTTCTTCTGTGCACGGGGAAGTCAGCGCTCGTGCAGTCGCACGTCGCACCGGCATTCCATACACTACTGTTTGGTTGGCACTTAGGCGTACCCTCCGATGCTATCCGTACAAAATCCATCGGCATCGTGAACTGTTACCTGGCGATTTAGTGAAGCGGAGGGCATTTGCGGTGTGGGCGTTTCAAAGGATGGCGGGAGATGACGGTTGGTTGAGTAACGTGTTGTGGACCGACGAAGCTCATTTCACGCTCCGAGGGTCTGTCAACGCCCACAACTTCAGAGTTTTGACTACCGAAAATCCTAAAACTGTCGTGCACGACGAGAAAGTTACGGTATGGGTTGGATTTACCACATCTACCGTTATCGCGCCTTTTTTCTTTGAGGAAATGCGTGATTCTGGTTTTGTAACTGCTAACGTGACGGGTGAGAGGTACGCCGGCCGATATGTTACAGAATCGCATCACCCCCAGCCTGGCTGATAAACACCTGCTGGAACGTGCGATGTTTATGCTGGATGGTGCTCCACCCCATATTGCTAGACGCGTGGAAGGTCTCTTGCGCGCGTCGTTTGGTGATGATCGTGTGCTCAGCCGCCACTTTCGTCACGCTTGGCCTCCCAGGTCCCCAGACCTCAGTCCGTGCGATTATTGGCTTTGGGGTTACCTGAAGTCGCAAGTGTATCGTGATCGACCGACATCTCTAGGGATGCTGAAGGACAACATTCGACGCCAATGCCTCACCACAACTCCGGACATGCTTTACAGTGCTGTTCACAACATTATTCCTCGACTACAGCTATTGTTGAGGAATGATGGTGCACATATTGAGCATTTTCTGTAAAGATCATCATCTTTGCTTAGTCTTACTTTGTTATACTATTCATTGCTATTCTGATCAGATGAAGAGCCATCTGTCGACATTTTTTGAACTTTTGTATTTTTTTTATTCTAATAAAACCCCATGTCATTCCGAGCACCTCTCTATCTACATTATTCCGTGATTTATTCAGTTTTCAAATTTATACTGACTTTTTGATCACCCGGTACGTAACACACATAAACAGGCGCGTAAAACGTCTCTTGCGATTTTCTCGGAACTGCCACAGTAGTGCACCTTACCACTAGCACACTATGTTGTTTTTACAGCCTATTAAAGGTGTACAAAGTATGAAGTGTATCTGTGATCTAAATGTCATTCCCTCCCCCAGTTAGTAATACAACTTGTGCTCCTAGTAACGTCACAAAACGGCAACGAAACACAGACTAAAGACTATGAATACACTGCAGGAAAGAGCACAACGGCTAGAGCGTGTCAGCAATGTTTCGTGTCGCCACGAAGCGTACAGGCGTCGTAATTTGTAAGTGTTGCGCACGGTGGTTGTGGTGGTGTGAAATCTCCGTTAGGGATGTAATTGCCGGCCGAGATTCAACTCCACGCAGAGCTAATTGAAGAGATGTAGCAGGCGGTGCGCCGGTGATTCGTCCGACCGGCGAGCCGGCTTCGTAGCACCGGCCAGTCGAGATAAATTCGGCTCCTAAATATTTCATGCGGAATTAAAATTTATCGCTCCGCACTCTACGCGCTCCGCCTACAGCCAGGGCGGGAGAGCTCTGGAAACACGGCGGTGCGGTGCTTCAGCCCGCTACGAGATTAATTGCTGAATGGATCTGCTGCCTCGTGGGTGTTCTCACTGCACGAGCGCACACACACTCTCTCATACATACACCCACACACACACAAAAACACACACACACACAATACACTGTTCTGTAAAATGGAAGAACAAAAGAAACTTGCTCATAATGTGTCATTGTTGAGCTACATACACTACCGGCCATTAAAATTGCTGCACCAAGAAGAAATGCAGATGATAAACGGGTATTCATTGGACAAATATATTATACTAGAACTGACACTTGATTACATGTTCACGCGATTTCGGTGCATAGATCCTGAGAAATAAGTACCCAGAACAACCACCTCTGGCCTTAATAATGGCCTCGATACGCCTGGGCATTGAGTCAAACAGAGCTTGGATGGCGTCTATAGATACAGCTGCCCATGCAGTTTGAACACGATACCACAGGTCATCAAGAGTATTGACTGGCTTATTGTGACGAGCCAGTTGCTCGGCCACCATTGGCCAGACGTTTTCAGTTGGTGAGAGATCTGGAGAATGTGCTGGCCAGGGCAGCAATCAAACATTTTTTGTATCCAGTAAGGCCCGTACATGATCTGGAACATGCGGTCTGCATTGCCCTGCTGAAATGTAGGGTTTAGCAAGGACCGAATGAAGGATAGAGCCACGGATCGTAACACATCTGAAATGTAACGTGGACTTTTCAAAGTGCCGTCAGTGCGAACAAGATGTGACCGAGACATGTAACCAATGACTCCCCATACCGTCACGCTGGGTGATACGCCAGTATGGAGATGACGAATACACGCTTCCATTGTGCGTTCTCCGCGATGTCGCCAAACACGGATGCGACCATAGTGATGCCGTAAACAGAACCTGGATTCATCCGAAAAAATGATGTTTTGAGATTCGTGCACCCAGGATCGTCGTTGAGTACACCATCGCAGGCGCTCCTACCTGTCATGCAGCGTCAAGGGTAACCGCAGCCACGGTCTCCGAGCTGATAGTCCGTGCTGCTGCAAACGTCGTCGATCTATTCGTGCAGATGCTTGTTGTGTTGCAAACGTCCCCATCTGTTGACTCAGGGATCGAGACGTGGCTGCACGATCCGTTACAGCCGTGCGGATAAGATGTCTGTCATCTCGACTGCTAGTGATACGAGGCCGTTGGGATCCAGCACGGCGTTCAGTATTACCCTCCTAAACCCACCGATTCCATATTCTGTTAATAGTCATCGGAACTCGACCGACGCGAGCAGCAATGTCGCGATACGATTAACGGCAATCGCGATAGGCTACAGTCTGACCTTTATCAAAGTCGGAAACGTGATGGAACGCATTTCTCCTTCTTACACGAGGCATCACAACAACGTTTCACCAGGCAACACTGGTGAACTGCTGTTTATCAGAAATCGGTTGGAAACTTTCCTCATGTCAGCACGTTGAAGGTGTCGCCACCGGCGCCAACCTTGTGTGAATGCTCTGAAAAGCTATTCATTTGCATATCACAGCATCTTCTTCCTCTCAGTTAAATTTCGCGTCTGTAACACGTCATCTTAGTGGTGTAGTAATTTTAATGACCAGTAGTCTATGAGTAGCTCAACGAAACTCGTACCATACATAGAAATAACTGCTACAGTATAGCACAGAAGGACCGCCGGGTTAGCCGTTCGGTCTAACGCACGGCTTTCGGGGTGGGAAGGAGCGCCTGGTCCCCTGCAAGAATCCGCTTGGCGGATTTGTGTTGAGGTCCGGCGAGCCGGCCAGTCTGTGGATGGCTTTTAGGCGGTTTTCCATCTACCTCGGCGAATGCTGGTTCCCCTTATTCCGCCTCAGCTACACTATGTCGGCGATTGCTGCGCAAACAAGTTCTCCACGTATGCGTACGCCACCATTACTCTACCGCGCAAACATAGGGGGTACACTCGTCTGGTGTGAGACGATCTACCGGGGGCGGAACTGCACAATAATCCTGAAACAGGTCGTCGAGCAGATGCGCAAAACTATAGACCTATATCTCTGACGTCGATCTGTTGTAGAATTTTAGAACATGTTTTTTGCTCGATTATCATGTCGTTTTTGGAAACCGAGAATCTACTCTGCAGGAATCAACATGGATTCCGGAAACAGCGATCGTGTGAGACCCAACTAGCATTATTTGTTCATGAGACCCAGAAAATATTAGATACAGGCTCCCAGGTAGATGCTATTTTCCTTGACTTCCGGAAGGCGTTCGATACAGTTCCGCACTGTCGCCTGATAAACAAAGTAAGAACCTACGGAATATCAGGCCAGCTGTGTGGCTGGATTGAAGAGTTTTTAGCAAACAGAACACAGCATGTTGTTCTCAATGGAGAGACGTCTACAGACGTTAAAGTAACCTCTGGCGTGCCACAGGAGAGTGTTATGGGACCATTGCTTTTAACAATATATATAAATGACCTAGTAGATAGTGTCGGAAGTTCCATGCGGCTTTTCGCGGATGATGCTGTACTATACAGAGAAGTTGCAGCATTAGAAAATTGTAGCGAAATGCAGGAAGATCTGCAGCGGATAGGCACTTGGTGCAGGGAGTGGCAACTGACCCTTAACATAGACAAATGTAATGTATTGCGAATACCTAGAAAGAAGGATCCTTTATTGTACGATTATATGATAGCGGAACAAACACTGGTAGCAGTTACTTCTGAAAAATATCTGGGAGTATGCGTACGGAACGATTTGAAGTGGAATGACCATATAAAATTAATTGTTGGTATGGTGGGTACCAGGATGAGATTCATTGGGAGAGTCCTTAGAAAATGTAGTCCATCAACAAAGGAGGTGGCTTACAAAACACTCGTTCGACCTATACTTGAGTATTGCTCATCAGTGTGGGATCCGTACCAGATCAGGTTGACAGAGGAGATAGAGAAGATCCAAAGAAGAGCGGCGCGTTTCGTCACAGGGTTATTTGGTAACCGTGATAGCGTTACGGAGATGTTTAGCAAACTCAAGTGGCAGACTCTGCAAGAGAGGCGCTCTGCATCGCGGTGTAGCTTGCTCGCCAGGTTTCGAGAGGGTGCGTTTCTGGATGAGGTATCGAATATATTGCTTCCCCCTACTTATACCTCCCGAGGAGATCACGAATGTAAAATTAGAGAGATTCGTGCGCGCACGGAGGCTTTCAGACAGTCGTTCTTCCCGCGAACCGTACGCAACTGAAACAGGAAAGGGAGGTAATGACAGTGGCACGTAAAGTGCCCTCCGCCACACACCGTTGGGTGGCTTGCGGAGTATAAATGTAGATGTAGATAGATGTAGAAAGTTCGGTGAGGGGTTGCAGTGGGGTGAAGTGGACTGCGGTAGTCGTTGTGGGGTTGTGGACCACTGCGGCTGCAGCGGGGAGGGAGCCTCTCCATCGTTTCTAGGTCCCCAGTTAACATACCATATGAGCCGTGCACGGTTGGTGTTCATGCCATTTATTCATTGTGATCTTCTATTACGGTATTGCCGCCTCGTTTTCTTTTTCCATTTACTGGCGTCACTTACGAGGTGCATTCAAGTTCTAAGGCCTCCGATTTTTTTTCTCCGGACTGGAAAGAGATAGAAACATGCGCATTGTTTTAAAATGAGGGTGCCTTCATTGTCAATATGTCCCGGAGATGGCGGCACCGTACAGCAGATGGAATTTTACCGCCAGCGGCGAGAATGAGGACTGTTTTAAATACTTAAAATGGCAACGTTTTCCTTACTTGAACAGCGAGCAATCATTCGTTTTCTGAATTTGCGTGGTGTGAAACCAATTGAAATTCATCGACAGTTGAAGGAGACATGTGGTGAGGGAGTTGTGGATGTGTCGAAAGTGCGTTCATGGGTGTGACAGTTTAATGAAGGCTGAACATCGTGTGACAACAAACCGAAACGACCTCGGGCTCGCACAAGCCAGTCCGACGACATGATCGAGAAAGTGGAGAGAATTGTTTTGGGGGATCGCCGAATGATTGTTGAACAGATCGCCTCCAGAGTTGGCATTTCTGTGGGTTCTGTGCACACAATCCTGCATGACGACCTGAAAATGCGAAAAGTGTCATCCAGGTGGGTGCCACGAATGCTGACGGACGACCACACGGCTGCCCGTGTGGCACGTTGCCGAGCAATGTTGACGCACAACGACACCACGAATGGGACTTTCTTTTCGTCGGTTGTGACAATGGATGAGACGTGGATGCCATTTTTCAATCCAGAATCAAAGCGCCAGTCAGCTCAATGGAAGCACACAGATTCACCGCCACCAAAAATATTTCGGGTAACTGCCAGTGCTGAAAAAATGATGGTGTCCCTGTTCTGGGACAGCGAGGGCGTAATCCTTACCCATTGAGTTCCAAAGGGCACTAAGGTAACAGGTGCATCCTACGAAAATGTTTTGAAGAACAAATTTCTTCCTGCACTGCAACAAAAACGACCGGGAAGGGCTGCGCGTGTGCTGTTTCACCGAGACGACGCATCCGCACATCGAGCTAACGTTACGCAACAGTTTCTTCTTGATAACAATTTTGAAGTGATTCCTCGTGCTCCCTACTCACCTGACCTGGCTCCTAGTGACTTTCGGCTTTTTCCAACAATAAAAGGCACTCTCCGTGGCCGCATATTCACCAGCCGTGCTGCTATTGCCTCAGCGATTTTCCAGTGGTCAAAACAGACTCGTAAAGAAGCCTTCGTCGCTGTCATGGAATCATGACGTCAGCGTTGTGAAAAATGTGAACGTCTGCAGGGCGATTACGTCGAGAAGTAACGCCAGTTTCATCGACTTCGGGTGAGTAGTTAATTAGAAAAAAAATCGGAGGCCTTAGAATTTGAATGCACCTCGTACTTCCTGCCTTACTTGCCCTTGAGCAGCAGCAGCAGCGCGTGTCGGTAAGTGCACTGTCGTACCATCACCGGAGCCACCGATAGTGTTTCCGGGTCGCCGTGTGTCTGGCAGTCACTTGGAGACGGACCAGCAGTGAAGTCGGGGACGGAGCGCCGGTGAGGCGCCGACAGCCAGTGCTCGCTGACCGCTGGCGACGCACGTGAACTGTCCGACAGTGGGAGATTGGAGCGGAACCTCCGTTAGTTGGTCGTCTCATCAGCCGACGTGTATTTGGTCCTTTCACCGTTTCCGGGCCTGGCAGTGGGTCGTTTGGCACGGAGCAGGGAGGAATTCTCGGCGGCGCCTAAGCCGTCGGCACACGGACCGTGCTGTCGAACGTGAACGTTGAGCGTGCCAAGTTCAGTGTGCTGCTGAACGCTCAGACACGATGCGACTTGTGCACACGGTACGTGTGCCCCAACGTGGTATACGCGATTAGCAACGCACTCCAGCGGCAATTGTGGGATGTTTCTAGTTCGTAAATCACACTGTTTACTCAACAGGCTGAGTACAATTCCCACGTTAGCTCTATTAAAGCGCACATTTCCTACATTGCTCATATCCTAGTCACTTTATTGTCTACGTAATACACACAAATAAAAACTTCAATATCGATGTGCATGTCTTAAGACGAAAAGGAAAGTACCATGTTCAATCAATAAAGACACAGGCGTATGGAAGTTCCATTACAAACAGTGGGACACAAATTTGCAAGATTGCTCCACATAGGATAAACATTACTTTATCTTCCCCCACATTTTAGTAAAGCCCTAAAGTCAATCTTACTTGATCACTCTTCCTACCCAGTAGCAGAAACTTTACAACATGTAAATCACGACACTCAAAAGAAAAAGGAACAAAATATCTTTATACAAGTAGAACAAGCTGTCTTGTAGATTAAGCCAATCGAACAAACTCACTCCTCAAGAAAAGGTGAACTTATATTTATATAACTTCAAATATTGTAGTATCTACTTACATTAAACTAACAATAAAGCATCAGAACCTATTATATACGCAAATATTACGAAAAAATATATAGATCTAGCGAGATGAAAACATCATCAGGTCATGAATCTGCTCTTTTTTTATTCGTTAAATCTTTTTGTTCGCTTTTGTTCGTTGCATCCGCTCGCGGCGGACGTCGTGAGACATCCGTTTAAGTTCGTTGTTGATCGATTAACTCGTTTTTGGGCCGGCCGGTGTGGCCGTGCGGTTCTAAGCGCGTCAGTTTGGAACCGCGTGACCGCTACGGTCGCAGGTTCGAATCCTGCCTCGAGCATGGATGTGTGTGATGTCCTTAGGTTAGTTAGGTTTAAGTAGTCCTAAGTTCTAGGGGACTGATGACCTCAGTAGTTAAGTCCCATAGTGCTCAGAGCCATTTGAACTCGTTTTTTTTCTTTTTTTTCGTTACAGAGGGTAGCTAACCCTCTGACCGAACACGCTCTCTTTTTTTTTTTTTTTTTTTAATCTCATTTTGTTTGCTTTTGTTCGTTGCCTCTGCTCGGGGCGGACGTCGTAAGACATCCGTTGTGGATCGTTGAACTCAGTTTTTTTATTACAGAGGCCTGCTAACCCTTTGACCGAACATGCTGAGCTACCGTGCCGGCTGGTCTTGAATCATCAACGCTACTGACTACGCTACAATGCAACAATTCCTGCAGTCCGCTATTATAAGATCTTAGCTCTTGCTAAAAAGTTTAATCGTAGCTATGTTACTAGCTGAAATTTAATTACACAAATTGTAGCAAGAAAAATGTGTTTCTCGTGGATCCTCAGTGTGTTGCTACCTTCAAATGATATACTCTCATAATACGCAAGTTACAATAATTCTTTTGCCACGAATATGTCTCTCATTATTTTATTGCGACGAATCACGCAGTTAACAACAGGTTTTCGAATGATTCTCAATTTGCTGGTGCTCAGAAACGACATATATACGTGTGGGCTTGAACTGAATGCAGAACTGGCGCCTCACAGTTCTGTGCTGAAGGGAGAAGGTGTACGTGTGACGTAGGTGGCGCTGCGCCATCTCATTGGTCAACGCTCAGCCGCACGCTCAGAATATGTGACGTGCCAGATATTGCTCTGCACGCTCGGAAAGACTCCCGAGCGTGCTGTTCCACGCTATGACGTCAGAAACTCGGCACGCTCAACGCTCAACGTTCGGATGCACGGCCCGTGTGCCGACGGCTTTAGGTTGTCCTGGCCCACTGGCGGTCTCTATGCAGTGTCGCAGTGTGTGGTGCTGTTCCCATTGCCACGAGGTTCGTGGCTCAACGATCCTGCACAACAAGTTGAGTTTTGACTTAATCTAATAGCAAGTCACGACTGTTCACATTGTGCCGTTTGGATTTCGTTGTCGGCTGTTGGGATATTCCCGCGAGCAACAACATCTGTTTTCAAGTTGGCAAATTTTAGCCACCCTCCAGTGGAGTTTAACTGTACTTGGTAATTTGAACCGAAGTGCACCAGCAGAATGTTCTACCTTGTGGCCGTTAACATTCCAGTTACCTGCCCTGACCGTTGACGTAAATTCAGGCAGAGTGTTTTCCTCATCGTGATGTCGCTGTCCAGCACGGTCTGTAGATTGACAACTCAATGTATAATTGGTTGTGGGCACCAATACTTTCTACGCAGTTCCATTGAACTCCCTGTTGTGTGTGAGTTAGGGTGTGTGTGTGTGTGTGTGTGTGTGTGTGTGTGTGTGTGAGTCTGTGAGTGTGTGTGTGTGTGTGTGTGTGTGTGTGTGTGTGTGTGTGTGTGTGTGAGTGTTTGTGTGTGTGTGTGTGTGTGTGTGTGAGTGAGAGAGAGAGAGAGAGAGAGAGAGAGAGAGAGAGAGAGTGAGTGAGAGAGAGTGTGAGAGAGTGAGTTCCTACCAGTTAGGGTGTGTGTGTGTATGTGTAAGTGAATTCCTACAAGTTACAGTGTGTGTGTGTGTGTGTGTGTGTGTGTGTGTGTGTGTGTGTGTGTGTGAGAGAGAGAGAGAGAGAGAGAGAGAGAGTGAGAGAGTGAGTTCCTACCAGTTAGGGTGTGTGTGTGTATGTGTGAGTGAATTCCTACAAGTTACAGTGTGTGTGTGTGTGTGTGTGTGTGTGTGTGTGTGTGAGAGAGAGAGAGAGAGAGAGAGAGAGAGTGAGTGAATTCCTATCAGTTAGGGTGTGTGTGTATGTGCGTGTGTGTGTGTGTGTGTGTGTGTGTGTGTGTGTGAGAGAGAGAGAGAGAGAGAGAGAGAGAGAGTGAATTCCTATCAGTTAGGGTGTGTGTGTATGTGCGTGTGTGTGTGTGTGTGTGAGAGAGAGAGAGAGAGAGAGAGAGAGTGAGAGTGAGTGAGAGAGTGAGTTCCTACCAGTTAGGGTGTGTGTGTGTATGTGTGAGTGAATTCCTACAAGTTACAGTGTGTGTGTGTGTGTGTGTGTGTGTGTGTGTGTGTGTGTGTGTGTGTGTGTGTGCGTTTGTGTGTATGTGTATGTGTGAGTGACTTCCTGGCAGTTAGGGTGTGTGTGTGTGTGTGTGTGTGTGTGTGTGTGTGTGTGTGAGAGAGAGAGAGAGAGAGAGAGAGAGCGAGAGAGTGAGAGAGAGTGAGTGAGAGAGAGTGTGAGAGAGTGAGTTCCTACCAGTTAGGGTGTGTGTGTGTATGTGTAAGTGAATTCCTACAAGTTACAGTGTGTGTGTGTGTGTGTGTGTGTGTGTGTGTGTGAGAGAGAGAGAGAGAGAGAGAGAGAGAGAGTGAGAGAGTGAGTTCCTACCAGTTAGGGTGTGTGTGTATGTGCGTGTGTGTGTGTGTGTGTGTGTGTGTGTGTGAGAGAGAGAGAGAGAGAGAGAGAGAGCGAGAGAGTGAGAGAGAGTGAGTGAGAGAGAGTGTGAGAGAGTGAGTTCCTACCAGTTAGGGTGTGTGTGTGTATGTGTAAGTGAATTCCTACAAGTTACAGTGTGTGTGTGTGTGTGTGTGTGTGTGTGTGTGTGTGTGTCTGTGTGTGTGAGAGAGAGAGAGAGAGAGAGAGTGAATTCCTATCAGTTAGGGTGTGTGTGTATGTGCGTGTGTGTGTGTGTGTGTGTGTGTGTGTGTGTGTGTGAGAGAGAGAGAGAGAGAGAGAGAGAGACAGAGAGAGAGTGAGTGAGAGAGAGAAGAGAGTGAGAGAGTGAGTTCCTACCAGTTAGGCTGTGTGTATGTGTGTGTTTGTGTATGTATGTGTGAGTGAATTCCTACCAGTTAGGGTGTGTGTGTGTGTGTGTGTGTGTGTGTGTGTGAATTTCTACCAGCTTAGGAGTGTGTGTCTGTGTGTGAATTCCTACCAGTTTGGGAGTGTGTTTGTGTGTGTGTTGTGTGAATTCCTACCAGTTAGTGTGTGTGTGTGTGTGTGTGAATTCCTAACAGACCAAACTGCTGAGGTCATCGGTCTGTAGACTTACACTCTACTTAAACTAACTTATACTAAGAACAACACACACAAACCCCTTGCCAGAGGTTGGACTCCAACCTCTGGCGGGATGGGCCGGGCAAACGGCGACATGGCGCCTCAAACCTCGCGGACACTCCGCGCGGTTACTGGTCGATGTCCGTGCGCATTTACTGCAGTTCTGAGTATTGACATGCCCTTGGAGATGGAAATGGACTTCAACTGTCCACGGAATTTTCCGTGGTCATTCACTGTCGACTTATATGCGAGTGAGGAATTCCAGAACGAAACGTCTTGCTGGCAGGTCAACAGGAAGCAATTCCTGAATGTGGGGAATTTCATATCCGTAACAATGCAGGATGTTTCGTGTAATTTTATGCACCATGCACGCAGCCATGTCCAACGCCTGGACAATTATCGTGCGCTGCATGTTTGCACACCGCTACACGACCACCTCTGCAACGCTGTGGCCCAACCTACGACAGATGCCAGCTCAAACACGGGGTGACACAGAATAACGGGGGTGTTCTGATGACCTCAGCAGTTTGGTCTGTTAGATTTCACACACACACACACACTCACACACACACACACACACACACACACACACACACACACACACACTAACTGGTAGGAATTCACACAACACACACAAACACACTCCCAAACTGGTAGGAATTCACACACAGACACACACACTCCTAAGCTGGTAGGAATTCACACACACACACACACACACACACACACACACACACACACACACACACATATTCTCCCAAGCTGGTAGGAATTGACACACAGACACACACACACACACACACATACACACCCTAACTGATAGGAATTCATCACACATACACACACACACACACATACACACACCCTAACTGGTAGGAATTCACTCTCTCTCTCTCTCTCTCTCTCTCTCTCACACACACACACACACACACACACACACACACACACACACCCTAACTTGTAGGAATTCACTCACACATACACACACACCCTAACTGGTAGGAACTCACTCTCTCACACTCTTCTCTCTCTCACTCACTCTCTCTCTCTCTCTCACTCACACACACACACACACACACACACACACACACACACACACACCCTAACTCACACACAACAGGGAGTTCAATGGAACTGCGTAGAAGGTATTGGTGCCCACAACCAATTATACATTGAGTTGTCAATCTACAGACCATGCTGGACAGCGACATCACGATGAGGAAAATACTCTACCTCAATTTACGTCAACGGTCAGGGCAGGTAACCGGAACGTTAACGGCCACAAGGTAGAACATTCTGCTGGTGCACTTCGGTTCAAATTACCAAGTACAGTTAAACTCCACTGGAGGGTGGCTAAAATTTGCCAACTTGAAAACAGATGTTGTTGCTCGCGGGAATATCCCAACAGCCGACAACGAAATCCAAACGGCACAATGTGAACAGTCGTGACTTGCTATTAGATTAAGTCAAAACTCAACTTGTTGTGCAGGATCGTTGAGCCACAAACCTCGTAGCAATGGGAACAGCACCACACACTGCGACACTGCATAGAGACCGCCAGTGGGCCAGGACAACCTAAAGCCGTCGGCACACGGGCCATGCATCCGAACGTTGAGCGTTGAGCGTGCCGAGTTTCTGACGTCATAGCGTGGAACAGCACGCTCGGGAGTCTTTCCGAGCGTGCAGAGCAATATCTGGCACGTCAGATATTCTGAGCGTGCGGCTGAGCGTTGACCAATGAGATGGCGCAGCACCACCTACGTCACACGTACACCTTCTCCCTTCAGCACAGAACTGTGAGGCGCCAGTTCTGCTTTCAGTTCAAGCCCACACGTATATATGTCGTTTCTGAGCACCAGCAAATTGAGAATCATTCGAAACTGAGTAGTAGCAGCCACGTGTAGGTGGCAGCACTGAGGAAGCTTGACAGTCAGCGAGTAAACAGCCCGCCATTTCAGTAATTGTGGATCAGTGGAACGGACAACATAAAACCATAAAAATGTTTCACAAAAACAATGACAGTTTGATAGCGGCACAGAGGGAGTTTCGACGTTTTATAATTTAGGACGTCATCATCGAAACGGGTAATAAAATGTGGGATTAATAACTTTGAAGAGACATGACCTGCCCTCAAGAAGAAACCAATAGGGCGTCCAATAAGTGTGCGTTCTCCAGCGAACATTGATGTTGTAGCGAGTCTGTCTAACGGAACCCACGGCGTTCAATTCGTAAGCAAGCAGCAGTGTTTGGAATGTCCTGGGAGAGTGTTCGCAGTATTCTTCACCTTGATTTAAAATTTCAAATGGCTCTGAGCACTATGGGACTTAACATCTGAGGCCATCAGTCCCCTAGATTTAAAACTACTTAAACCTAACTAACCTAAGGACATCACACACGTTCATGCCTGAGGCAGGATTCGAACCTGCGACCTTAGCACCTAGAACCGCTCGGCCACAATGGCCGGCTTTAAAATTTCATCCGTAGAAACTACAGATGGTGCAACAATTGAAGGACAACGATTTCCGATTACGATTAGAATTCTGTCAACAAATGATAACAAAAATATACAATGACGATGAATTTGAAAACAAGTTGTAGATGTCATACGAGGCACATTTTCATCTCAAAGGTTATGTGAATAAACAGAACTACCCTTACTGGGCAAACACAAATCCTAATGACGTTCATGAGCGCCCTTTACACGTTAGTAAAGTCACAGTATGGTGTGGTGTATCATCACATGGGATTATCGGACCGTATTTTTTCGCAAATGAACAGGAAACACAATAGTTGTCAATGCGTGGAGATGTTACGAACTTTCGTTACTCTTCCAAACGGTCAAGAAGCCTGGTTTCAACAGGACGGAACGACATCACACGATACACGGCAATCAACAGCATACGTGCGAGAATTGTTTGGCAACCGTGTGATCTCACGTTTCGGTAACATTCCATCGCCCTATAGATCGCCAGATTTTTCCGTTTGTGATTTTTTCTTGTGGGGCTACCTCAAGAGCAAAGTCTAGACGACTCGACCAAGAACCCTGGATGAGTTAAAACAGAGAATGCGGGATGCAGTTCACAGCATCCCAGGTGGTTTGTTGCAGCGGTCAATGAGGAATCTCAACAGCAGACTTCACGAATGTAGCCGTACAGGAGGACGCTATCTAAAGGACGTAATTTTTTAAGAAATGATAAATGCCATCAATGTCTTGTAATTGGCAAAGTTGTAAGGTTTCAATTACTGAGACGTGGGACGTAGGAGAAGCAGGAAAGGTGTTGGCGTGGCCTAATCAGTTACCGTTGGTTGCACTCAAAACACATACACTTTATTTTTAAAAAAAAAATTCTCAACAGTCATTTTTAAATGATTTTACTACACTGGTGGCTGAAAGCTTTATTACAAGAATTGCGAGTTATTGTCGGCTGAAGGCCTCAAGCAATGTTACACACAATCAACGGCTGAAGGCTTGATTAAGAAGGTTCAAAATTATTCGTAGGCTGAAGACCAGAAGCAATTTCAAAAATACACAACGGCTGAAGGCCTGAATTACCAATAAGGTGTACAATCAGACGTTAAGAAATACCAAAAACCTTTTAACAGTCTTCATAACTGTAACAAGTTATACTGACGGCTGAAGGCCTCATCAACACAGAACTGAAACTATTTGAAACACGTGTCCACATAACATCTTTTCTTTATTTGTGTGTGAGGAATGTTTCCTGAAAGTTTGGCCGTACCTTTTTGTAACACCCTGTATTTAAACTTAATGCATGATGCGGAACTTTTTCACGCATGTGTGTTTATAACGTCATATGTCTTGAGCTGTATGCAGCCGCGCGGGATTAGCCGAGCGGTCTCAGGCGCTGCAGTCATGGACTGTGCGGCTGGTCCCGGCGGAGGTTCGAGTCCTCCCTCGGGCATGAGTGTGTGTGTTGTACAGAAGTTAGATAAACTTAAGAGGAAAAAAGGAAAGCTGTTGAATACACTCGTCTTCTTGCTGACGTGCCATGACGAAGGTATTATTCCTAATTTCGCCAGATTTATTCATTTTATTAATAGTAAGAGAGCTAATAACATTAAGGGACGTGCAAACCAAGCACTTATAAGAGAACGCATTCGTTTTACTCGCAGACAGCTGGATATTGTTTCCAAAGATTTACTTTACTTACATTTGAAATTGTCATCGCAATTTTCTAGGGCTGTTTGGCAGTGGGTTGATGATTCCACATGGGCGCTATCAGACAGGGCACATAGGAGCGCCGTTACCAGACAATCCTCGAAATTTCAACGGCTTCTTTCTCGTTCTACAGCATCAGAAGCGGATAAACGTCGGCGTACTGTGATTAATCTTTCTAACAAGGCGTTGGATGGGCCGACAGTGTCGGTATTGGAGAAGACTTTAAATTTTTCGCCCACTCCCAAGAGACTTCCTGTCACAGAGTTCATATGCTCTGTGGAACAAGCAGTACACAGCCTACCCGAGGATCAAGCAGAGGAAATAAGGCAAGAAGTGTCGCACACATTACGTCGGGCTCGACCACCGCGGGATAACATATCTTCCGGAGAGAGAGCAGCCATTCGTTCCCTTAGGAATATACATCTACATCTACATGATTACTGTGCAGTTCATATTTAAGTGCTTGGCAGAGGGTTCATCGAACCACAACCATACTATCTCTCTACCATTACACTCCCGAACAGTGCGCGGGAAAAACGAACACCTAAACCTTTCTATTGGAGCTCTGATTTCTCTTAGTTTATTTTGATGATCATTCCTACCTATGTAGGTTGGGCTCAACGAAATATTTTCGCATTCGGAAGAGAAAGTTGGTGACTGAAACTTCGTAAATAGATCTCGCCGCGACGAAAAACATTTTTGCATTAATGACTTCCATCCCAACTCGCGTATCATATCTGCCACACTCTCTCCCCTATTGCGTGATAATACAAAACTAGCTGCCCTATTTTGCACCCTTTCGATGTCCTCCGTCAATCCCACCTGGTAAGGATCCCACACCGTGCAGCAATATTCTAACAGAGGACGAACGAGTGTAGTGTAAGCTGTCTCTTTAGTGGACTTGTTGCATCTTCCGAGTGTCCTGCCAATGAAACGCAATCTTTGGATCGCCTTCCCCACAGTATTATCTATGTGGTCTTTCCAACTGAAGTTGTTCGTAATTTTAACACCCAGGTACTTAGTTGAATTGTTGTCCTTGAGAATTGTACTATTTATCGAGTAATCGAATTCCGACGGATTTCTTTTGGAACTCGTGTGGATCACCTCACACTTCTCGTTATGTAGCGTCAACTGCCACCTGCCACACCATACAGCAATCTTTTCTAAATCGCTTTGCTACTGATACGGATTTCGGATGACCTTACTAGACTGTAAATTACAGCATCATCTGCGAACAACCTAAGAGAACTGCTCAGATTGTCACCCAGGTCATTTATATAGATCAGGAATGTCTTCATCCTCGTATCAAATTTACTATGGAGGTTGAAAATGGTGGGGTGCTTCCATTTTTAGACGTTATGGTTCATAAAAAATGATGATGAAATGGTAGTTTTACCAGCTGACAAGAGGAATGCCTCGGTTGTAATGATGCGGGATGATTATGTCCCAAAAATGGAATTACTGCTCAATGACCTGGCGTACAGAAGACTATCTAATGATCCCACAGAAAGGATCAAACGTAAGACACTTTCACTGTTGAAAAAGAGTTTGTTGTCAGATGATTTACGTAAGGAACTTCATCCTGGTGCTGTCGTTCCGCCTAGGTTGTATGCTCTGGCTAAGATGCATAAGGAAGGGGTTCCTCTACGCCCTATTTTTAGTAATTTGGGTAGACCCACTTATAACTGCGCAAAGTACAGGGTTATTACAAATGATTGAAACAATTTCACAGCTGTACAATAACTTTATTATTTGAGATATTTTCACAATGCTTTGCACACACATACAGAAACTCAAAAAGTTTTTTCAGGCATTCACAAATGTTCGATATGTGTCCCTTTAGTGATTCGGTAGACATCAAGCCGATAATCAAGTTGCTCCCACACTCGGCGCAGCATGTCCCCATCGATGAGTTGGAAAGCATCGTCGATGCGAGCTCGCAGTTCTGGCACGTTTCTTGGTAGAGGGGATTTAAACACTGAATCTTTCACATAACCCCACAGAAAGAAATCGCATGGGGTTAAGTCGGGAGAGCGTGGAGGCCATGACATGAATTGCTGTTCATGATCTCCACCACGACCGATCCATCGGTTTTAAGAAATGCCGAACATCATGATGGAAGTGCGGTGGAGCACCATCATGTTGAAAGATGAAGTCGGCGCTGTCGGTCTCCAGCTGTGGCATGAGCCAATTTTCCAGCATGTCCAGATACACGTGTCCTGTAACGTTTTTTCCGCAGAAGAAAAAGGGGCCGTAAACATTATACCGTTAGATTGCACAAAACGCGTTAACTTTTGGTGAATTGCGAATTTGCTGCACGAATGCGTGAGGATTCTCTACCGCCCAGATTCGCACATTGTGTCTTTTCACTTCACCATTAAGAGAAAATGTTGCTTCATCACTGAAAACAAGTTTCGCACTGAACGCATCCTCTTCCATGAGCTGTTGCAACCGCGCCGAAAATTCAAAGCGTTTGACTTTGTCATCGTGTGTCAGGGCTTGTAGCAATTGTAAACGGTAAGGCTTCTGCTTTAGCCTTTTCCGTAAGATTTTCCAAACCGTCGGCTGCGGTACGTTTAGCTCCCTGCTTGCTTTTTTCGTCGACTTCCGCGGGCTACGCGTGAAACTTGCCCGCACGCGTTCAACCGTTTCTTCGCTCACTGCAGGCCGACCCGTTGATTTCCCCTTACAGAGGCATCCAGAAGCTTTAAACTGCGCATACCATCGCCGAATGGAGTTAGCAGTTGGCGGATCTTTGTTGAACTTCGTCCTGAAGTGTCGTTGCACTGTTATGACTGACTGATGTGAGTGCATTTCAAGCACGACATACGCTTTCACGGCTCCTGTCGCCATTTTGTCTCACTGCGCTCTCGAGCGCTCTGGCGGCAGAAACCTGAAGTGCGGCTTCAGCCGAACAACACTTTATGAGTTTTTCTACGTATCTGTAGTGTGTCGTGACCATATGTCAATGAATGGAGCTACAGTGAATTTATGAAATCGCTTCAATCATTTGTAATAGCCCTGTATTTATCATCTGTTCTCAGTCCATTTGTTGGCAAGTGTAAACACCATATCTCTAGTTCAGTGGATTTCATTCGACGATTGGGATCTTTGAAGTTGAATCCTTCAGATCTGTTAGTGAGTTTCGATGTGGTATCCCTATTTACACGAGTTCCTCTGGAAGAGTCCCTTAGTTTGATCAGTGAAAAAATGGATGAAGAGCTGGTGAAGCTTTGTCGTCATGTGCTGACGTCCACGTATTTTTTATTTAACGGTAACATTTTTGAACAGAATGACGGAGTGGCTATGGGGAGTCCTTTGTCACCCATAGTCGCCAATTTATTTATGGAGGACTTCGGGGATGTGGCACTGAGGACTTTAGCTTTGCAACCAACGTGCTTCTGGAGATACGTGGACGATACCCTCTTCGTCTGGCCGCATGGGCGTGATGCTCTTAACAGATTTTTGGACCACTTCAACTGTCTTCCACCTCGTATCAAATTTACTATGGAGGTTGAAAATCATGGGATGCTTCCATTTTTAGACGTTATGGTCCATAAAAAACCAGATGGAACTTTGGGACACGGTGTTCACCGAAAGCCGACACACACAGATTGGTATCTCCATCCTAAGAGTTGTCATCCATCACACCAACGCAGTGGCGTCCTTTAGTACGGACGGCATATGCCATTTCCGACGCGGACAGCTTAACCCAACAACTTGAGCATTTGATGGCTGTTTTTAAGGAAAATGGATACACCGAGAAGCAGATTGGTCGTGCTATGGAGTTTGGACCATCTCCGGAGGTGTAGAACATAGATCGGTGGCCTTTCTTCCTTATACTGGAGGCTTATCGTTTAAGATTGGACGAATTTTAAGGAATTTTAACATTAAGAGTGTGTTCCGTCCACCTTCTAAGATTAGGGCTCTGCTCGGCTCTGTGAAAGATGATTTGGGTCTTAGGAAACCCGGTGTGTAGATAATTTCGTGTCAGTGTGGGAAAGCTTACATTGGCCGTTCGATTTGCGCAGTGCATGACAGGTGTGTGGAACATCGCCGTCATACGAGGCTACAACAGCCGGAAAAATCGGCAGTAGCAGAACACTGAGTAAATGAGGGACACGGTATGAAATTTGATGAAACTGTGGTTGTTGCCAACATTTCCGGTTTCTGGAACAGTGTCTATAAAAAGGCGATTGAAACTAGGTTGGCGGATGATTTAGTCAACAGAGACAATGGGTTTCCTCTTAGCAAGACGTGGAATCCTGTATTATCTCGCATCAAAACTGAACGTTCTTCGGTGCGGCCTCGATTGCGATACATCGTTGCCAGCAGTGTTTCACTAAGGGCGGCGTCACCTCCCTGTCTCGGAGGGCAGAAACCGTGATGGGCGCCGCATGCGCCGTGTACTGAACGGTGGCCTGTATAGGACGTCGATTTGCAACCTGGCCTCCGTTCTCAGTGGGGCTCATCAGCAGAAGCAGCATTCTCCTGAAGATGGCGACCAGTTGGATCGCCGAAATATCGAGTCAAGTTGATCTTAGGATCCGGCAGCAAACCCGAAGAGACTTTCAAGACTTGTTACGCCGGGAAAGCCTACGTAATTACTTCTATATTTCACTGTAAAAATACAGCAACCAGCCACTTTTTAATGCGTTTTATATATGCCAATATGCATTTCGGGTTTGCACCCATCTTCAGCTGGCAAATTACATGTATCTTCAGTTACTACAGTAGTACAATCTCGACAGCAGTTTGGATGCTGCAGCACGCCTGTGCAAAAGCAAAGATTCCAATCATTTACTTCAATTTCGCGAATTTAAAGTTACGCACTATCAGTTGTTCATTTAGTTACATTCTCCTCTCCTTGTTTTTTCTTGGCTTTTCTTCTTTTTTGCAACAACACAAACACTTTTCATCACGTATTTTACACAGGCGCACTGCGTTATCCGCCATGTTGTCGACTGACAGTTTTTGTTCACATACAAACGGTTTGTCTATGGACAGAGTTATATTTTACGAAAGTTTTGAGGTTCTATTCGGTTTGGCAGCTCTGTTTGGTCGTTAAGTATGTCAGAATATTTCTGAAAAACTTCCACACTCTACTTATCAAACCACTTACTAAGCACAATCAAGAAATAACATAATCTAATTTAAACCCAACAAATGCACGTAATAATATAAAACATAAAAATCTTAATTCTAAAATCTTAATTCTATCTTTGTTATGTTGTAAATGTATGAATTACTGCTTTGTATAAATGTATTATGTTACTTTATTATCTTCAATTCTGCAAAAAAAAAAAAAAAAAAAGAAATTGTATAAATCGTACTTAGAATACTTCTATCACCCAAGTCAATGTTTAGAAAACAGTAGCTTAGCTTAGAACCTCAAAACTTTCGTAAAATATAACTCTGTCCATAGATAAACCGTTTGTATGTGAACAAAAACTGTCAGTCGACAATATGGCGGATAACGCAGCGCGCCTGTGTAAAATACGTGATAAAAAGTGTATGTGTTGTTGCAAAAAAGAAGAAAAGCCAAGAAAAAACAAGGAGAGGAGAATGTAAGTAAAATGAACAACTGATAGTGCGTAGCTTTAAACTCGCGAAATTGAAGTAAATGATTGGAATCGTTGCTTTTGCAGAGGCCTGCTGCAGCATCCAAACTGCTGTCGAGATTGTACTACTGTAGTAACTGAAGATACATGTAATTTGCCAGCCG